>NW_028251975.1:0-431307 GCF_964263255.1 Lissotriton vulgaris | reverse complement strand
CATCCGAGAACCAAAATGTCATTCCTGTGCCGATGCACCTCTGTCCTCACCGCCCGGGCCTCCACTCCCAGAGTCCATCTTCGGCAGCGAGTCCAACCAGTCGCCAACACTGTCCGGTCGATCAAAAAAGAAAGTGCGTTCTTGATACTCGATGCGAAGTCGAGCTGGAAACAGCATCGCATACTTAAGTCCCAAGTCCCGCAATCAACGTTTCACTCCCTGGAATCCCATCCGCTGCCGCTGCACTTGAGGAGTGAAATCAGGGTAGATAGAAATGGAACTGTTCTTGTATTTCAGTGGGCCATGTCTACGAGAGGCCTGGAGGATAGCGTCCCTATCCCAAAAGTGGAAAAGCCTAGCGATAATAGGCCTCGGGGCAGCCCCCGGCTTGGTCTGTCCACCCGGGAAGCGGTACGCACGCTCGACCGCAAAAAACTTACTGAGGCCTGCGGGAGCAAGATGAGTCACAATTAAGTCCTCCACTAGTAGGTCAACGGTAGTGTCACCACTGTTCTCAGGTACCCCGACTAAGCGGATGTTGTTACGTCGGGCCCTATTTTTGTACTCCTCCAGACGTCTGGCCATCAGATCATGCGATGACCGCAGGTTGCCGATCTCTGACTGCGCGTCCGCCATATCAGTGACAAGACTGGAGGCCTTAAGGTCCAAGGCTTTGACCCTCTCATTGGTCCTAGCCAAGTTCCCTCTTATGAGGGTAACATCAACCGCCACCGCGTCTATCTTCGAGACAATGGCCTCGTATTGGAGCCCCATATCCGTCTTGATCCCAGCGATGGCGCGCATGAGATCCTGGAGGGATACCTATGTTGTCGCCGCCAGGTCCGTTTTCGGGTCCTCAAGACTACGGCCAGCAGCACTGGGGGAACCTTTCGGTTGTGTAAAGCGGTCCATAACGTTGGTCTGGACTGAACCCCCACGGGTCGGCACCTTTGTCTTGCGCTTCTCAATTTCGGGTTTAGTCGCCGTATTGGAAGCCGCGCCCCGAAGGGCCTCTCTGGACCTGGTGTAAATGGCAGTGATCTTTGGGTCGCCAAATCAGTACTTCTGTCCAAAATCGTAGCCTGTGAGACCAGGGTTATGGCCGGAATGCACAGCGGGTCAGGCAACCGTGGTCCGAAATGAGGAGTACGTCCAGGGCAGTCAATTAGGAGGTAGAAGGGAAACCGAAAGTGAAAGTGACAATGACACCTGTGGAGTAGATGTCCAGTGACCGCTGTTGTTGAATTGCGTCTCGGCCAGCCAGAGCAGCAGTGACCCCGGTCCCGTCCGGGGTTAGGCCAGAAAGTGAATGACGGCGTAGAGATGGTTCCCGAAATCCGATCTCAGCCCTGGAAAGTGTACCAGGATCAGCAGGAGTAGAACTTCAAAAGCCCATAGAAATAATCAGGATATTAAAAGGATAGATGCAAGAGGGCGGCGCGGATCTCGGGAGCTCTCTGCTCACGCGACCATCTTGGATGCCCGCGTAGCTCCTCCCCCTTCACTGACCTTCTTAACAATGATAGACATTCTCTCAGAACCTGGGAACGAATCTGGAGATCGGTCCCTTCCACCAAACACCTCAAGATTGCAAGAAAAAAGAGAAATGCATACTATAGAAAAATCAAGTGCTCTAATGCAGTCTTCTTCAGCCATCAACTAGACCAAGCAAGAAACCATCCCAAAAAACTGTTCGAACTAATAAAAACCCAATCAAAAGACACACATCAACTACCACAAGACTTAGCCCGTACCCAACCCACTTGTGAAGAATTCTCTACCTTTTTTAATCTAAAGACTGACAACATCAAGAAAGATCTCCTCACTGACCTAATCTCTAGTCCTCACAACACAAGCCTACCACTACCCCCAACTGCGTCACAGCAGATCCCCTCAAACTTTGTTCTAAAAAACAATGCTGCATGGTCGTCCTTTGATATCTATTCGGAAGAAGCTATTGGCAGAATTCTCAGGGTCCTGAAGCCTACAAATCACCTTACTGACCCCCTCTCCGCAAACGCGGTTAAAGACTTCATCTCATTGCTCCTACCACTCTGGACCAAGATCATTAACAGTTCACTTCTACAAGCTGCATCCCTGACACCCTCAAGGTGGGTCAGGTATCACCCATCCTAAAGAAACCCACAGCGGACCCCACAGACCTAAACAACTACCGCCCCTTCTCCAATATTCCGACCTTGGCTAAACTTCTGGAAAAATTTGTTCACCATCAACTCACAAAACATATTGACCACTTCAACCTTCTTAGCAAACACCAATCAGGCTTCTGTGCAGGCCATAGCACGGAATCAGCCATGACCCACATAATTGATGATGCACTAGAAATTCTTGATCAGAACGGCTCATGCCTTCTCATCCTTCTAGATCTCTCCTCAGCCTTTGATACGGTCAAACACGAGAACTTGATAGATCTGCTGAACCACAGAATGGGTTTATCAGGGTCAGTGCTTAACTGGTTTACCTCTTTTCTGCAAAACTGGACGCAAAAATTCAAGATCAACAATACCCTGTCCAAACCCGTTCCAGTCATGTTGGGAGTCCTTCAAGGATCTTCGCTACCCCCAACTTTATTTAACCTATTCATGGAACCACTCACCATTCTTCTTTAAGCACCTAATGTGCAATTCCACATGAACGCAGACGATACCCAACTATACCTAAAGATCCACTCCCTTGAAGACATTCAATTGCTCAATTCAACGCTTAAGAACACCCTGACATGGTTGGCAGAGAACCATCTCAAACTAAACGCTCTAAAAACAGAATTCCTCCTAATTGCTCTACCGACCTAAGCCCCCATAATAAATTAATGGGTCAAACATCTCACTGCGCTCAATGTTCAACTAACCATTATCGACTCAGCAAAATCATTGGGTATAACATTTGACTGCAACCTAAATATGCAGAAACACATTAGCATCGCCACTAAGGGAGCTAATTTCCAGAAAAAAAACTGAGGAACCTGAAACCCTTCCTGCCCATCAATGACTTCAAGATGGCAGTTCAAGCTCTAGTTATCCCGCGGGTTGATTATGGAAGTGTCTCTCTTTGCGGCCTTCCCAAAGCTACTACAGCCCCCTTAAGAGCTTCTATTAATGCTGCAGCAAGACTCATCACTGGCTCGAGAAGAAGGTCCCACATCTACCCAGACCACAAATCCTTGAACTGGCTACCATTTGAAGCCAGAATTCATCTGAAAATAGCATGCATGACGCATAAGGCCTTACATCACAATACACTCAGCTATCTCACACAGAAATTGACAGTATCTGGTGGCATGAGATCCACTCGAAGTGCAGATAACCTAATACTGAAACCACAACGATTCAATAAGCAGAAAACTTATAAACAATCCTTCTCAGGAATGACGCCTAGGATATGGAATGCCCTCCCTCCTGAAACAAGACTGAACCCCTCCACTGCATCCTTCAAAAAGGAAGTAAAAGTGATTCTCATGACTAAATTCACCTGAACACAGACTACGGATCTTTTGTGATCGATCGTACCCGCTCCTTATGCCCGATTCTGACAAGGGTCCAACTTGTCAACTCAATCATGGTATTTGACAGTGGCATGACGGACCTGGACTCAAATGTTTTCAAACCTTATTGCTTTGCTTTATGTCGCTCAACTTATTATGTATTTGTTATGTAACTTGTTATGGTATTTGTTCTACTAGCTTTCTTGTCCCATACAATTTTCTTCATCTAATGTAAAGCGCTCCGCAAGGATCTTGTTTGCGCTCTATAAAACTTTTCAAATGAAATAAAAATAAATAAACATCAAACACCAAGTTCAAAATGAATACCTTCAAGTACTTGTCTTGTGCGATGGGCATATGTTAACCATTATGTTGATGCCATAAGTTGTTGTTATTGTAACAATAAAAAGTTATTTCACATGTCTGTCTGTCTACTTCCCTACGCCTCACCGCTCTTACCTGCGCCAGCTGCTGCTGCTACGGAACAGCACCATACCCCTGCAAATGCCACATCTTGGACTTGAGAGGACCAGGCTTGTAGATAAGTTCAATCTGTTATCAAATTGTTTGGTACATTTCAAGTTTAATGATCCTAAATAATGGTACATATTTGGGCTCTATTAATTTTTCTGCATATATGAGACTCAGCTTATCCTAATTGACCATGGTTGTTAGCATCGTTGAGGAATCGAACAACGCCAAGGGAAGTCTACTTCAATGAGGCCCATGGAGGAGTACAGAGGCCAGTGGAGCGAGCTTTAAAGCTCCAGAAAGCCAGATTTCGATATCTGGATAACACTGGTGGAGACCTCCTCTACTCATCTGATACAGTGTGCAAAATCACCATACCATGCTGCATGTTACACAACATAGCACTGAGACGAAACATTCAGTGCATTGTAGAGGAAGAAGACCAAGAAGAGACATTGAGAAAGGATGTTGAAATGCCAAATGAAGATGATAGTGGTGAAAAGAAAGGGACTGAATTAAGTCAAAATATTATTGACAACTTCTTCACATGAGTATAAGTTTATTTTCACATATTATTACATTACAATTGAAACCAACTGTTAATGTAATGGGAATAAATGTGTGTGCTAGACATTTTTAAGAAAGGAGTGTTAAAGGTAAACCCAGGCCAACATGTTTGCGATCTAATGTTTTGACACACAGACTACTGTGTTAATTTACATTGTTTATCTTTGATTGTTTTTAGAAAAGATATCCTCAAAACTTGTCAATTGTATTGTGTCTAATTTGTAATGTCATACAAAATATTTTGTTTTTGTTTTAATCTGTTTTAGGTTCCTTCACTACATCATCTTCATTTGGAGATTTCAAAAGTGTGACATTTGCAGTTATATGTTGCTGTTGCAAAGTACAAAGGGAATGTGCGTTGATCCTGAGAAAGACAAACACACTCATGATGTACAGATCTTGTACAAAGACAACTTGCACAGAGATCGAATTGTATTTGTAAAGATTGCATTAGGCTTGCTTACTGTTGATTGTTGCCAGCAAGGCAATATTTACTGCTTATAATGCTCTGTTCACATGTGATAGTCCACCCAAAGCATGAAAATCTCCCTTCACATAGGCAAAATCCCAATTTGTGTTAACTGTATGTAGCTGTTGATGAGCCTCTTCATTTAAGGAAGAACATCTTGTAGCACCCCACTTAAAGTTGGTTATGATAGTTCACCAGATACTGCAACAGTGTCTGTGGCCACCAAAGGGAGTACTGCCATCATTTACACTATTGATGTTATTCATGTGTGTTTCCTATTGGGAGGCAGAAGATCTGGCTCAAGCTGATGGCATCCATCAACAAGAGTTTTGCTATTTATTCAGTTTTACTAGTTTAGCTCCAGCTCTTCCATGTTTGCAAGGCCTGGAACTATCAATGCAAATATTGCATGATCATTTAGGACTATGCATAGGTTATAATGTTGTAGGACAATATGAGTAACAATTCTTAATTACAATTAAAAATATCCTAGTTTGTGATTTGTAGGTTTTGTTCGTTTTTGTAATCTTGTAAAAAATTTGAAACACATTACATTGAAACATATTACATTGGAATGTATTCATGATTAAACCATCTTTTTTAATGTAACCCTTTAAAATGTATGATGAAACTACAAAAAGTGAACACATTGAGAAAAAATTGCATCAGTCTTTTTTTTGTTATTTTATTCAACAAAACCAAATGAACTAAAAGAGGATGTTAACAAAAGAACAGGCAAAATTCATAATAAGTCAATCATGGTAAATTATACTAACATTGATGGGCCTAAATTGTTTGAAATACAGCGTACAAAATACAACTGGCATGAAAAACATAAATGTGTCCAGAAAATAGTCCACAAAGTAAATGGCAGTCTCACACTGGAGGAAATTAGTTGCTGTGTCTCTTGCTGGTCTCTTGCTGGTGGTGGTTGAGATCTTGCCATTCTCTCTTGCTAGTCCGGTTGAACGCCCCCTCCTGAGTGAGGCAGGTGGTTCCACAGTTTGTGCAGCTATTTCCTCTTATGGTAGGGCCTCCCTTTCTATGGCTAAGAATTTTAATTGTAATTGATCCAGATGGTGTTGGACCACAGAAAGGGTAAAGATGTCGCTGGGTAAGCCCGGAACGTATTGGTAAAAATATCATGCAGCACCCCAGTCAGGGAGCCCAAATTGGAGTTCAGACTCTCCATCTGTACATTGTGCTCCCTCTGAAACTGCTTCATCTCCTGGGGCTATGTCAGGACATGGCTCATCATGTCTTGGGGCTGATGGAGGCATCCAAAAACTTAGTTGATGATGGCCTGGGTGACAGTGACCCAGTGGCATCACTTTGTTGGCTCCTTCCATGACCCCTACCCCCACTGCCCTGTGCCTTTGACCCAGTGTGCCCCATCCCACTGATTCCTGGTTGAACTGGAGGTGGTGGTGGTGTTGGATCACCAGCAGGCAGGACTGGGGGGCACAAGAGTAGGGTGATGTTAAATATACCTAGTGTAAATATGCAGCAGAAAATAGAATAGACATTTACAAAATAAAACTCATATTGTAAATATGTTATTTGGTGTAAAAACACTTACAAGCACCATTACATCTTGTGAAATGTAATGGGGAATGAAACCTGTAATCTTAACTACAAGACAATACATTCAAACAAACAAATAAGACGAAGAAAAATAATAGAAATATATGTAGGTTTCTATGTTTCCAAAGAGTGCAAAACACATTAGCAACAGCTAAAATAAAAGAAAAAACGACAATTATGTTTAGTGACAGATTCAGAAGTCTAACTTACCAGTCTCCACTCCACCAGGGATTCCTGTCATGCCTTCAGGATGTAGGATCTGAATGCCCTTCTCCTCCCAGGGAAAAAGTTGTGAGGGGTGCTGGGAAAGCCACCACCAGTCCTCTGGGCCTCCAGGTGACCCTTGCAGACAGGGAACGCACTCTACCCATCAGGTATTTCCATCTCTTCCCAATTTCCTTCTGTGTGCACAGGTTGTTTACTAGAGCATTCCCTCTGTCAACTATTCTGGTCCACATTTGCCTATTCGGGGCTCTGATTGTATTTTGGACTTGGGCTCCAAACAATTGTGGTTCTGCTGGAATAATTTCCAACATGACTGACAGTTCCCCTTCAGTAAAATGAGGATTTCTCTTCCCTGCCATTATCCCCTCAAAATGATATACATTTTATTCCCCACAAGAAAATAATTGAGGAAAAAAGGGAGAAGAAATAGAGAAAGCAAAAAAAACCCTGACTTCACTGACAAATGTTCTGCTTGGCAATGTTTTGCTGCAGTGGAATGGCAAAGGATCATGGTCTGCAATGGAGTGTGTTTTATCGGGTTGTATGCAGGTGAAAATAATTAGGTAAAACACATCTGGTACTTCCAAAAGCGACAGGATTAGTGCAACCTTTAATATGTCCCACAATGGAATCCCTCAATCGGCAATCTGCCACTAGAGCAACGCCAGTACAACTGTGAAATCTAAATATGCTCAGCGTTATCCTGCTACACTGAGTAATGCTAGCCAGCAGAGGAGTCTGCAGAGGAGCCGTCATCAGTGAGAAACTTATGTGATGGAAAACACTCTGTCAAGGCAGATGGAGCTTCAGCCAGCACACATCTAAATATGGTAGGTGGGATTTCATTAGCTTGGTGGAGTACTTGTAAACTCTGCAGCAAAAAACGACAGGAGTCCAGCCAAGATCTTAACCGGGCCATAGTAATTTACTATAAGGAAAACTTCATTTTCAACTGGGAGAGTGTTCACTACTAGCATTTAATAGACATAATCACTGTTTCTTAATGGGAAAATCCAGCTGGTGGTTATTCGATTGTTAATGATCTTAATCCTTAAATCTAAAAAGTCAATCCTATCATGATTCAATGTACAGTGATTTGGAGGATATAGGTGTTATGATTAAGGAGTGCCACAAAATCTATAGCAGTACAAAATCGTCATCGCATGTAACAAATAAATCATCAATATATCTCCACCATGCTTCGATGTTGTCATGAAATTTGGCATTGCCTAGGGCCCCATGCCTACTGCTGAATGGCGGCTCCTTCCTAGAGGTCACAAGGACTGTGACCCCCTAACCATCACAACCTCTCTCTCTCCATCTCATTTCCTATCTATTACAGCTTTTACATGAAAACAAACTATCTCACCGACCATTTGTTTTCATGTAAAACCTGCACAATCTCCTTGCACCAGAGGAGGGTTCGCATGGGTTGTTTTCCTCATGTGTCAGACAAGGGCTATTACAGCTCGCCCTCACACAGGCACAATGCATGTATGGCATGCTTACTAACGTCAGGCAGTGCAGCATGTAAGCTAATGGTGATATGTGGCCTGAGTGTCATGCAGCCTCATGCCCTCAGAAACCATGATAAAAGGAAAGCTTCTGATTAAGCATACAGTTGTGAATCTCACTCTGGCGCCATTACAGACTGAGATCACTGGTAGTGAAGTGAGGATGGAGAGAGCAACCTCAACAAAATCCTCTGGACAGGTGAAACCAGTATTTAAACAGATTCTCATGTAAGACCATGACATGCAGCTTTCGGAATGCAGCAATTATCTCTTAGGGAGCATGTGGTAGGGTGAGTGCGAGTCCTATATGAAAGCTGTTTTTCATACTCATATTGCTTCTTTTTGTGCATCTTTGTTTAGAGAGTTTTGAAGTCGCATTTCATTTGTTAGTAAGTCACTTCACTCAGGCACCTTTCACAGGTTTGGAATGAATACACCTGGTATCCTGGGATCATTCTTGGCTTCCTCACTGGACCAAATTGTGTGATCCTAGGGAAATATTTTGTATCAGCAAACCTCCTTTTCTCCCATTATCACATATATGAGCACCTTCAAATATGTGAGCTTAGGATGCGGATTGCACAAAAATATCCCATGTGTTTAATTGAATGGATTATAATGTTGCTTCATGTATAATAAGAATATAGGCCCAAATGTACATATTACAACAGACTTCCCTTTTAGTTCACTGATGGAATTCTTGTCAGGGTGGGGAGGTGTATTTTTCCAAGTTCAAGTCTGAAAAGACAAAAGGTGATGTCTAATAGGGGCTACAGCTGCCAACCATGCAACTTGGAGAAGCAGTTTTGAATCCTGGCAAATCTCCTGATGCTGAAAATTTTAATGTAATATGTGTCTTTTGTCCAACACTCTGATCTCATTGAATTAAGGACTAACTATTAACATTAAAAGCATTGTTCGGCGTGGCTTGGGAGCCAAGCATGGTGGATGTGTCTTGTTAGAGCTTCGTCGGCCGGAGCCCATGCGAGCATTACAGTAGCCTATTCTGACCCCAGTGCCTGTCACAGACTGAGGGACAATTTGTGTTGCTACCGCCACTCGTTCCGGGACCTGCGTTAGGCCGAGGAGAGAATATCGGGCCGGGACCTGCGCCAACAAACCCAGCAGCCTAGGAGGAGAGGGAGCGGAGGGCGAGGCCGACTGCGATCGCGCATACCTGAGACGACACAGGCCAATGGCGGTGGGACTCTGCTGCCGTTCTATCCTTGTGGCCATAATCCGGCAGCGTTCTGCTATTTCTGGCCAGGGAGTTCCCTTTGGTGCGGCGTGGTCGTAGCCCCACTCCGCTGGCACCCTAGGATACCAGTAAGCTGGGCCCGGCGCTACCAGGGCCTGAGTGGTGGTGGCGCAGAGTGCGGAGGGCTGTGGCCTCGCGCGCCTGGGGGCTGCGGGCTGGTGGCGGCAAGATTGCGCTGCTGAGCTGTGAGTCTGTCTGTACCACTGCTGCTGCCCGTGGCCCTCGGCCGAGAAACCTTTTGGGAGTTGCCCCCAGGGCCGGACTGGGAACCAGAACCGGCCCTGGCAAAGTGCTCGGCCGGACCCCTCCCCCACTACGGGAGGAGAGGGGAGGGGGAGAGGTGCGACCTCGCTCTGTGACAGGGACGGTTTTCGGCCGTTTTTGTTACAGGGCCGTTTTTGCAGCATAACGGCCCTGTAACAAAAACGGCCCCAGGGCCCAAAACCGGCCCCCAACCATGCGGCCCACCGGGGAATTGCCCGGTGCCCTCAACGGCCAGTCCAGGCCTGGTTGCCCCCGGGTGGACCAAGACACCGGTGAGGCTTTGGGACAGTGCGGGGCCCGCCTGCAGATGGAGTCTGGGATTTCTAGCCTGCTTTGCCCATGGTGCCCTGTGGATGGGCGTCTCCTTCCTCCTGGCTCTCCTGGTGGTGCCACAACTACAGCTCTATACTCCTGGCTGGGGGGTTGTGAACGTGGACTGGGTCCATTGCTGCAGCAACGGTGGACCAGAGGAGCGCTTGACCCCGGGATGGGAGTATTGTCCAGCTCAGTGGCCCCCCCACACCTGCACGAGCGGGAAGATCCAGGAGCCCATGGGCTCCACTTTGAGCCTTACACTTTTTAATATATATATATGACACCATTAGCAACTCTAGCGGAGGAATATGAAGCAAAAATCGTATCATATGTGGATGATACCCAGCTGCTTTTCACCTGCAACATAGATATGGATTTTAATGGAGACAGGATTAACAGCTGTATAACAACAGTGTTCTCCTGGATACAGTGTAACCAGCTTAAGTGCAACCCTGGGAAGTCGGAGATCATCTTCTTTGGCCACCACCCCAGCAATGTCTGGCGTAGCTGGTGGCCGCCAACATGTCCCCTCCCACAACATCTTTAAAATCAGTGAAAAATCTGGGGGCGCACATGCTTCAGTATGCTTAAGATGCTGAAGCAGTTTCTACCTCGCTTGCCTATCACCCACAGAAAAACAGTGGTCCAAGCCTTGATAATCTCCAAGTTGGACTACGTGAATGCACCAGAGTATTTACTGGCTAGATTGCAGGTGGCCCAGAACGCAGCAGCCAGGGCAATACTTATGCTTGGCCCTAGAGTCCGCATGACAACACAATTGAGATCCCTGCATTGGCTTCCAGTCCGTAAAAGGCTCCAATTTAAGGCCTTGGTTCTCTCCTTCATGGCTCTCCACTGCAGTGGTGCTGGATATATTGCGAAGAGAGTTCAATTCTATCGCCCTCAACGCAATCTTCGGTCTTCGGCACTTCAACTGGCAACAACACCCAGATATTTGCGAGCCCGCATCGGGAGACATTCCTTCCAGGTGCAAGCTGCTAAACTGTGGAATAATTCGCGGGTGGCATTAAGGATGATGCCGGATCTCTTGGCATTTAGGAAATCACTGAAAACATGGTTGATTCAGTTTTAACGCCCAGTTCAGCGGTCACTATGGTATAGAATTTCAGTCTTCACGCCAAGCGCCGGTACACTCAAATGAGTAGCTGTGCGTTCTACAAAACCCATTTAACATAACATAACATAACATGGGAAGCGTGCGGGTGTGGCGCTACAGTGGTCCTCGAGTCCCACATTGCAGGTTCTGTGCTGCCACCCGTGACTCCTTTGTGACAATCTGAGTCGGTGCACAGCTGTGGAGGGTCCCGACCCAGAAGATCCTTGTGTGCGCTTGGCCAGGGTGGGCGCTAGGGTTGGAGGTCCGGCGAGTTTGGTCCCTTTAGGGGGTCTTCTTGGCTGTCGCAGCCGGGTAGGTGCGGCTTCCTGTCAGGGAGGTCAGAATCCGTGAGGCCTGCCCTGGCATTCTGCCCTGGACCAGATTGGCACACCATTTGCAGCAAGGCAGAATACTCCTGGAGGACCCTCGTCTGTGGGACACGAGCAGACGGCGCTGCAGAGGGGTGCCAAGACCTATATGACTTACCTGCCTCCAACATAAGTTTTCTGCCTCATATCTCCGCCTGCCTCCTTGCCCTACCATGGGCAAGGACAAACACGGAGCGGCTGCCCCAAGCAAAACACAATGGACCATTATACCACCTGAGGTTCAGGAAAGGAGAGTGCTGAGGGCTCCTGCCAAGGGCAACCCTGCCCTGCTAGTGGCCATTACCCAATCACAGACAGCGCTTGAAGCCCAGATCAGGGCAGTTGGATCAGAGGTATCTTTCATACACCAAGATCTTTGTAAGGCCGTAGACAGGCTCACTGAGGCGGAAAATAGAGTCTTCACAGTAGAAGATACAGTGAGCACCCTGCAGAAGAAGGTCAACAAACTCACTGTGGTCATAAAAGAGTTGGCCTAGCGGGTCTAGGATGCAGAGGGCAGGGCACGGTGCAATACCATCCATCTGGTAGGTTTCCTGGAGGACTGTGAGGGCACATCCATGGAACTTTTCTGTTAGACGGGCTCAACTCTCTGCTGTCGCCCGATGTTATGTCCCAGTGCTTCATGATTGAGAGGGCCCACCGTGCCTTGGCTAAGAAGCCCCTTCCTGGCGAGCGCCCCAGCCTGTGATTGCCCGGATCCTCAATTACACTGACCGCAACACCAGCCTACGATTCGCCCAGACCCACAAGGACAAAATGATCTATGACTCTCACACAATTATTATATTCCCTGACTATACCAGATTTGTGCAGCAGCAGCGCCAATCATTTGTGGCGGCCAAACATAGGCTCCGGGAGCTAAATCTGTCATATGCGCTACTGTTTCCCACCAGAATGAAAGTCATCTTCAATGCCAAGACCCGCTTCTTCAATTCTCCTGAGGAGGTGTCCGCTTGGACGGATGGGAGGGGCCCCTCAAACCACATTCGCCACCGCCGGTGGACTCAGACTCCTCGCAGGTGTCCCACAGGGGCCGACAAAACAGGGGCATGTCGAAACAGCGGCACAAATCCTGTTCCGATTGGAGGGTCCAAGATCAGCTTGAAACCACTGACTGACAAGGATCCTGGTGTTCCCTTGGCTCCATCTGGTGGCCGCTGACCTTTCCATTGAAATATTGGAACATGAGGTACTGGGGTCCCTCGCCCTGGCTCCAGGCCAAGGTGGACAGTCCATGACCGTAGACATTTTGAGTTATGTTTTATAATGTTGGGTTGGGTGGGCTCTTTTGATAGGACTGCTTCGGTATTCACATTTGGGGCCTGCGGCGTGTCTCCACCCTGACAGGTACTCCTTGTTTTTGGAAGTATGGGGTTGGGGGGAGGTGGGTGCGGGGTTCTGAGTTTTCAATAGTTTTTAATGTTTCTCACACGTACCGTCATACAGCATGCCACAGACACTGCACTACTGCACTAACTGACATGGATTGGAACTCCGGGTGATTACACACCACAAAGACAACACTCCAGTGGGAGAACTAAACATAATTTCCTGGAACGTCAGGGGGCTGATGAACAAAGTTAAGCGGGGACGGTACTCTGTTTAGCAAAATGCTATGATGCAGATGTCCTCCTCCTACTACTGACACATCTCCTGGACAACAAGGCCCCTTGCCTCAATAGGCTTGGCTTTGCCACTGTCTACCATTTCGGAATTACATGAGATGCACGGGGCACGGCAGTCCTGGTTTACAGATGTGTCCTGATTCAAATTTCTAAACACTGGTTGGACCCTGGTGGGTGCTTTACTATAATTTAAGGCACAGTGGCAGGGGAGCAAATGACGATAGGGAGCACTTACGCCCCCCCTCCGTTGGGCCAAACATTCGCAGACAAATTCACACAGCTAAGGGGTGACTTTCCTGGTGGCTTGGTGATCCTAGGGGGCTACTGGAACGACATCATGACCCCCCCAAGATAGATGGCACGCAGCGCCATCTGACAGATCCCCCCTATTTCCAAGTTAAATATACTTGCACACACGCTGGGCTGCTCTGACTCTTGGCGCGCACTACACCCTATGGAGTCCAGGTTTTCTTATGCATTGGCAGTCCATCCCACACTGTCGGGGCTTGGCTACATTTTTCTTCCGCGCAGCTATGTCCATAGATTAGCGCATTCCTCGATTTTGCCTGGAGGCCTCACTAACCACTCGCCAGTTCAAATTAAACTGTGCATGCGGGTCCAACGAACTCTGTACAGGTGGCACATGTCCTCATGGCTTCTTCAAGATGCCTACTATTGAGAGACTATATGACTCGCTATTACAGAATATATTCTGTTTAATGTGGGTACATCTCCATCACATATAACGATATGGGAGACTCTCAAACCTACGATCAGGGGGGTGGACATCAGCTTTCATACAGGTGAAAAATGGAGGCGTCTAGCACAGGTGTTGGAATTAGAAAGATTTGGCAGAGGAAACAGCGAAGGTGCACGGTTTTTAACAGCATAAGGCAGTGACCCCAGAAGAAGGGTGTTGAGCCCGAAATGCATTGGGTTATTTTTATCGCTGCCTGAAAATGAATTCATGCCTCAGTCATGTTCTTGCAGAAGATTTGGATAAACACAGCGGGAACAGTAGAAACTTGAAACAAGCATGTACACTCAGCGTGTGGTCTCGTTTTAAAGTTTGAAAAATGGGAAAATGAACTTTGATTACAAGGATAATGTTGTTTAAAATTGTTGGTTTTGAATGGACACATTACTGCCAAAGTGGCATAATTAGCTGTGCGTTTGCTTGGGACGGGATGACGCCCCATTTCCAGTGATATTAATTCTCTAGTGCCACGGGGCATGGCACTAATAGCAATCTGCACGCATTGTTTGAAAAAAACTTGATACATTTGATAAAGTGGAAATACGAGGTGTGCATCCTGTTTTCTTAATGAGGAATTAGAAGACCGCCATGGCCAGTTAGAATCACAAATGTTGGAAGGCTCAGACCCTAGCTCCCGGCATAATTTGTTGTATGTCCAACAACTAATCCATCAGCTCCTCACTGATGGGCCCAAGGAGGCGTGGCTGGTGACGAGCATCGAATTTACCAAAGGGGCAACAATTCCAGCCAAATGCTCCATCGGCTGAGTCAGGCTTGAGCTACCCTGACACAGGATCCTCTTCTGAGGGCCCCAGATGGTACTTTATGCACCTCCCCGAAGCGGTAGTCCACACTTTTGCCACGTTTTATTCTGATCTCTATCAAGAAAGGTAGGTGATAGATGAACTTCTCATTGATGACTTCCTTTCGGTCATTCCTCCCCGCAGACTATCCGATCAAGCACGCAACCTACTTGATCATCCCATAACGATTGCAAACATACATCAAGGTAAGGCCCCAGGCCCAAATGGCTTTCCCAGTGACTTTCTATGCCCACTTAAGACGATCTTGGGTCCCCACTTGCTCGAGGCTTTGCATGATGCCTTAGGACAGCGTATTCTGCCATTGGACTGGCGTCATGCCGAAATCGTGGTGTTCCTTAAACCTGGTTGTCCTCCCGAGGACCCAGCCTCATATCGTCCTATTTCACCTCTGAATTTTGAGCCTAAGCTCCAGGGAAAAGTCCTGGCCGACCGCCTCCCCTTTTGCATCCTGACCAGTCTGGCTTTGTGCCACAGCGCTCCACCAGACACAACATTAGGCGAGTCAACTATGCTATTGCGGGAGCGCCCGGTCTAGGTCACCCGGTGGCTGTCTTATTCGCTGATATTGATAAAGCGTTCAACTCCCAGAGCTGGACTTACCTCTTCAAGCTCCTCGAGGCCGTAAATCTGGGTCCTTGATTAGTAGCATATACACTGCTGCTGTATACGGACCTCACCGCGTTGGTCCTCCAAATTCTTTGAGTCTTTGGTGAAACCACTGGGCTGGACGCTAATCCATCCAAATCCATATGTTTTCCTATTCACGGGAACAGAGGAGTCATTCCTGGGTTTTGGCATTGGTTATTGCTGACACAGGCTTCACATACCTGGGGGTTTATATCTCACTGTGTCCCACGGTCTCCTGGACACATAATATCACTCCACTGCTCTCAGCGGTCTGTAATGAGACGAAAATTTGGTCCCAGTTACCACCTGTACATTGTACGATAGGTCCACAATTTTTAAAATGGTGTCCCTACCATGCCTACTGTATCGGCTTCAAAACTTTCCTCACCCCATCCCCTCTTCATGGTTCAGCCAACTCAATGCACTTGTGAACAGGTTTCTATGGCAGGGGGGTGTGATCGAGGTCACTCTTTCTACGTGTACACAATCTACGTACTGCGGGGGCATTGCAGCAGCCGATGTCCACGCTTACTACTCTGCCTCACACCTTCTGGTGATTAACAAATGGTGGCACGGGTCCCAGTCGGACCCGGCTTATGCAGCTGAGCGTGGCACCCCCTTGCTGAACCTCCTATACAGTACCGCATCCCTTCGCCCGGCCTGTCGGACTGTCTTACAGATTTGAAGGCGGGCGGTTAGGTCCTTGGGATGGTGGTGTAAGTTAACAGGCTCTACTCCTCTTTGGCATGGCACTTTTCTATGGCCTACTTCCGCTCTCTGTGGGTTTCATAAATGGGACCTTCTAGGGATTTCCACCCTGGGGAATGTCATGCAGGGCACTACCCTTAAATTCTTTCAAAGGCTACAAGCAGATTACGATCTTCATAAATCCCAGTTCCACCATTATTTGCAGCTCCGACATGCTTTGGAACCCCTGATTCAGTGACTGGAGATCCTGCTTGAGTTCCATACATTGGAGGTCCGCCTACTAATAGGGGACATCAAGGACCACTAAATCAGCCAAATTTACCAAAACCACTATCCACAAAACCAGAGCGGCTTGGGCAGCTGATCTGTCGGCTCTCACAGATGATGACTGGGCTGAAACCCTGGCTAGTTCTCGGTATGCTGCGGTGTCCACCAGATATAGCCTCATTCAGATTAAGTACCTCCATAGGGTGTAATACACTCGCCATAGGTTATGGAAAATGGGTGCAATCCAATCTCCCATATGCCTCCGCTGCCGATCCGATGATGGCTCTTTTCTACATAAGGTGTGGAGGTGCATGGCGATCCAGACATTTTGGACCATTGTACCGTCCTGCCTGGGCCGTGTCCTGACCTGGACTATTCGGCTTGACCCCAGACTGGTGCTATTACATAGCACAGACGACTTCGGGGGGAACCACTACAAGCAGCATCTTTCATTCCTGGGCCACAACTTAGCCAAAAGGGATGTAGCACAACACTGGAAAGACCCGTCCCCGCCCTGTGTAACTAACTGGAAAAGGCAATAGACAGATGCATGACCACAGAAATTATAGTTTTTCAGGTGAGAGGTTTGCCCACAGAAACATGGAAAGATCTGGTCTCGTTGAGCTGCCTAGAGAGGCATAGACCTGCCCCCAGTGTCGCAGTCTGCAACCCATGACCACATTGAAAGATTGGAGGTTAGCAATTCACCTGTTTAGTGCACTGCTTTGCACTTTTTTGTGGCTGGTAATTTATATACAATGTACTTGCAATGCTCTACATGTGTGCATGGTGTTGTTTGTAGTTTTGCGGCCTTATGGGGCTCTCTACAATGTACCATTGGTTTTTTATCTCATACATTTAATTTGTATTATCCTCGCTGGGCTTTACCCATTTGGTACTCTGGAAAATCATTAAAATTTGTTTTAAAAAAAAAAGCATTTTTGATGGTCTTCAATAGCATATTTCACCAGAATTTCCATCATTGTCATGGAACAATTATGGTTATTTTCACACCATTTCTCTAGCATTAAGTGGTCTGATTCCCCATAAGTTCTCTAGATATATATACATATATTCATACATATATGTCCATAGAAGGTGTAGGGACTCAGACCCTGCCATGCTATTATAGACCGTAAGTGATGTCTTTTACCAATTGTTGCCATTTTGACAGATTTTGAAAAATATGAAATTGCAGGAGAGGACTGAAAAATGCAAACCCAGAATTTATAAACATTTGAAGAAACCTAGAAAATTATATTCAAGCCAAAAACAAAGAACCATACTGGGAGTGACTGGGGACGATGGGAGCAATAGCAGAAACTACTTGTGCAACAGAAACACTAGACACTTGGGAATAGAGTGATGTATCTGACCTAAGTGAAGCAGTAAGAAGTCATAAGGATGCTGCACCTAAAAAGAAACCAGTGAAGAATTTTTTTAAACAAGATATTACTCATGAACAGGGGCAGGACTCAAAGTTGAAACTCAAAAAAGTGAAACAAAGATGTGGAGGAGGAAGAGGCAGTGGAGTAAGATCAGTTGAAATAAAAGAACAAAACAAGAAAGGCCCAGTGAGAATGGTGATGAGATGTAGGAAAATGAAGAAATAATGTAGAACAACAACACACTTTCAATAATAAATATATCTTCCAGAGAATTAAAGAAAGCTCACATACAAATATTGAGCAAAGGATTATCTTTTTGCCCCATAAATATGAGTGATTATAGTCAGACTTGCATCCAACTTTAAAAATGTTTTTTTAAACTTCTTTTTTATTTGGCAATAACTGGTCAACACAACAAGCAGTCACATAGAAGCATCTTCTAAACAATTCAAGTTGTTCCCATATGTCTAGTGCACCTTATGTTCTTTTCCACCCTAATTCCACATGCTTTCATTAAATGCATACTGTACCCCCTGAGCATCAGCGGTAAGTAGGTTAGTCGCCCTCCCCCCTTAATGCAGAATATTGTGCACGATGTGGCTAACTTATGTTAGCTTACTAATGTTGGCCAGGGTTATTCTGCTCGCCAGTTCGTAGGGGAATAAGCAACAAATAGGATCTTAGGGGCATCCATATATGTCTAGGTCTGGAGGACACAGGCAACACCTCTGAGTATGTGGATAGTTGCTCCTGGCAATAAACTACATTATTAAACTATTCCTTAGCACAAAATGCTCTCGCTTGCTAAAAGCAGAGCATGTCTGTTTTTCTTGCTGGCTGTCAAGCGAGCAGAGAAACAGACATTGCTTTGGTATCTAGGGACCCGCATGTGGGCAACTTCCTGGGTCTCATATCAATGCCGGCTCCTACAGGTGGCAGGGAGCGGGCGGGGACCAACTAAGCCTTTTGTCATCTCCAATAAGTCCCATACAGCGGGATTGCCAAGTAGTCTTTGGAAGCCATGCCCCCCTTTCTCCACCATTCTGCAAACGCGGCTCGTGGTGCACTACTGGTTGGGGGATTATTTTTATTTTATTTATTCAACTTGTTAAGCGCACTGTCACCTAGTAGGTATCCTGGCGCTGAGCAGCTAGAGAGTAGGGGTGAGTCGAGCCGGAACTGCCGTCTAGATCTTAGGGAAACAACCGAGTTTTAACACGTCTCCTAAACGGGAGGAGTTCTCTAATTTGTCTAATTTCCCAGGGAAGTTTGTTCCACAATCTGGCTGCTGCCACTCCAAAGGATCTACCTCCTGACCGGATTTTCCTAAAGCTTGGCACCTTCACCAGGCTGACCGAGGACGAGCGAAGCAGTCTCGATGGAGTGTACCAGTCAAATGTTTTTCGCAAAGTGATTGGTTCGCCCCCATGAAGGGCTTTAAAAGTGGATGGAGTCCACTTTACTCCTGAGGGGCCCTTGGGGCCAAGTAGTCCTCCTGGTACCCCCTGTAAGTCCTACACAGGGGGATTCCTGGGAGCTGGTCAGAGGCCCATCCCCTTTCTCCACCGTTCTGAAAATACAACTACTACTTAAAATACCAAAGAAATTCACAGCAAAAACCAAAGGTTACAGAGACGGTATAGTTAGGTTCAGGTTTCACTCATACAAAACCAGAAAAATTCAGCAGTTATAGTTAGCTGAGCTAACTATAACTTCTGTCCAACCATGCACTGCTTATGACCTCACATATTATATCACTCATGACATGGTCAGTGACATCACTGATGACATTACTGATGCCATCACTGATGACATCATCAATGAAATCACTAATGCACCCACTCACTCCCCAATATAACTTTTCACACACCAACTCAAACTTCCATTCTACCATTCTAAAAACCATTTACACACCCATACCAGTACATACACACCCATTCACTGATTCATAGGCCTACACACATATCCACTCAGTCACCCTTACAGCCACTCATAATCCAACTCACTCACTATTACAGCCACTGATATATCCACTCATTCACCCATGCAGTCACTCACACACTTTCAATCACCCATATAGCTACTCACACACCTACTCACTGACATATAGCGTCAATAACAAAGTCACATACTCACCTATACAGTTATACACACACCCACTCACTTGTTCATGCGGATACTAACAGATACACACTCACCCATACAGTCACTTACACAAGCACACACTCACCCATGCATCTACTCTCAAAATCACTCACTCACACCTACAGTCACTCATATACTCCAGCACTCACCAATATTGCCTTTCACATATTCAGTTCATTGACACATGCACTCAGTCACCAACACAACCATATACACACTCAGTCACCCATACAGCCTGACAGATGCACTCACTAATTCTTACAGCCACTGACTCACCCACTGACACATCCATAAAGGTAGTCACTCACACCCTGACCCACCCACACAGACACTCAGACATTTATACAGGTACTCAGACAACCAATCACTCACCCATACAGCAACCCACATACACACTCACACACCCTTTTCAGCAACTTACACACCTACTAACATATTGATATAGACATTCACACAACCCATCACTCACGCATATATTCACTGAGACACCTAATCACTCTTGTGTAGTCAGTCATACAATCACTAAATGATTCATAGAGGCACTCATACACTCACTGATTCACCAGCACACCTTGGTATATATATTTAACATTCATAAACTGTTTAAAATCAGTCATAGTCACTAGAAGATTACATCAGTGATGTCATTTGAGATGACATCAGTGATGATGTCACGAGTGATGTCACTGACCATGTCATGAGTGATTTAATATGTGAGGTCATAGCATTGCAGTGCAGTGCAGGGCACGAGTTATAGTTAGCTCAGCTAACTAAACCCTGCTGAATTTCTCTGAACCTAACTAAAACATCTCTGTAACCTTTGGTTTTTCAGTGAACATACATATATATTTTTTTCACAGAAAAAACAAATGTTATAGGGACATTAGTTACACTTAGATTTCACTCGTACAAAACCAAAGAAATTCAGCTTTTTTAGTTATCTGAGGTAACTTTAACTTAGAGCACCCGCAATGCACTGCTTCTGACCTCACACATTGCATCACTCACAACATGGTCAGTGACATCACTGATGGCACATCAGTGTGAGATCAAGGAATAAGCCCACTCTCAGTGGAGGGGGCACAACACTGCTGACATATGCTGGCAGTGGACTTTTAATCTGTTTCCCTGCCCACTGTGCAGTGGGAAGAAAAGCAGATGAAAATTGTTTCTGCACCAGGGAGCAGTATTTTTTGTTGCTCCCTGCGTGTGGGAGCAATGCTGGCTCCTGCTGGAGGCGAGTAGCCAGCTAGGGCCACAGGGGTAATCAAGCCCCTGCACTGCCCCAAAAATGGCGCCAGGGGATGGAGTCCCTGGGGCCATAATTGGCCTGGGAAAAGGGGCTGTGTGAACGATTCCCAGGTTGCCTGCATATGAAGGGTTCGTCACAGGGTCCAAGTCTCTTTGGCTGCCCCCCCTGTTGAGCACAGCCAAAAGACATGCAAGGTACGGGGGTGGGTGCCTGCAGGGGGTTGGCTGCAGGACCTGGTGCCAGACACTGCGGCCAACCCCCACCGAGAGAGGGGAGTTGCCAGATGCTGAAGCATGATCAAATAGTTGGACAGTTCGAATGCGAGTCTAGGAGTACCTGTGGATGACAGTGTGCATGAGAGCAGTCACAAAAGTGCCTCAGGAGAGTAGGCTCTGGCTGGTTGTGTTAGCTGATTTACAAAAGAGGGAAGCTTTTCAGGTGCTTTACATTTGTGGGCTGGTTATCTGCATTGGGATTTGAAATGTAGATGACCAAACTTCAATACAGCATTAGGTAACTATAAAATTATACTCAAGTTGTGGGGATATGAAATGTCATTTTAATTTGCTCCTTTAGAAAATCTTTCTTGCACTGCTTTGAGCGAGTAAGTTTGATTCAGAAGTGTCCAAGATAGAACACAAGGGGGTGGAAGATAATAATTGCCTCTCATTTCTACTCTTAACAGACATTTAATTTATTGTATACTCATAGTTAAAAGAAATACATTTTCCTTGGGTATAGTGGACATTTAAATCTTCATTGTTAAAACAGAACTCTGGAAGTACGTCGTCTCATGGGGTTCTGCATGCTCTAATACATAATAGGTGCATTGCTTCTATGCATGCTGCTAAAAGACAAAGCAAAAACATTAATTGTCCACAGGAAGCTGTGTACTACCACATAGAGGAACATGTTAAGAAATAAAGTGTTTTTCTAATAAAACAAGAATTTTGGTTCTGTCTTGAGAATGCTGAGTTATATTTAGAGTGCTGAACTTTGCTGGCAACGTTTGTTTTAATTAAAATGCAGCAGAATAACAAGAAATCATGTCTACATGTCATTTCATGTTTTTGAAAGGAAGTATTTTATGTGCATAAATAACAAACTTTAACCAACATTATGCATATTCATGACAATAAATTGCATGTGTGAAGATCCGAATTGAATAGTTTCCTGTGGTTCACCTGTAGTTTAGGAGAATTACTGACTTTTATATTGCTTTAATTGAGAAATAAATCTTAGACTATGTTGGAGAACTCACTGAATAATTCAGTATTTTTCTTCATGGGTGGCACTAAGTAATACTATATAAGGGGTAAGGCATTGGTCTGACAAACTGTCAGTTTGTACTTATCATGTATTCCGGATCCAACAGAAGTATGATGTCTGCATGCACACTTTCCTGTACCAACTGATAACCAGTGAATTATGTGTTGGTTAGAAGTAACTGAAGGGAAAGGAAAATGTTGTAGGGGAGACAAGTGAAACAAGCATTTGCAATGCAATAGGTCTCGCATTTGCGAGAATTTGAGCAATTGGTATTGTAAATGACGATGCCTTTTTATTTATGTATTTGTTTTTAAATATAAATAAAAGACATTGGGCCCGATGTAGGTGAAATAGATTTACCGATTTTCAATTACAGAATTTTACCGATTCGGTAATTAAAAATCGGTAAATCTATGGGGTGGACATGTAGGTATTCCAGATGTGCTGGAATACCGAATCGGATGATTTCGGTATTTACCGATTCGGTAAATACCGAATCGGTAATGCCCATTCATTCTTAAGGGCTTTGAAGCCCATAGGAATGAATGGGAATTACCGATTCGGTATTTACCGAATCGGTAAATACCGAATTCCACAAGGGTGCAGGGGGTGTCACTTTGACACCCTCTGGCACCCTCAAAACAGGCTCGGGTGCCATGTGGCAGGCATACATGCCCTAAGGGCAGGTCGGCCTGTCACATGGCATAGGTGTGCATGCACACCGGAATCGGTATTTTACCATCAAATTGGATTTGATGGTAAAATACCGATTTGGTAAGCCCTTTGGGACTCTGAAGAGTCCCACCTACATCTGGGTGGCTCACATTCGGTAAATTTACCGATTTTTTATTTTACCGAATCGGTAAAATTACCGATTCGGTAATTTTACCGATTTGGTAAAATAATGCCCCCTACATAGTGATCACCTATTTACCGATCGGTAACGGCCGAAAATACCGATTTTCGGCCGTTACCGACCGACCTACATCTGGCCCATTGTCATTTACAATTACAATCGCTTAAACTCTCGCAAATGCGAGACCTATTGCATTGCAAATGCTGCTGCCAAAATGTGCTCAACATAGAATGATACAGAGAAAAAAAGAGCACTCCCCTTATGAATACTTAATACGGTGCAAAGTGGTGCATCCTTAAAAAGAAATAGCACTACAATTTTGTGCGTCGTTCACAAACTTTTTTGAATCGCAGGCAAGAAATTGGGTGTTATTTGCTAAAAACTTTCATGCCACTTATGTTTGTCCTTCGATTTTTGGGCAATTTTTTTTATAGCAGACAGCACAATGGTTTGTTCATCCAACTGCAGTTTCTATTTGGTGGATATTTCTCATTTGTTTATGTTCATGATGAGGTGCATTATTTGCTCCTTTTCTCTCTGAGATGTTACGTACATCACACTGAATAGGTCCAAAAAGGGCACCAAGGGCCAGATGCAGGTCGCCCAATACCGGTCGGTATTGGCAGAAATTACAGAATTTCAGCCGTTACCGACCAATATTTGGCATTTGGAATGTAGGTGGCATTTTTGTAGGATTAGGTAGTTTACTGAATCAGTAACTTAAGGAATCGGTAAATTACAGATTTCTTAACATACTGATTCAGTAAATTACTGAATCCGTAATGTAGAGGGCACTCAAGTGAGTAGTGCATTCCTCAGTTAAGGATTCGTTATTTACCACCAACTACAAGTTGGTGGTACATAAAGAAAACCTTTGAAAAAGCAATTTTTTGCTTTCACAACACTGCGATGTGGCATGTGCACCCATGCACTATTCAGGGGTGCAACAGGGTGTCAATGTGCCAACCTGCCACCAGGCCCATAGGAATGAATGGGAATTACCGATTCGGTAAATACCGAATCTGTAAATACCGAATTTTACTGATTCGGTAAAATTTACGGAAAAATTACCTACATACTATTTATCTATTCTTAAATGCCGAATTGGTAAAATTCGGTATTTAAGGATCGGTAAATAGTATTTACCTACATCTGGCCCCAAGTCCCCAAGATTCGCTTCGCACATAGTCATTCACAGACACACAACCTACACATTCTACCTGTGTGTAATGTGTTCAATGCGATCTTACATAGCACTGATGTAAAATGATGGTGCATTTGGAAAGGTGAGCAACTCTGCGAGGGTAAGGACAAGTCCAGTTCTGATTAGATTTACTCTCACACAAAAGTAACATTTTGGGCAATCACAGGTATTCAGTCTCCAACCTTTGACACTTATCAGCACAACTACCGTACGCCAATATGGATCTGGTGTAAACTTGCTAGAACGTACAATGCATATAAAAAATATTTCAAGAGGAACAGCAGACAGTAAAATCAATAAAGATTCTACAGTTTTGGTCTTTTTCACAAATTGTTTTCTATGACTAGTTATGGCTTACTTACTCCTATGTTACAAGAGATTTACTCCTGAACGTTCATAGCTGATTCATGAGGAACGTTTATGAATAATTTTTCTTTAATTACATCCCACTTAAGCCAGAGTAAGACAACTCTTCTAGCAGAAAACGCTTTGAAGTTTGTGCCGCATAAACCCTAATGCATGTGTAATTTACACGATGCATTCATTGCATGATGGCTTGTTTGATTATTAAAGCAGGTTTAAAGTACGAATGAACGTGATGTCATCGACTGAATATACACAAATGCATATATAGTTTTAACAGTAGGACGTTTTAAACATTTGAGAGTATGAGATAACGTTTAAATACCATACATGGGATATTACTCACTCCAAAAGCCTTAATTACTCATTTAATGTGGGCATCGAGTGCATTATACAAGTACACTGTATGGTTGGCAACGAAGGACTGAATCCCTAACAGCTGACTTCATGCACAAATCAGTGCTTGCGTCCCGATGTAGTTGTAAAGTACACCAAACATGCTTTACACATATGTTGCGTACGGTAACGAGCATGTGTAAAGCACCAATGCAGTGCAATACTGCGAAAGGAGCAGCTGGAAGGGGTCAGAAAGTGCTCAGGAAATACCAATGCGCCACAATGCACGGACACAGGAAGGCACTATATGGTTAGGAAAACATGTCACTCAGCAGTGCACCACAACAGCACACACCACGTGAGTCCTCACTGCTATGTAAATGATATTGTTTTATAACGCACTCTTCCCAATGCATACATTAAACTGATATGTAAGATTAGGACACAAGCTATGAATTAGCAACGTACGTATATACCAAACACTGCGTGGATCGCAATGTAACACCTACTGACATGCATTGACTTAACTTACTCCCCCTAATTAAGGAAGGGAGATATGTTTCCAAATATGAGGCGTGCCTCTTACATTAACGTTCTGACCCCGGACATGCCTCAAATTTAACAGCTCTTCTTCTACAATGTGCCTCTGGGGCGTGGACACGCCTCCCAGAACTGGAATGTGAGTAAAATGTGTTGCATGGGCGGGTGTGACTAGAAAACCTGCCGTAAAACAGAAATGACTTTGGAGAAGGGCTAAGAGGAGCTTTAAAATATTGAGTGGTGAATAAAGGCGTCATCTGTTATGGCCGTAAAGCCATCATGTACCGGGAGACGGAGGGAGCAAGAGACGGGGAGTGGGGAAACGTTCCTTAAATCAAGAAGCATTTTATAGGAAGGGTTTCACAAGTTTTGGTTAGTTTGTTCTGAATATATCACAAGTTTTGGTTAGTTTGTTGTGAATATATTGCACGATTGTCTCGAGCTCCGTCCTCCCCACACCTTCCTTGGTAACTCGCAAGGATTTTTGCTGCTTCATTAAAATATCAACAAAAGCCCAAGTAGTGCCCAAAGGAAACGGACAAAGCCCTACAACGCAATGTAACTGTACTTGGTCGGTGCTGCTTCCGATAAAAACGGAAGTGATGCATCGGACCAGCAACCAAATAGGGAGGCCGGAAATCACAGTAATGTGTGAATAAGTCAATTGCTAGAAGAGGGCAAGCAGCAGGTGGGATTACCCTCGCTATACAGATAACTAGATGTTTCTGAGAGACAGCGCAATCCCGCTGCTCACGCGAGACCTAAAAATGGTTATGGCCACTGTGTCTTGTCACACAATTGGCCATTGTCTTAATATGGTGTATCATGTACCTTGAAACAATATCTGTATTTCCAACTCTCTAGGGATTTATGGAACTCTATATTTTCCTAAAGCTGATGTACAATGATCATCTATGGAATTAATGTGAAGAATATGCAGCTATAACAATGGAGAAGTACATTCTATGTTCAAATCAACAGGCTCCCAAGTTCCAAAATAATAAATGTAAATTAAAATTATAGAGTACATCTTGACAACCTGCAGTCACTTTCCCACCCATGGTTTATAACTGAATAACATATATTTATGTTTATATTTAAAGGTTATCAAATACTTTGAGAAGGTAAATATCGTTTTTGCACCTCTATTTGACAAAATCTCACCTGCAGCATCTATGCAATTGGATTGAAACCATGAATGCTCTGTAACACGAGGAACTTATACTTAGTGCCTCGCGATGGTTAGCACTGCTAGCAAGTCTTATGAGAGTTCTGTGGCATCATGGAACATGTAGTTTCCTTACCTTAAAGCAGTGACTCCAGCAAAGACATTAAGCAACTGTCCAAGTGGCACCAATACTCCACATATCTTGCCAGCCTTTCCTGGTGGTTTGCATTAATCTTGTCCTCAGGATCCAATGGAAGCAATCCTCTTTTCCAACTCTCTCTGCATCCTCCTGTGACCAGATAAAAAATCATGTGAGGGCCTGTGGTAAAGAGGGGAAAGGGAAATGGGATTCAAGATAAAAGAGAAACACAGGTATCTGTCTTGTCACTTTTGTTGGTCAATGAGGTCTGGTGGTGCTAACAGATTTCTACAAGAAACAGAAATATCTTAAGCAAGTTGTCACCTAGAATTATAGGCATATGTCTAATTATAAAAGGATGAACCTTAGCAGCATCTCTTTATAACCAGTTCTCTGTATTTTAATATGAAACTGGGATCCCCTGAAAGTATACATTTGAGAAAATAAAAATATAAAACATACTTAGGCATTGCCACCTGTCTTTATGTTTTGAATAACTACTTCAAGATTCACCACTATGCACTCTCTCTTGAAGATGAGAAAAGTGTCTACTTCCCTTCTGCAGAACTGTAAAATAATATATAGAATTAAAATCCTTTTCTTTCCTACTCTTAACATCTGTAAGCGAACACTTGAAATCTATGGCCAGATTCATTAAAGCTTTGCTCCGGAGCAGTGTCACAAAAAGTTATAAACCCAGTGCAAAGTCATGAACTATGATTTAGGGCCCGATTTAGTTGTCGGCAGACAGGTCACTCCATCACAATAGTGACTGATATCTTGCCCGCTATAACATAAATCCCATAATATCCTGTGGAATTTATATTTCGGCAGACAGGACATCCGTAACCATTGTGACTGAGTAACCCATCCGCCGAGATCTAAATCATGCCCCAAGTCTTCAGTACAAATCTTGATTTCTTTCTTTGCCAAGAAGATATGGCCCCTAAAATGGTTTCCTCAACAAAAGACGCTGGCCCTCCAGGGATAGAAGCAGGATGCTATGCCCAAACTGTCCCAGGCAACCAACTGCCACTTCACACGGCCTTTGGCTGTTTGTAGTGAGGGTGGCCACAGGGCCTCACCTCCAGTCTATCCCTGTGCTGAGCGTGAACCTAGTGCCTAACCCCAGATGTGCATGGCCTTTGACATTGCACCAGCGGTTTGGCCCACTTGGTCAGGCCCTTGGCAAGGCTTTGCACCCAACTAGCCATGAGCAGCCAGATGCAGCAGGACTTTGCCTCCAATATCCATAGCCCAACACACAAAGGCAACCAATCCCTACTATTATCACCCTTCAGCCATGCATAACTCGGATTGGCTGCAGGGCCTTGCCTTCAGCAAGCCCTTTGAACCAAATGTCTGTAAGTACAATACTTTAGGAAGCAATATGTCTTGTCAAAAGAAATACCAGAGCCGTGTAGCGAGGTGCTAGCTGCAGCAATATTGGCATGATTCAATGACAAACAATGCTTGAACTATAAGCAAAGGTTTATCGAAAGAATCTAAGATTAGCACCTTCTCTCTAGTTACACAAGAGTTTGTGGTTTGCTACAAATATAATTCATTGATAGCATAATTCTGCACAGCGCATCCTAGATCCAGATAGTGACAGATTTCAATGCTCCGTCCATCATCTCTTTGTGTTTGCTTTGTTTGCCCTAAGTTGGAAGGGTATGCCCAGATGTGGGTCCCTTGCTCACTGTGCCACTGTATTCAAGCTAGCCTAACTGATGAGGGGTGTTACCCCAGAACCGGCTCCAGGATGCTTATTTCTGGTTCAGGGAAGACATGGTTTTGCAGTTTGGACTAGACTGTTCCCATGAGGCACAGGGTCAAGACTGATTTGAATATAGCCAGGTCTTAACTGGGGTGGCAAAGAGAGCTAAAAAACACTGATGGATAACCCAGATCTGTAACTGGGGGTGAGTGTCTGAAAAGTTTCAGCGCTCTGTCCATGGTCTCCTCGTGTTAGCTTTCTGTGATTACCATCAGCCATTTGTCCGCTGAAAGCCACTCTGCTTAAATGCTTTTAAAGTACTCTGGAGCCACACATGGACCACACTAAGCAGTTAGTAGTACCTTCAATCCCACTTTCTGACATATCCTGCTTCTGAATGTGCTCAATATCAGGAAGGTCTGAGTATCATGATTTCATGCTAGTCTAGCATGAGTAGTTAAGTGTGGCCCTCATATCATGACTGTTAAAAATTGGGTTTTCGTTTGGCAGACGTATGTACCCTGTCAAGGCAGGAACCACAATCTTAGTCAGAGTTAGTCAGATACACACCCTAAATAAACCTTTGCTTTGGTAGCAGTCAATCTTAATTTAAGAGGCAATGTGTAAAGTATTCACATCAGGTTAGAATCATAGAGATTAATTTAATTAACAACACATGACCAAAACATAAACAATTCAATAAGTAGAACTTGAGATATGAAAATAAAGAATAAACTGCAAAATAGAGCTTAGAAGCAATAAGCATTTATGTGGGTTGTTTGGTCATGCTGGACTGGGACAAAGCCAAGAGTTCAGGCCGTTCGCAGCACTGCGATCCACTGAACAAAGGTAACTTAGTCCTGGTTGTGTCAACAAAGATGCGGGGTGCAGCCAAGTGATGCATCAGTGTTCTACAGGAGCAGCACTCTATACCGTATTCCAAGGAGCCAGGACTGGATTGGCCCCAATTGGCAGGGAAAAGCTCACAGATGGCAGAGTCCATGTGTTGCAGAAGGGTGGTTGGAAGTCTGAGACTTCAGAACAGGAGGCAAGTAGACAAGTACTTTGAGTCACTTTAGTTCTGGTTTGAAGAAATACAGCTCCAGTTTTTCTCACCCCCAGGCAAAAGGGCAGCAGGCAGGAGGTCCGCACAGCAAAGCAGGAGTCCAGCAGAATATCATTCTAGCAGAGTGACAGTACTTTGTAACAGCACAGCAGTTCTTCTTCCTGGCATAGTATCCATAGGTCCATAAGTATACTTAAGAGGTGGTATCTGAGTTCCATTAATAATACTTTGGTGCCCTGGTTCTGGAAAGTGGGAGAAGCTTCTAGACATTGGCTTTAAAGTGCTCTCCAGCCCTGGCTCAAAGCTGGCTGTAGTGAAAACACAGGGCCGTTAAACCTATTGTGGGAAGACAGGGCACAGCCTATTCAAGTGCAAGTGGGGCTTTGCTCAGCTATTCCCCCATCAAGCCAGTTATTGGCCCATTAAAGCCCATCAAGTCACACCTATGCAGAATAACGACGGACTGTGATGTGACCTGAGTGATTACTGGAGGCTGAGATTAATTCAAGCATTCCATCCAGCACTGTTGTGTATACTTATTGTGTCACCATAAGTGGGATAGGTATGCCCAGACGTGGATCCCATGCACACTGTATCACTGGAACTGAGTTGTACCCGGCTGATGAGGCGGCTGAAGGAGAAACTGGTATTGGACTACTTGTGTTCTGGTTCATGGAGAACCTGGCTTAGCAATTCGGGCTGCACTGTTCCTTTTGGAGCAGGGTCAAGCCTGATTCGCATATAGCTAGAACCAAACTGAGGTGGCATGGGATGCGGCTAGAGTGATGACCAGTGGCTGAGATTAATTCAAGCATTCCATCCATCACTGTTTCTGTAAACTTTCTAAAAGTGGCATTTTCAGACTTGCACCGTAAAGCCAACAAAAACAAATTCAGCAAAAAGGGGAAAGGGAAGACAAAAAGTCTGGGGGATACCCTGCAGAAATGTGAAAGAACTCATTTGGAATGAGGATAGACATATCTCAGGAAGTCTACCATCACCAATTGTAATTTAGGAAAACTGGGCACAACCTTTTATGCTTATAAACCTAATTAATCCCAGAACAAATTATAGATAGGAAAAATCCTAACTGGAAGGGTAATAGATCCATAAATGCATGTCGGGTAAGCAGGCACTTTGTAGAAAAGAATGGACTTCGACAGATTGGAAATAAAGAATAACACCAAGGGAAGTAAACAAAATCCCTATTTAATCATCCAGGCATAACAATTAGATCCCATTTTTAAAATGAGTGTAAATCTTTCTCTCCATCTGTTGCTCCTCACTCTCTATCTCTCACACACCATTTACCATATTTTCTGCAGAGGTGGCAAATGGGAATAAAGCGAAGGGGTCCCAGTAATAAGGAGACATTAACCAAAGAAATAAAAATGAGTCAAATCAACAAAACTTCAGTCCACATTGTTTAATTCACAATGGGATGTTATAGTAAATATACATAATTTACACAATAATCAATCATTGGTTAATTACAGTGCCCCAAAGGGTAGAAGCGGGGAGGGTAATGTGATAGTGATGGGAGTTGGTGAAGAAAAGAAAGAAGATTCTTAGGTGACGGTAAAATCAGCAATTGAGACTTGTTTCGCACAGTTACAAACTCTGTACCAAAAACAGGACCGACAGGTTCATGTATATTATTTTTACACGTAAATCATACTCCAAATGTTCAATGAATGAAACCAATGGGTGTGGAGTTGACAGTGAAAGGCAATCAGATGTCGACGTTTCGACCCTCGTATGCGCAGATATTGTTATAATCTTGCTGTGGGGTCTTCATCAGGACTGGAGTGTGGGGGACACGTAACCTATTTGGTACATAAATGAATGTATTTTAAAACACGGGAAACTATATCCCTACTTTTATTTGAAAAAACATTGCACATCACCCACATCATGGGATTGACTCGGGTTAAACATAGTATCCCGCCGGATTTGCTGGGACTTCAGGCAAGAAAATGCACCTAATTGAGTGCAGCGCAAAGCGCACATGTTACATGTAGTTAAGTGGCGTTAAAACATCCCAAATATTCAGTGTGAAAATTAAGAACAAATGGTCAAGAGCAGTTGAGGATAGGCTAGATCAGCGGGGGTGGACAGTCTGAGGAGTCAGTGAAAACTACTGCTGGTTATACGGTAATCACCTGAGCAAGGAGGTGACATACTGCTTGCTAGTTGCATGCATTAATACTAGTTGGTGCTGATATTGAACTGGCTGACAGGTAAAACTTACCACAAACGTGGTATAAACAGGACCCGGTTGTACGTGGGTTCGAAGTCAATTACAAGGAAAGATCTGTAAGATTGGAATGTAAAAATTCAAAACGGTATATACTTTAAAAAGGGGTGGAAGCAGTAATTGTATTAACTAGTACAGCGGTGAGAGACTCACCATGATGTAACCCAAACGCTGTTCATAATGATTCCACGAATCCAGGGGGGTCCCTTGTACCATCGATAATATATAATCTAATAAATACAGGGCGAAAACGCTAATTAGAGGACCATAGAGACATTAGAGATGATTAAAATAATTATGGCCCAAGGAACGGGATAAGGACTCACCAGAACGCCGTAGCCAGGACACGTCCGGCAGAGATCGTGTTCATTGGCAGTCGGGCGGCGGTGCTTCAAGAGCTGCGTCTAAACAGCGGGGCAGGAAAAAACTACGTTGGCAATCAAGCATTATGACAAGTCGCTCAGAGCATTGAGACAACCTCCTCAGTCTGGAAACGCTTACCGGTCACGGAGCTAATCCGGCTCAGGTCTCTTCTCGCAGTCGCAATGGCGATGCGGAGTTCCGGGTTTGGAATATCACCCTGGTAACCGGGTCACGTGGTGATTACTAACTCGCCTAGACACAGTGAAAAGACTAACTGGGATTAATAGTTTACGTGGAACCTAGCAACTACAATCCTGCCTGCATTTAAATTTCAATGGGTAATTGTATTTAATGATAAATCGAAGAGTGAAAGCCAAATGTCCTGCACGTCATTGTAAAAAATACACTGGAACTACTAGGTTGCGGTGAGGCCGATATTTCAAAGGGTAATGTTTACAGTTAGAATGCATGACTTTGCCGCCTCATTGAAATCATTAGTCTGGCATATAGGCCGCATTGTGATGAAACAATTTTTTTGATAACATCAATAAATGACTTAATGACAATATTAGTACAGTATCTATTGGATGGATTAGACCCCATACTAGTTATAGAATGACATATTAAACATGCAGTGGCGTACCTCTCACACGAGGGTAAAGACCACATAACAATTCACTGTACCTATTTTGTGACCAATAGGTAAATGAGGTTAAATGACATAAATAGCCAGGCAGTGGCGTACCTCTCCCACAAGGGTAAGGCCACATTACAGATTGACTACACGTATTATAGGCCTGTGACTGATAGGTAGTACATGCATTTGGGCCATCATATCAAATATGAACAGGAAATTGTTATGACTTATAAAGTAATGGCAGGGAATTGTCATGACTTATAAAGTAATGGCGTACCTCAAATATGAGGGTAAAGGCCATAATACTTTAAATAAGACAGTATTCAAGACAGGGTGGCTAATTGGGAGAAAGAGCTGTCCTGTTCATTAAGCCCAGATTCAATTGAGTCAAAAGTAAACATCCATTTGAGCTCACGGGTATTAAGGATGTTAGAGATGCTCCCACCCCGGGGTCCGAGTGTGGCTTTCTCTATGATTACCCATTTTAAACTCTCAGGAGTATGTCCTGAGGTTGAGAAGTGGTCAACGAGAGGTGCGCCTTGTACTTGACACCGGATTCGACTCATGTGTTGGAGTATCCTCACTTTTGCTTTTTGCTGAGTCTGGCCGATGTATATCAGTTGACATGGACATAGAATGGCATAGATAATGTTAACAGAGTTGCAGTTGGTATGTGTCTTAAGCGGAATTTTGTGATGACGGTATGCAAACTCTTTTGTCTGGATCGTGCTTTCGCATGCTTTGCAGCTGCCACATCTGGAGTGGCCCACAATCGGAGGTAGATTCCACAGAGTGGTGATTGTAGGATCCTTTGGTGTTTGGAGGAAGGAACGCACCACATGATCTTTGACACTTCTTGCTTTTTTGAAAGCATGTAATGGCGGGTTGGTTTGTAGGATGTCATCGGAGATAAGTGGCCAGTGATGGTTAATTATGCGCTTTATTTGGTTACTTTTCGTGTTAAAGGTGGTCACACAGACAATTCTTTGTTCGGATTGATCTTGTTCAGTCTTGGGAACAAGTAGCTGGCAAATGGGAGCAGAAATGCTTGCACAGGGCTCAGGAGGCTGTGTTTGGACAGGGCATCAAAGGCAGGAGATGCTGTAGGCTGGCAGATGTGTGGTTTGTGCTCCCTTGTGCCATAAGAGAGCTCACGCCAGGGCTGAGGTGGAAAACGGCCACTACAAAGCGGCCGTTTCCATGCATAACATTAACCACGCATGCATTACGTCACATGCGTGTTTAACACGAATAGCCTTTACCACGCATCCCTTTACTACAAGATATGTAGTAAAGGCATGTGTGGTAAAGGCAATTCGTGAAAAAGGGGGCGCGGGGGTCTCCCCCCCAAAAACAAAAAAAGCAGCAAAAAGAAAAAGGGGCTTGGGGGGGGTCTCCCCCCAAAAAAACACACCTGATAAAGGCAATCGACGTTGTTAGAGGAAACAGAAGTCTCACTTCCGTTTCCTCCTAACGACGTGCAAAGTGATAAAAAAAGAACATGAAGAACAGACGACAGATGAGACAAAGTGGAGAGGTAAGAGGAATTTTAGAATAAAAAAAACAAAGGGGTCCGAATTTAGGGTAAAAGGCAGGGGAGGGGTATTTGTAAGAAGGGTTTAGGGGTAGGGGAATAACCTATAACAAGAGTATGCCAAGAGTATACAATGAAAAACGTCCGTGATAAAGGAATATTCGTGAAAAAGGTTATGCGTGGGAAAGTCATTTGCGTTGTAACACATGCGTGGTAAAGGCATGCGTTGCAACGTTATGAGTTGTAATATCATACAACCGGCCGAGGCTATTACAGGCTGTGCAAACAATCTGATCCGCATATGCTTTTTGTAGCCGGATTTCCCGTCTGACAAAAGTGTGCCAGCAGGGGCGGCCTTAGGCATGTGCAAGCTGTGCACCTGCACAGGGCCACCAAACCCCAGGGGCCACCACGCCAATATATATCCTTAATATAATAATCCTCTGAGAATGGATACATATTTGGGTGGAGGCCCCTGGCAGAGATTTGGGGGCCTACGGCTCTGTTACACTTTCAAACACCCTGCCCCCTCCCCCCCCTCTTCACTGGCCTCCGCGCTCTGGCCCGCCCGGATCCCCTCTTCGGGGGCCCCCTACCTACGCTCCCTGCTCAGGGCCGCCATGAGCCTAGAGCCGTCCCTGGTGCCAGCGATCCCAAAACCAGGAAATCAGGATGCCAAAACATCAGGCCACTGGGATTGGGCAGAAAGGGATCCCACCCACGATTGAGCTCCCGATTGAGCTCCTCCATACACATAGTCCGTAGATTTCCTTTGTAAAGCAATTTTAACATTCGTTCAGTGAGACAGTAAGCAATGTTTTCTCTTGTAAGTTACATTTACTATTGTGATTAAATGGAATTTGGCTTAGCAATTGACTAAATGTGTTTTTTTAGTACACTTTCTTCCGAAAAACATGTGCTATTGGGCAATATTTATTTTCACTGGCAAGGCATAAATATGCCATGCCAGTGAAAATAAATGTATCCGAACACATTTGTTGTCTGGAACAAGTGAACTAACAAACACATATTTGCATATTGGTATATTTTCTGTCCAGGTTTGTAGCAAGGAATATGTGGTTAGGCAGCATGTCCCCTAGTAACGAAAACATAAAAGGGTGACATGGAAAGTTTGCTTGGCAACATAGCTGCTCATCCTGACTTCATTATTGGGGAAAAATGAATGGTACAAAAGGGTGAGGGTTGAAAGCACACATCACCTTTTTTTTTAGCGTTTTTTGTGTACTGATATTCATTTAAAAGAATATTTAGAAATTATTAGCGGCAATAGTGGAAATTTTGTGCAGGAACAATGACAAAAACTAGGAAGAATTCTATATGCAATCTAGAGAGGTTTGTCCGGCGTTTGTGTCTTTTGTCCCAGTGCCTCTGGTGGCCTGATGCAGAACACAATGTCCCCCACATTTTGCCGCTTCCAGGACAAGCAAGACAAAAGTTCATCGGGGAGTGGGGGAGGGGGGAGATTTGAGCTACCTAGCTGGGCCAGATGTATTAATTGTTCATATAATGCAACACGCAAACGTTGCTGCACTGTGTTGCGTGAATTGGAGAGAGCAGAACAGCGCCATATCTACTAAGATACCATTCCAGTACAAAATGCTAAACTAACAACGAAGGTTAACTCTTTTCCCAGTTTGTATGTGTACTGTATATCACACATGCAAAGTTGGAAAGGATTTAAAAAAAGAAACCTTTACTCAAATGTTATGCCAGCCGCGAGGAGGTATTCATTGTTGTCAAAAAGCACTGTCGACCTTTTTCGGTAGATAGGGCTTTTCATCGAAATCCAGCATTTGCATGGGAAAGCCCTAGTACCAACCATGGAGCGCCCCTTTATCGCAAAATAGTAAAAAGCGCTACTTTGTGTGTTCCTTTAGGGCTACTTACCAATGCAAGTCTGAATTTGTGTTGGAAAGTAAGGGGCATGTGGTATGTAGGTAGGCGTTTGTAGGCGTATGTAGGTAGGCGTTTGTGATTCGCAAACGCTGAAATTCGGCCAATTTCGGCGTTTGCGAATAGCAAACAGCGTTTAGACATGTAGGTGCCACTTAGCAAAATAAGGAATCGCAAATATTGCGATTCCTTATTTTGCTCAAGCATTGCAACGCAATTTTGCGATTCCTTAAATGCTATGTAGGGGTGCTTTTAAAATTGCGATTTTGGCTTAAGGAATCGCAAAATACCACCTACTTCAAGTAGATGGTATTTTGCGATTTCCTGTCAAAATGCATTTAAAAAAAGTGCATTGTGGCGCACAGACATGCCCTTAGGGCATGTCTGTGCACCACATGTACTTACAGGCACATTCCAGTGGTGCAACAGGTGTCCTTTGGACACCCTGGCACCCTTGGAATGAGGACACTCATTCCGTAATTGCGATTTGCAATTTGCTAATCGCAAGTAAGGAATGTTAGAGATTCGCAGAAAAATTGCGAATTATTACCTACATTTCATTTTGCAATTGTTAAATAGCGATTCCTTCAAAATCGCTATTTAAGAATCGCAAAATGGAAATTACCTACATATGCCTCCAAATCCCAAAACAACACTTTGTATCAGTTTGTATCACTTTTGTCATGAAATGTGATAGAAAGTGTTGCTAAATCTGCTCCCAGGAGCTTCCTGATAGGGTGTCATTTTCTCTTCTTTCCATCTAATTTAAGTTATTAAGAGGTCCCAGTCTGCAGCACATATTTCATTATTGCATGACTGGGAGGGAGAAGCTGCAGCACAGGAAGGATCCTACTCAACCCAGCATCAGGAACACATTAGCTGTTAGACATAATAATAGGGAAAGTGGGCCCCTATAGTTAAGCATCCCTGAGTGTGTGAATGAAAACCATGCTGGGGCTTTGTGCTAGGAATATCACTTTGGTCTTTATTTCTTCCATTCAGCCAGACTCAAACTGCTTGCAATTCAAATTAAGATGCAGAGAGAATATGAAAGATCAAACATGTGTTAAAGCAGGAGATCCAAGACTGCAAGTCTGTGTTACCCGTTAGAAAGTAAATAACCTTACCACCATATCATACATGTAGTCATAACCATTCTTTTTTTTAACCTCTCGCTTAATAGGAGCCATTCGATTAATTATAAATGCTTTCAAGCTAAACAAAAAACATAAGTTCAACAAGTGTATACACCAAGATCATACATTTAACCCAAATGGAAAGGCCAGGATTAAAAAATATTATTTTCTCATTCATAGTTTCTAGCTCGGCCACTATTGGGGTGGCAGTGATTATGATTGGTAAGGGAAAGGCACAACCCTTCCAGGGACAATGTCGCTGTGTTGTGGGCCATGTTCAGATTTAACATATAGTGCTTATTTCCAAAAGATTTAGGTAAAGTGATAAACATGAGATTAGTTGTCAAATCTCTTTGTTCCATGGCGATAATATACCCACTGATCCACATTTACTGATGGTATCTACCCTCTCCCAGTGAATTTGCCCCCTTTGTTATGGATCTTGTCAAGGTTTTTATGACACTCTGTACCTGTTTTCAGCCTTTTCTAAGCGACTTACATTTTCATAAAGTTCGAAAAACACAACAGGAGATTGTGAGACCTTTTCTTCGGGTCCTTGAACAGTAGAGGTGATCTTGAATAGTAGGTGGTGACAAGCCAGTTCCTGTTCTGGATTCTGTTGATGTTTCAGTGAAGAGCCTTGCATTCCATTTTCAAACAAGCATTGACAAAGCAAATGGATCTGGCCTATATTTAAACAATTGGTGACGTTTGCATCCATCCTTTTTTGGCTAGTGCACATTGCTCCCCCCTCCCTGCCCTCACTTTGTGTCCCTGGGTTAACACTCTAATGTATCCAAGAGGCAGTGAGATCATTGTACACACCTACAAATTACAAAGTATGTTAACAAAATTGTTATGCACAGTAACAAAGGAAGCAAGACCATGTCAGAAAATATTTTTGATGATTTAAGAGAAAGTTTTGTTTAGGTATCCTGTCCTAGACTTTCAGAATCTTAAAACGTGACAATTGGCCAGTATTTTTCTCCTGGGAAAGATGGTAATCCTGGGAAAACTTTAAATTGCAAATATATCATTTTCATCTACTATACTTGCAGACAGCAATGAAGTTTCTTACATATTAAGTATATATTAGGATGTTTTTCAAAATGGAGACGGTGCACTATAAATTCAGTCCAAAGAGCTCTAAGTTTTCAAAGATAGTTCCTTTATTGTGTTGAAAAAAATTTTTAAAAGGCCTCAGCCGACTCGTTTCGTTCCCAGTAGGAACTTCTTCAGGGCTTGTAGGATGGTAAGTAGACAAATCGGTGTGGAAGTAGAGGGAAACTCCAGAGGTATATAAGTCCACCCCTTTGTCATAGGCCGCGGCATTTAGCTCTCCGTCGAGCGGTCTTTAGCGAAAATTATTGTAGTGTGTAGTCCCAGGAAATGTGTTGGCGGCCCTCTTCAAATCAGCCAATAAAGAAAGATAAATAACAGACCCCCTCCACAGATACCAGTTTAATATGTGGTGACAAGTGGAAAGGGAGAGAAATCTGGTTCGACCTGCACATTTTCAGCACTCCTCGCCCGCAACTCAAGGGAAGGAGGTGTCTTTGCTAATATCTTGGGGGTTATATATGACCTTCTTATTCTTAAGCTGGAGTATTCTCCACTTAGGGTGAACCAGATTTCTCTCCCTTTCCACTTCTCACCACATATTAAACTGGTATCTGTGGAGGGGGTCTGTTATTTATCTTTCTTTATTGGCTGATTTGAAGAGGGCCGCTAACACATTTCCTGGGACTACACACCACAATAATTTTCGCTAAAGACCGCTCGAAGGAGATCTAAACGCCGCGGCCTATGACAAAGGGGTGGACTTATATACCTCTGTAGTTTCCCTCTACTTCCACACCGATTTGTCTACTTACCATCCTGCAAGCCCGGAAGAAGTTCCTACTGGGAACAAAACGCGTTGGCTGAGGCCTTTTAAAGATTTTTTTCAACACAATAAAGGAACTATCTTTTAAAACTTAGAGCTCTTTGGACTTAATTTATAGTGCACCATCTCCATTTTGAAAAATTCCTTGTATCTGTCCTCACAGTTGAGCTTTGGTGTGGCAAGCTCGAGACGTGGTTGTGCACTGAAACCAAGAAACTTTCTTACTCTGAAATCGAGGTGCTGGACCATAGTCAGCCATACAGTTCTTTTTCTTGGAATATATTAGGATGTGTCAACATGCTACATTCTGAGAAGTTAATTATGATCAGCACTGTGACAAGTATACTATTAAAGAACAGGATACCAATCTGCAAACAGGAAATAATTTCTGTTGAAGAGCTCCCAAGACTAACCAGATACTTTCCCTATCGAAGTCACATAAATTCCCTACTATCTTTGCGATGGTTATTAAATGTACCCCTAGTCTGGATGTTTGACACCTTTCAGACTTTCATTTTGGTTGCTTGTTCAAACAGTTTCTGTAATTTGCTTGCCATTCTGCAGCTAAAAGCACACAATTCTTACTTTAATTTGGTTTTACTTCTTTGACCGACACAGTGGCAGAAAGCTCACTGATAACAGTATAAATTGTCCTGTATTCTGCTGTCACTATTTCATGCTATATATTTCACTCATATTCCTGTTGAAAGGGAAGTTGAAATCTGTCATTTCGACTATCTACAGTTAGTTGATTTCTTTTATTGTAACTCCACCATCTTCTCCAGCATAGGTTTTGAGTAGGACTGGTAACCCCCTTGATGCTTCTGTTTGAAAGGTGTAATTTGATATTAACATATATAGATCGTCCATTTCCTTTGGCTTAGTTTATCAGCTCATAGCACACACTTGTAGGAAATAGGTGTTTTTTTTTAGGTTGGTGTGATCGAAGTTTACATAACTATTTTTAGTAGCTTCTGCAACTAGACAAGTCCAAATTTAAGTAGTTTATTTTTTGAGTAACTTAGAGTACAATAACATGATACAGGCATACAAAGGGAATACATTGGTAAAGGCAATGAACACACTTTAATAAACGACCTGCTAATTGAAACATCCAACCAGTTGGCACGTAACATCTTAGTATGCCATGAGCAACAAAGCTACAATTTACCAGAATGCATGGCAGTTGCCCGGGCAACTTGAAATCTTGAAAAGAACTAGTCAAATGTAAGAAATAGTCAAACTAGTCAAATGGAAAAAAATAGAACATTTCATAAAACCTGTCCCCAGATCAGGACTCAGATAAGGGCCGGCTATCCATAGACAGCACACTTAGGAAATGTAGTGCCTTAGTAAAGGATATCATATGGTGCTATGCCATTACACGTTGCTGTGGACCAGTTGGACTCGCACATGCTGAGATCAGAGTGCAGGTGTACATGCTGTGAGAACCAACAGAAACCTCACTTAGAAGGTTGAGCATAACGACTGTACAAACCTGAAAACAAAAACACTAAGCAAGGAGCTAACTGGATCAATGTTGCTGCTGATCAGATGGAAGATAATGTTATATAAGTCAAATATCTTTTGCAGTTTGAGGTAATCAAATCTTGTATCAATGCGTTGGTGTGAAAGAGAAACATATATCGGCCTGTTCTAAAATCAATAAATAACTGGGAAGGACAACAGTGCTTCAATAAAAATAATTGCAATAAAATAGATTACACAACTTTAACGTTTAGGTGAGCATTACCCTTTTTTACTGAAACTCAAAGAGACAAAATCACACAGTGAAGGGTCACATGAGGACAGAGGCCATTTGAACTCGAATATTTGATCAAATGGCAATCAGGTCATTTCAAAGAGAGTGATGACATATATCTTACCAGGGTTATTGTGTTTCCAAAGTCAAGCACTGCTCACTTATCAAAAGCAGATTTAATTTGCACCAATAAGAAACTTGTGTGTAAACAATAGTGTTCATTTTTTAAAAACATTTCTTCTAAGAGGTCATGTCAGTTTAGAGAAACTAATTATGGAGCACTGTTGTATCCTGCTTGCAACCACCGGTGTGAAGGAGGCCTGCGCAGCCTAAGTGGTTCGGGTGGCCTTCACTTTACAAGTCAGAGGAACCCAACGGTGGCACCAGGGCTCAGAGGATAGGGTGCCCAGCAGAGGTGCAACTAAAGTCAAATCTGGGGGGTACTAAAAATTTCAGGGGGGCTAATTCTTCCAGCAATAGGCAGAGTGGAGATGAAGCGGAGATAGAACAACAACAAAGCCTTGTTAACAAGTAAATGGTCTTTTAAAGACCTGTTAAGTACTCGGGTGTGGCTGCGATAAGCTCAAAAACTGTCTATGTGTGTGTCCGGGAAGCAGTGTCTGCCCGGGCTGACACACACGAGGGGGTGAGGGGATGCTGAGGTCCTTTGAGCCCAATGGGGGGTTGCACGCCTGGTGCCCAGTCTGCCCTTGACTGACTTCTTTTTATTTTAGTGAGCTGCCCCTCAGATTTGTTTTTGATTTTTATTAGGAGGTTGTCTACTTCACCATGGAGTCTGTCTTTGTATTTCACTTTTATTTTTTTAACTCAGAGGTCATGGGAAAAAAAATGATTGGTAGCCCCACTGCCAAAGGCTATATTCCCAGCAGAGCGGGCTATTTTTGCTCCTCACCAGCTGAGTTTCTTTGTATTTGTATAATTGCAGCGTCAGTGTGGTGTGTTCTCATAATAGATCTCATTTTGTCATCAATAGATCTCAATAAAGTTTATCCCTTTCTTTTGTACATTCACCTCTTACCATGGTTTTTTCTCGTACAATTGAATGTTTCATGTCATGTAGAATGTTGTTCTGTCATAGGTTGGAATGGGAGGAGAGAAGCGGTTGGAGTTGGTGATAGGTGGACGCCTATTTCGATGCACCAGTGGGTCATTTCTTGGTTTATTATTTAAACCTTTTACTTTTCAAATTACTGACTCCTTCGCCTCTTTACAATGGCGACAAGTGTTTTTTGACCCACTGTGTGTCTTTATTTTTTTATTGCGTCTGGATCTGCTTTTGATGTGACATGCTTTATTTGAAGTTCATGGCTGTTTGTGTTTGGTATTGAGGATTCGTTCTTCATCGTTCTGCTGTGGCTGAGTGCTAAAGGAAGGATTTCTGCTTGATTTTTTAAACAAAACAAGGTACTGTGGTTACTATTCTTAGTGTTGGCAATTTAGATGTCTTTCGTGTGCCCAGTTTCATGCGCTCGAGCGATTTCTTGTGCCAGGAAGTTCTAGAATGACGTCTTCAGTCCTTGTTATTCGCACGCAAGCCACGTCATGCGCATGTATGCCACGTCACACAGCGGCCATCTTGAAATTACAAGAAACTTGGGGCCCAATGTAGGTAAACGCGATTTTCCGATTTCAAAATACCGAGGCGGGCCGAATCGGTATTCTGAAATCGGAAAACGAGATGTAGGGAAAAAAAAACGAATGAATACCGATTCGGTCGGCATCGGTAATGAGAATCGGTACGTTCCGAATCGGCTCGGTCCGAATCGGAAAGTACCGAATCGGCTAACAACGAATCGGAAATTACCGAATCGGCTACCACCGATTCGGATATTCCCGAATCGGCGAATACCGATTCGGTACAAGCCGAATCGGTAAAATCCGATTCGGCAATCATAGATTCGTAGCCATGAAAACACACCCATGGCGAAAAAGCCCATAGGAATGCATTGAAGTAACCGATTCGGCTTTTACCGAATCGGATAATACCGAATCGGATTTTACCGATTCGGATTTTACCGATTCGGATATTACCGAATCGTTAAAAGCCGATTCGGCAAAAGCCGATTCAGCCAATGAGGTGGCTCCCCCTCCCCCACCCAAACAGGGAGTGGCAACACTGGCAGGTGCAGCTAATTAAGAAGTTTCTGGAGAGCCAGCCTGAGCTCAACACTCACAGTTTGCAGCAGTGGGAGTAGGAGGTTGCCAACTGAACTGGAGAACATGGCAGAGCAGTCAGAAAGCCAGAAGTCCTCCCAGAAGAGGAAGCCCAAGTTCACCACCACCGAACTTCAGGTGCTGGTCGAGGAGGTGGTGAGGGTGCACCGCCAGCTGTTTGGCAAGCTGTCCCTGAACGTGCCAGACAGCACCAAGAGGAGAATCTGGGCCGACATCGCCCAGAAGGTGAATGCTGCGGGTGTCACCCCCAGGTCTGTCGAAGAACTTAAAAAAAGGTTCTATGACATCCGCAGCCTCACTAAGAGGAAGATGGCCGAGATACAGAGGCAGGCTGGAGGCACAGGATTAGGCAGGAACCCGGCGCCACCCCTCACCGAGCTGGAGGACCTGGTCTCCAGCACCATTGAGAGGGAGAGTGTCAGTGGAATCGGGACCCTGGACAGCTCTGCGAGAGCCACAGCTACAGGTAAGAAGCATGCGCATCATGACACACCCTACCAGACACCTCCCCATTAGACACAATGCATAGGCAAACCCCAGCACAGTACTGTCACCAACATACAAGAGACAAGCATCATGGTACATGTAGTCAGCAGAAGTTAGCTAAATATGGCAGTGCAGATTCACAAGACAGGAAACAGTGTGACACAGTGTAAGGAGATGCAAGGACATGTGGAATGCTATAATTGTACTGACTGTAATACATCGGCACTCAGTTTACAAATGCTTCTTTGTACCTAGGGGCCCCATCAGGCGGAACAACAGTGACAGCAGAGGGAGCAGCACCGTCCGACACTGCAGTCGCAGGGCCGAGCACCAGCCAGGCTGGCCAGGAGGAGGAGGAGGAAGGAGACACCACAGGGCTAGGTATGGAGGGAGTCCTGGTCATTGACTACGATGCACTGCACTCCCCAGTAATGGCCAGCACACCCCCCTTGCAGTTCTCCCCAGAGAACTCCCCTACAAGGGACACCATTCCACCGACTCCAGCTCCTGCCACAACCGTGGCCTTGCCACCTGTTCAACCTGTCCTGGGAGCAGGGGCTCAGGGACCGGCCAGCTTCACACCCCCACCAGTGGCACCCCAGCCCACTCAGCAGGCTGGAAGCAGCAGTGCCCAGCGCCGTAACATCACCACCACTGCTGCACCAGCACGGGAGGGCAGTGTATTCCTGGGCCTGGAGGGACAAATGGTGAAAATACAGAGGCAACAAGCCAGATCCACTATGGCCTGCCAACGCCAGCTCCTGCAGCACAACATGCAGATGGGAGAGTTGGTCAAGGGATTCCAGGCCGTGGTGGAATCGAACAAGGAGGTGGCAGCAGGGTTAGGCAGGCTAACCACTGCCATCACCCACTCAGCAAGCAGACAGGAGGAGCATGAGCTGGTGCGCAGGCGGGATGCCCGGGTTCTGAACCGCGCCATGGGCCGCCTTGCAGCGGCGACGGCACAACTGTGCCATCGCAGCGCCAACCAGGAATCCGTCCTTAGTCAGCATACGGCTGAGCTTACTAGGGGGATGGCCCGGATCACCACTGCCATGGAGGCCATGATAATTTCAAACACCGCCTCCAATCCGGCCCTGGACCTGGGTGATGCTGGGGACAGCAGCAGCCGCAGCAGCCCGGCCAGCGCTGCGTCTGAGCCATGGAGGAGCACCAGGCGCTCCGCTGATGCTGCTGGGCATTCAGAGGGGGCTGAGGGACACCCCAGTGGGTCTGGCAAGCGGGCAAAAAAATAGCCTGGCAAGGGCGGGTGAGGCAACCAGTACCTTGGACTTTATTTTATTTACCATACTCCATTTTTTGTTGCACATCAGTGCTGTAACTGTGGTGCTACACTATTAAAATTTGTTTTTTCCAAGCAACATTTAGCTGTCTTTGCATCTGTACTCAGTCAGAAATAGTTCTCAGTGATCTCCTCACGTCTGTATCTGCCATCACTTGGCGTACACACCCCAGCTGGCTGTGTCAGTGGCACAGCTTCGTCGTCGTCATGGTCCTCGTAGTCAGACAACTCCACCTCAGTGCCCTTCTTCACCGCAAGGTTGTGTAACATTGCACATACAGCTATGATCTTGCAGCAGGTGATGGGGGTATACTGCCTTGCACCTCCACTCTTGTGCAGGCATCTGAATCTACTTTTCCAGATGCCAAAGGTCCGTTCGACAACATTCCTTGTGCGTATGTGGGCCCGGTTATACCTCCTTTGGCTGGGTGTGGAGGGGTTGAGGTAGGGGGTGAGTATGAATGAGCGGAGGGCATATGCACTGTCGCCTGGAAGAGAAAGATGTCACATTAGACACATGCATACATGTATTCCACCTACCTACTATGTGTTATGGGGGTCTGATGATGTGTCTCACCTAGGAGGTATCCTTCTCCAAATTCGCCAGCCATCAGCCGTGCATATATGCCGCTCTGTTGGAAAATATAGGAGTCATGGGTACTCCCTGGAAATTTTGCTACCAGGTCTGTGATGGTGCACTTTGCCTTGCAGATCACCTGCACATTGATGGTGTGTGTAGACTTGCGATTGCGGTATATGTATTCGGTGTCCGCTGGTGGGCAAATCGGAATGTGCGTGCCATCTATGCAACCGATGATTTGGGGAAATTGTGCCATCTGGTAGAAGTCAGCTTTGGTTTGTAGCAGTTCTGCGTGGGTTGCAGGGAAAGAGATGTATTGGTCCATCCTGTGTATCATGGCGTCAAGGAATGTGTGGAAGAACCTTGACAGGCTGCTCTGGCTCACCCCTCCTGCTGCTGCTACACCACTTTGATAGCTGCCAGATGCTAGCAGGTGTAGGCTGCATAGCACCTGGATGTGCGCAGGGATGGCGTGTGCCCTTGGGGTGTGGTGGTCCAAGAATGGCTTGAGATCCCTGATGAGCTCAAGTATGGTGTCAGAGTCCAGCCTGTATCTCTGTAGTATCTCTGCCTCTGTGAGCATGAACAGGGTTATCCTCTGTCTGTAGACCTGTTCATTTCTTAGCCATTCCCTCTGTCCTTCCTGCTGTAGCCGTAGCCGCCTCGCAATGACATAGAAAGCTGCCATCCTGCAAGTTGCAATGCATTTTGGGACTGTTTATATAGGTTGGAGTTGGTTACCACCTGATTGCAATCCATGGTAAATACCGAGTGAATTCTACCGATTTTGAGCCGATTTCGGTGTTTCTGTGCCTCCCTACATCTCCCCAACTGTCGGAGTCGGGGAATTTCCCGATCGGCGAATCCTACGAATCGGCATGTTTTCCGATTCGGCTCATGTCCGAATCGGTCTTTCTACCGAATCTGTACATGGACCGAATCGGTGATTTACCGATTCGGTGTCACTAACGATTCGGTACATGGACCGAATCGGTGATTTTCCGATTCGGTGTCACTAACGAATCGGTCAATGGACCGATTCGGTGATTTTCCGATTCGGTGTCACGAACGAATCGGTACATGGACCGATTCGGTGATTTTCCGATTCGGTGTCACGAACGATTCGGTACATGGACCGATTCGGTCTTTGCATCCGAATCGGTGTTTTTCCGAATCGTTACATGTCCGATTTTCGGTATGTACGTATCGAATTCTTTCCCATTCGGTGCTCATTCCGAATCGGTTTTCACTCTGATTCTTTATGTTTTTCGTTCCCTACATCTCGATGGCTGTTTACCGATCGGTAAGGGCCAAAAATCGGTATTTTCGTCCGTTACCGATCGGTAAAGGGCTACCTACATCTGGCCCTTAGTTCCTGAGTATACAGAAGCTTTTAATTTTCGTATTGGCATTTATTCTTTGAAAAGTATTTGCGGTCCAGTTTATACTTTACCTTAGTGCATTTCAGTGATGAGCACACTATTCTCAGTGTTTCATTCAGCAATTTTACGTGCATTTCAGTGATGTGCACACTATTTTCAGTGTTTCATTCAGCATATTTGCGTGCACTTCAGTGATGCACACACTTTGAAAAATACTATTAGTCATTGGTTCATTGTTCCTATTTTTGCACGTTTGTTTCATTTTCTCTACAGTGACGTGCACACTTATTTTTTTTTTTTCTTCTACTAATTTTATTCCTATAAGAAGTTAATATTATGGCTGCTTCACAGTTTTGCAACCAACCGGACATCTTTTGACAAGCCCCAGGAAAACCTAAATTGGCATGGAAAAAGTGGCTGGATACCTTTGAGAACTATTTATTGGGAATTGATGGAGTCAAGTTTTCACCTGAAAGAAAGAAGGTAATTTTACTTAGTTTTTTAGGCACAGCGGCCATTGACATTTTTAAAAATGTAACTCCTATTGCCGGTCATGGTGAAGGATGGGACGTTTACAAAGAGGTTGCTAAAACAGTTTGTAGATGAACCTAAGGTAATAATAGAACAACATGCTTTTAATAAGAGGAAACAACATGTTGATGAGTCTATTGAAGACTATTTAGCAGCTCTTAGAGTGGTGGCAGCTAATTGTGAATTTGAGGCCAGTGTTGAATATTGTATGAGAGATCAATTTGTTTTTAATTGCGAGTCAAAGAAGGTGCAAGAAAGATTATTAGCTTGTTATAATCCTACTTCAGCTGAAGTGCCAGATCTCGCTAAAGGTATAGAAAGATCTGTTCAATCTGCTAGAGCTATTCCTGCTGAGGAAGTTACAACTTCTACTCACTTATGTGCTATACAATTTAGTTAGTACTGGAATTTTTAAGGGTGGTAAACTGGGTTGCTTTAGATGTGGTTCAAAGATGCATCCTGCCAATTTTCCTGATTGTCTTACAAAGTTGGACATTTTCAAACTTTATGGAAATCAACAAGAGTATCTCCTAAAGTTTCTGTTAATTCAATATCAAATGTCCAAGTAGATTTGGACAAGTTGCTTCTAACATTATATGATGCTAGTGCAGAATGGTTCACTAATAACGTTAATCATCCTTTCAAAGCACCATAATTGGAAAGTAAGTCTAGATGTTATGGCTGATTCAGGGTCACCTATTACTGTTCTATCTGATATTTTATTTAAAGAGAAATTGACAGATGTCAAACTTAAACAAACGGATATTAATTCCAAAGTTTTTGGCAACTTTGACATCAACATGTTAGGATATTTTGAAGATTCCGTAGAGTTCTAAGGACGTAAGATTTTGACTAAAGTCTATGTAGCCATTGATGGGAGGAGCATAGTGGGATGGTATGATCTTGGTAAGTTGGGTGTGATTTTGTGTCCTGGTACAGACTGTCCCATTAGATTGAGGGTTATTTCTGTTAAATCACTCAACGTTTTGCATTCGAATGTTGAGAGTATTCTTGCTAAACACAATGCTGTTTTTCAAAACAAGGTGGGGCAAGTAAAAGGCTTTTCTCACAAGATCAAGCTTAAGGAAGGACCCATTCCCATTTAACATAAAGTACGTATGGTTCTGTTGAGTGTACATAAAAATCTGAAATCCCACTTAGATTCTTTGGTTGCAGAAGGCATTATTGAACCAACTGATCGTTCAGAATGGGTTTCAGCTATTGTTATTACACTTAAGAAAAATAATGATCGGAGGTTATGTGTGGATCTCAGGTCTTTAAACAAGAATATAGTCGTTGATACTTATCCTCTGTCTAGAATTCAAGAATTATTAGCTGCTGTCAATGATGCCAAGTATTTTTCAGTTATTGATTTGAAGTCAGCCTATCATCAGGGGCTTCTTGATGATTCATCTAAAGACCTCACGGCTTTTGTTATGCCGTTTGGGGTTTATAGGTTTTTAAGAATGCTGTTTGGCCTGGCTTCGGCAGCTAGTGTTTTTCAAAAGCTTATTAAAGCTCTTTTTCAAGGTATGAAAGGTGTGCAGTGGTTTCAAGACAACATTTTAATTTTTGCCAAGATGAGTGATGGACATGACAATATTTTGGAAAATGTTTTGAGTATTCTTGAAACTAAGGGCATGACAGTGAGTAAAGACAAGTGTACATTTTTTGTTGAAGAAATTGATTATTTAGGCCATAACATTTCAAGTCGAGTATTTTTCCTAAAGTTGATCTAGTGAGTGCTTTGGACAAGGCAATCAAACCATATGATAAGGATTCTCTTCGTTTATTTTTGAGGTTAGGAGAGTATTATGCTTGATTTGTAAAAGGGTATGCTCTAGTGGTGGAACCTTTGAGGCAACTTCTTAAAAAGGGAACTAGGTTTGTTTGGACACAAATGCATGATGAAGCTTTGAGGCAAGTCAAGAAACTTATTGCGCTGGCACGAGGTCTTAATACTTTTGACCCTAATGGTAAGTCATTCATTATGGTTGATGCGAGTGCTATTGGCTTGGAAGCAGTCTTTACTCTGCTAGTTGATGGTAAGGAACGAGTCATATCATTCATTTCCAGAGGTATCAGAGGTTCTGAAGTTCACTATAGTACCATCGAGAAAGAGGCTCTTGCATGTGTGTGGGCTGTGGAAAAATATAAACATTTTCTGGGGGGACGCTTTTTTGTATTGGTGACGGATTACAAGCCTCTTGTATATATGATAGATGGAGTTAGGTCTGGTAATGCACCTTCCAGGTTGGTGAGACTAATAGCATGGTTGCAGGAATTTAATTTTGAGATAAGGCATATTTCAGGAGGAAAGAATGTTACTGTTAGGCGTGCAACCACAAGGCTCCAGGTATTTCTGTCTTGAAGATGACTAGTCCCAATTCCTTCCAGAGCTAACCAGCGTGACAAGGAATTGTACTCTTGATGCAACCAGTTAGCCCCTAAAGGGAAGGGGAAGTGGAGAGAGTAAAAAACAAACAAACACAGGATCTCTTCTTGAGATGACTGTCACTGTTTCTCGTGAAGTATTCTGGGTTTTCCCTCAATGCTGTTGTATTTCTTGAATGCTGTAGATATTTTCAATAAGCAAGCAGATTTGAAAAATAATTAGGAACAGTCCCGCCATTCACCTCTAAACCATATATTCAGGATTTATCTGCATACATACCATAGCTAAGAAAAACCCATTCCTATACTTCGTTGTTGCAAGGATTTTTGAATTCTCAGTACAAAATAATTCACCTTAAAACATAAATACAAGAATCATGAGTTTAAAACACAAGGAAGATTTGCACAGAACCTTTTAAACTTGTTAGTAGAACTTGGTTCAAACAATCATGCAGAGAACTATATCTTCCTACCTTGCATACAAATATTCTTGCCTTGAACTGGGTTTCTGTAATTAAAAGGAAACAAAAATGCAAGAAGAGACAGCTCTCAAAATCTAATGCGTCTAGGCTTTTACAATAATGTCTTTAACAAAAGCGATATTCAGTTTTACAGTTAAATTTCACTGCTATTTATTATTCCAGAAGAATGCGTTTCAACAATAAGAATTGCTCTGATAATATTGTTCTTTCATTTTTGTAAATACCTCTTTACATGTGTTTTTCTTTCAATCCTATTCAACTTGGTCCGATAATTGTTTTTGCCAAGGATTGTTATTTGGGAAAGCGTTAAAGTCTTACTGTCTTTTGGTAGACGGAAATTGGAATAGCCAAACCTTCTTGTTGAGTCCGTTCTGCAAATTGCTCCGACGAAACCGGAATAGCCGATCCTTCTTGATGAGTCCAATCTGCAAAGGGCTCCGACGAGAAAACCGGAAGTCAGGCTACGGCGAAGGACGAAGGGCGGAGGGCTCGCCGGAGCTGACCGCTAAGCGGAGACGAACTCTCTCTGCAGCTTGAGGTTTGTGAGGACAAGGGAATAGGTAAGCGGAGCGGGAGTGGGAACTGGGTCGGGAAGGATCTGAGGAGTTAAAGGGAAGCCGGGAGATAAGTCCTGGAACACTTGAAGAGATGCCGCAACTCTGAAGCGAAGCGTCTTTCTGTTTGCCGGTAAGCCTTTTATAGGCTCTCACTTCCACGTGCTGCTTGGCTTCAGTTAGCGTACCCGATACACGTGCTAACTTATTCATATATTCATTATAACAACAACGACCCACCATGAACAACAAGCATTGGTACATGCAAACTACCAGAATTACTAGGATGTCAACAAGCATTGCTATTTACAAATCATGAACACTTTTATTCATGTCATAAAATACCTCAAGGACTTTAGAAATAATGCAAATGTGTAAATTATGGGGAAGAACTAAGTACTTATGACAGCTCCCCCCCCAAAGGTCTTCTTACATGTCGTGGTTTGCTAGGATACAAGGCATGGAAAGAGCGAACCAAGCGGGGAGCATGTACATGATTCTCAGGTTCCCAAGACCTTTCAGAAGCGTCATAGCCCTTCCAATCGACCAAATATTATAAACAACCTCTAACACGTTTTGAGTCCAGAATTTTCTTGACCTCATATTCTACATGATCACCTACTACAATCGGAGGAGGTGGTTCATCAGGACGGGTGTTAGGATGTACTGGTTTGATCAGAGATACATGAAAAACTGGATGAATTTTATAGTCGAGAGGGAGAACCAATTTTACAGAAACAGGATTTAGCACTTTTTCAATAGCAAACGGACCAATGAATCGGGGTTTTAATTTTTTAGGTCCCTCAATTTGTATGTTTTTAGTCGATAGCGAAACCTGATCTCCGGGTTTATAAACCGGTGCTGGGATTCTATTTTGATAAGCGTAAGCTTTCATTTTGTGTCTATGTTTTGTCAATGTTTGCTTAACATTCTCTTGAAAATTACGCAAACCAGCTAATCTATCAGAGACTGCAGGCATATCAGTTACTTTCTCTGGAACTATGATTGGCAAGGTTCTAGGATGCTGACCAGTGAGAAAATAGAATGGGGAACAACCAAGAGCTGAATGTAAGGTGTTATTGTATGTAAACTCTGCTAAAGGTAAGGCTTCAACCCATTCTGAAGATAAGGTAGTTGTCAAACATCGCAAACTCTGTTCTAAGTATTGATTTAACCTTTCTGTTTGGCCATCGGTTTGAGGATGGAAGGCTGATGATAAAACTAAGTCTATCCCCAACTGACCACTCAGTTGTTTCCAAAATTTTGACAGGAATTGTGGGCCCCTATCAGAGATAATTTTTTGTGGTAAACCATGTAATTTCACTACATTAGCTAAGAACACATTACTGAATTTTACTGCTGAAGGAAGTTTTGGCAAATGAATAAAATGTCCCATTTTGGATAACAAATCTACTACTACTCAAATAGTAGTCATTCCAGATGATTTAGGTAAATCGGTGACAAAATCCAGACTAATAGTATGCCAAGGAGTTGGGGGAATTTCCATTGGTTGTAATAGTCCCATGGGAAATGAGTGTGATGACTTCTGTCGAGCGCACACAGGGCAGGTCTGAATATATTGCTGTACATCAGATCTCATACCATTCCACCAGAAATGTCTTTGGCATAACTCTAAAGTTTTGTTAATTCCAGGATGGGCTGTAATAGCCAAATCATGATTCCATTTAATCACTAGTTCTCTCAAGTTCTCTTTAGGAACAAATAGTTTATTCTTATGATAAAATAAACCATTAGATATTGAAGTTTGCTTGTGTGAAAGCCAATCTTGTTGATTTAATTCTTTAATTTGATCTCTGAGTATTGATAAAAAATCAACCTGTGTAATTTCGGCACAAATCTTTTCTACTGGGATGATACTTTGCCGTTCCTTATTTAGTTCTTTATCCTTATCACAAACCAAACGTGAAAGTGTATCTGATAACAACTGTTTGGCTCCTGGTCGATAAGTAATAAGAAAATCAAATTCACTAAAAAATTGTAACCATTGCATCTGTCGTGGAGTAAAGGCCTTGACTGTGGAATAAAACTGTAAATTTTTATGGTAAGAAAAAATTGTTATAGTATGATTTGCACCCAGGAGATGATGTCTCCATTCCTGAAACACTGCTTTGATTGCTAAAAGCTTACGCTCAGCAATAGTATAATTCTGTTCAGCTGGTAACAGTTTTCTGGAAAAAAAGGCTATTGGATGAAAGTGTCCTGTGTTCACATCGTTTTGCAATAAAACTCCTCCAATATCAGTTTGTGAAGCATCTGCTTCAACAAAAAATGGTCTGTCCGGGTCTGGATGTTTCAAGATGGGAGCTGAAGTGAATGCTTTATTCAGGATATTAAACGCTAGTTGTGCCTCAGCACTCCAATGAAATTTCTTTCCTTTCTGTAAAAGTCGAGTAATTGGAACCAGAATTTTGAAATAAATCTCCTATACAAATTTGCAAATCCCAAAATTCTTTGCACCTCCTTGACTGAGGTTGGAGCGGGCCAGTTTAAAATTGCTTTTACCTTTTTTGGGTCCATAACAATGCCTTCGGGAGATAACCAATAACCGAGAAATTCGACTTTAGAAGTGTTGAAAACACATTTTTCAAGTTTGACAAACAAGGAGTTATCCCTTAATTTTTGTAGAACAGATCTAACATGTTCAACATGTTCCTCTGGAGTTTTTGAGAAAATCAAAATATCATCGATATATACAATGACACATATGTCCAAACGATCATGCAACACCTCATTAATAAAGTATTGAAATGCTGCTGGGGCATTGCAAAGACCAAAGGGCATCACTGTATATTCGAAGAGTCCAAATTTTGTGCGGAAGGCTGTTTTCCACTCGTCGCCTTCTTTAACTCGGATTAAGTGGTATGCTCCGCGAAGATCCAGCTTAGTATAGATTGTTGACCCTTTTACTTGATTTAAAAGTACAGGTATCAACGGTAACCGATATCTATTTTTGATAGTAGCTTTATTTACTGCACGGTAATCGATACAGACCCTCAAGTCTCCTGACTTTTTTGCTACAAAAAACAATGGAGACGAGACTGGCGAGGTGGAGTGACGAATAAAGCCTAGTTCCAAAAGTTCGTCAAAGTATGTTCGTAAATACTGGTTTTCAGGCTCAGTAAGGGCATATAAACGACTACAGGGTAGAACTGCTCCTGGAACTAGATCGATTCTGCAGTCGTAGACCCTATGAGGAGGTAATTTTGTAGCTTTTACGGGGTCAAAAACATCAGAAAAATCCTGAAACTCCGATGGGAGTTCTAGAGATTCTGAATGAATGGTCGCACAAGTAAGTGGAAATTCTGGATCTCTATTTTCCTGATAACAATGTGTCTTACAATGTGCTGAATCTAGTGTCACCGTGCGTTTAACCCAATCTATCCTTGGATTATGGAGCTCCAACCATGGAATGCCTAAAATAACTCCAAAAGCTGGTGTATCTATGAGATCAAAAATAGTCAATTCTGTATGTCCATTATCAGATACTAAAAGCAAAGGTGGAGTGTGAAACCTGAATAAACCAGAGGAAAGTGCTGAACCGTCTACTGCTCGTACTGGTTCTGGTTCTTTCTTTGGAATCTTAGTTAAATTTAGTTTCCTTGCAAATTCCAGATCAAAAAAGTTTCCAGTAGCACCTGAGTCTATTAGTACAGGAATATTGTGCTTTTGTTGATTAGCCAAAATTAAAATCACTCTAATAGTAAAGTGACGTGGTACGTGATTCATAACACTAGTTGCATACTGTGAGATCTCAACACTATTGTCTCTCGAGGAATCGACCTCTCCTTCCCCCGAGACACTTAGTTTTCCGATTCTTGTGGAGAGTTTTGAGTCATAGCAAAAACCTTCTTCTTTACTGGCCTTATCGAGCAATCTTTGGCAAAATGACCAGCTTTTCCGCTATATAAACATAGGTTGGCTTTTATTCTTCTATCCTTTTCTTCTTGTGACAAAGGTCCCTTAATTCCACCTATCTGCATAGGTTCTACCTGGGCACTTTTATCTTCATTAATTCTCTTTTCAGTTTTAAAGTGTAAGTAACTAAACTCATTTTTTGGTCTCTCTGTCTTTCTTTCACCCAACCTATGGTCTAACTTGACTACTAAATCTTGGAACTCAGTAAAATCCTCAGGTAGGTTTACAATATGGGCCAAAGAATCTTTCAATTCGTCTTTAAGTCCTCGATAGAACAAGGATACCCTTTTGTCCTCAGGCCATTGCGTTTCTGCAAGCAACCGATTAAAGATGGTTACATAAGAGAATAAATCTTTTGAACCTTGACGTAAATTTAGCAGCTCATTATCAGATGCTTGCAGAAAGACATGTTTAGAGGAAAGACTGGACATTGCTGCTTTAAAATTCGTTAAATATGAAGTAAAGGGTCATTTTTATCCACTAAAGGCATGGCCCAATTGGCTGCTACTCCTCCTAGGTAGGAAATAATAAAAGCCACCTTAGTAGTATCTGAAGTAAAGATCTGGGGTTTACATAAGTAGTGCAACTGACATTGACTCATGAAAGTATTAAAATTAGCGCTGTCTCCTAAAAACCGTTCTGGAATAGCTAATGGGACAGGATGAGGTGAAACTACTGTTAATTGGACTGGCTGACTTTGACCGAAGGCTGGTGTCTGAGTTTGATTCTGAAAACCTGAAACTCCAAATTTAGGTGGTGTTAAAACTGGTCTTTTAGTCTCCTCTTTATCTCTCCAAGAGGTAAATCCATCTCTAGTATTATCTAGTTCCTGCCTAAGGGATTGATTTTTTAAACGTGACTCCTGTACCTCATCATTCATTTTACGTATTATCTGGGTTATTTCGGCAACACTCATGTTTGACAGATCCATGGGAATAGTCAACTTCAAGAGGAAATGGGAATAGTGGCTTTGCTTTCTGTTAGGCGTGCAATCACAAGGCTCCAGGTATTTCCGTCTTGAAGATGACTAGTCCCAATTCCTTCCACAGCTAACCAGCGTGACAAGGAATAGTACTCTTGACACAACCAGTTATCCCCTAAAGGGAAGGGGAAGTGGAGAGAGAAACAAACAAACAAATACAGGATCTCTTCTTGAGATGACTGTCAGTGTTTCTCGTGAAGTATTCTGGGCTTTCTCTCAATGCTGTTGTATTTCTTGAATGCTGTAGCTATTTTCAATAACCAAGCAGATTTGAAAAATAATTAGGAACAGTCCAGTCCCACCATTCACCTCTAAACCATATATTCAGGATTTATCTGCATACATACCATAGCTAAGAAAAACCCATTCTTATACTTCGTTGTTGCAAGAATTTTTGAATTCTCAGTACAAAATAATTCACCTTAAAACATAAATACTAGAATCATGAGTTTAAAACACAAGGAAGCTTTGCACAGAACGTTTTAAACTTGGTTCAAACAATCATGCAGAGAACTATATCTTCCTGCCTTGCATACAAATATTCTTGCCTTGATCTGGGTTTCTGTAATTAAAAGGAAACAAAAATGCAAGAAGAGACAGCTCCCAAAATCTAATGCGTCTAGACTTTTACAATAATGTCTTTAACAAAAGCAATATTCAGTTTTACAGTTAAATTTCACTGCTACTTAATATTCCAGAAGAATGCGTTTCAACAATAAGAATTGCTCTGATAATATTGTTCTTTCATTTTTGTAAATAACCTCTTTACATGTGTTTTTCTTTCAATCCTATTCAACTTGGTCCGATAATTGTTTTTGCCAAGGATTGTTATTTGGGAAAGCGTTAAAGTCTTACTGTCTTTTGGTAGACGGAAACCGGAATAGCCAAACCTTCTTGTTGAGTCCGTTCTGCAAATTGCTCCGACGAAACCGGAATAGCCTAGCCTTCTTGATGAGTCCAATCTGCAAAGGGCTCCAACGAGAAAACCGGAAGTCAGGCTACGGCGAAGGACAAAGGGCGGAGGGCTTGCCGGAGCGGACCGCTAAGCGGAGACGAACTCTCTCTGCAGCTTGAGGTTTGTGAGGACAAGGGAATAGGTCAGCGGAGCGGGAGCGGGAACTGGGTCGGGAAGGATCTGAGGAGTTAAAGGGAAGCCGGGAGACAAGTCCTGGAACACTTGAAGAGACGCCGCAACTCTGAAGTGAAGCGTCTTTCTGTTTGCCGGTAAGCCTTTTATAGGCTCTCACTTCCACGTGCTGCTTGGCTTCAGTTAGCGTACCCGATACACGTGCTAACTTCATGAATATTCATTATAACAACAACGAACCACCATGAACAACAAACATTGGTACATGCAAACTACCAGAATTACTAGGATGTCAACAAGCATTGCTATTTACAAATCATGAACACTTTTATTCATGTCATAAAATACCTCAAGGACTTTAGAAATAATGCAAATGTGTAAATTATGGGGAAGAACTAAGTACTTATGGCAGTTCCCCCCCCCCAAAGGTCTTCTCACATGTCGTGGTTTGCTAGGATACAAGGCATGGAAAGAGCGAACCAAGCGGGGAGCATGTACATGATTCTCAGGTTCCCAAGACCTTTCAGAAACGTTATAGCTCTTCCAATCGACCAAATAATATAAACGACCTCTAACACGTTTTGAGTCCAGAATTTTCTTGACCTCATATTCTACATGATCACCTACTACAATCGGAGGAGGTGGTTCATCAGGACGGGTGTTAGGATGTACTGGTTTGATCAGAGATACATGAAAAACTGGATGCATTTTATAGTCGAGAGGGAGAACTAATTTTACAGAAACAGGATTTAGCACTTTTTCAATAGCAAACGGACCAATGAATCGGGGTTTTAATTTTTTAGGTCCCTCAATTTGTATGTTTTTATTCGATAGCCAAACCTGATCTCCGGGTTTATAAACCGGTGCTGGGATTCTATGTTGATCAGCGTAAGCTTTCATTTTGTGTTTATGTTTTGTCAATGTTTGCTTAACATTCTCTTGAAAATTACGCAAACTAGCTAATCTATCAGAGACTTCAGGCATATCAGTTACTTTCTCTGGAACTATGATTGGCAAGGTTCTAGGATGCTGACCAGTGAGAAAATAGAATGGGGAACAACCAAGAGCTAAATGTGAGGTGTTATTGTATGTAAACTCTGCTAAAGGTAAGGCTTCAACCCATTCTGAAGATAAGGTAGTTGTCAAACATCGCAAACTCTGTTCTAAGTATTGATTTAACCTTTCTGTTTGGCCATCGATTTGAGGATGGAAGGCTGATGATAAAGCTAAGTCTATCCCCAACTGACCACTCAGTTGTTTCCAAAATTTTGACAGGAATTGTGGGCCCCTATCAGAGATAATTGTTTGTGGTAAACCATGTAATTTCACTACATTAGCTAAGAACACATTACTGAATTCTACTGCTGAAGGAAGTTTTGGCAAAGGAATAAAATGTCCCATTTTGGATAACAAATCTACTACTACTAAAATAGTAGTCATTCCAGATGATTTAGGTAAATCAGTGACAAAATCCAGACTAATAGTATGCCACAGAGTTGGGTGAATTTCCATTGGTTGTAATAGTCCCATGGGAAATGAGTGTGATGACTTCAGTCGAGCGCACACAGGGCAGGTCTGAATATATTGCTGTACATCAGATCTCATACCATTCCACCAGAAATGTCTTTGGCATAACTCTAAAGTTTTGTTAATTCCAGGATGGGCTGTAATAGCCAAATCATGATTCCATTTAATCACTAGTTCTCTCAAGTTCTCTTTAGGAACAAATAGTTTATTCTTATGATAAAATAAACCATTAGATATTGAAGTTTGCTTGTGTGAAAGCAAATCTTGTTGATTTAATTCTTTAGTCTGATCTCTGAGTATTGATAAAAAATCAACCTGTGTAATTTCGGCACAAATCTTTTCTACTGGGAGGATACTTTGCCGTTCCTTATTTAGTTCTTTATCCTTATCACAAACCAAACGTGAAAGTGTATCTGATAACAACTGTTTGGCTCCTGGTCGATAAGTAATAAGAAAATCAAGTTCACTAAAAAATTGTAACCATCGCATCTGTCGTGGAGTAAAGACCTTGACTGTGGAATAAAACTGTAAATTTTTATGGTCAGAAAAAATTGTTATAGTATGTTTAGCTCCCAGGAGATGATGTCTCCATTCCTGAAACACTGCTTTGATTGCTAAAAGCTTACGCTCAGCAATAGTATAATTCTGTTCAGCTGGTAACAGTTTTCTGGAAAAAAAGGCTATTGGATGAAAGTGTCCTGTGTTCACATCGTTTTGCAATAAAACTCCTCCAATATCAGTTTGTGAAGCATCTGCTTCAACAAAAAATGGTCTGTCCGGGTCTGGATGTTTCAAGATGGGAGCTGAAGTGAATGCTTTTTTCAGGATATTAAACGCTAGTTGTGCCTCAGCACTCCAATGAAATTTCTTTCCTTTCTGTAAAAGTCGAGTAATTGGAACCACAATTTCTGAGAATTTTGAAATAAATCTCCTATACAAATTTGCAAATCCCAAAATTCTTTGCACCTCCTTGACTGAGGTTGGAGCGGGCCAGTTTAAAATTGCTTTTACCTTTTTTGGGTCCATAACAATGCCTCCGGGAGATAACCAATAACCGAGAAATTCGACTTTAGAAGTGTTGAAAACACATTTTTCAAGTTTGACAAACAAAGAGTTATCCCTTAATTTTTGTAGAACAGATCTAACATGTTCAACATGTTCCTCTGGAGTTTTTGAGAAAATCAAAATATCATCGATATATACAATGACACATATGTCCAAATGATCATGCAACACCTCATTAATAAAGTATTGAAATGCTGCTGGGGCATTGCAAAGACCAAAGGGCATCACTGTATATTCGAAGAGTCCAAATTTTGTGCGGAAGGCTGTTTTCCACTCGTCGCCTTCTTTAACTCGGATTAAGTGGTATGCTCCGCGAAGATCCAGCTTAGTATAGATTGTTGACCCTTTTACTTGATTTAAAAGTACAGGTATCAACGGATATCTATTTTTGATAGTAGCTTTATTTACTGCACGGTAATCGATACAGACCCTCAAGTCTCCTGACTTTTTTGTTACAAAAAACAATGGGACGAGACTGGCGAGGTGGAGTGACGAATAAAGCCTAGTTCCAAAAGTTTGTCAAGGTATGTTCGTAAATACTGGTTTTCAGGCTCAGTAAGGGCATATAAACGACTACAGGGTAGAACTGCTCCTGGAACTAGATCGATTCTCCAGTCGTAGACCCTATGAGGAGTTAATTTTGTAGCTTTTACAGGGTCAAAAACATCAGAAGAATCCTGAAACTCCGATGGGAGTTCTACAGATTCTGAATGAATGGTCGCACAAGTAAGTGGAAATTCTGGATCTCTATTTTCCTGATAACAATGTGTCTTACAATGTGCTGAATCTAGTGTCACCGTGCGTTTAACCCCAATCTATCCTTGGATTATGGAGCTCCAACCATGGAATGCCTAAAATAACTCCAAAAGCTGGTGTATCTATGAGATCAAAAATAGTCAATTCTGTATGTCCATTATCAGATACTAAAAGCAAAGGTGGAGTGTGAAACCTGATTAAACCAGAGGAAAGTGCTGAACCGTCTACTGCTCGTACTGGTTCTGGTTCTTTCTTTGGAATCTTAGTTAAATTTAGTTTCCTTGCAAATTCCAGATCAAAAAAGTTTCCAGTAGCACCTGAGTCTATTAGTACAGGAATACTGTGCTTTTGTTGATTAGCCAAAATTAAAATCACTCTAATAGTAAAGTGACGTGGTACGTGATTCATAACACTAGTTGTATACTGTGAGATCTCAACACTATTGCCTATCGAGGAATCGACCTCTCCTTCCCCCGAGACACTTAGTTTTCAGATTCTTGTGGAGAGTTTTGAGTCATAGCAAAAACCTTCTTCTTTACTGGCCTTATCGAGCAATCTTTGGCAAAATGACCAGCTTTTCCGCAATATAAACATAGGTTGGCTTTTCTTCTTCTATCCTTTTCTTCTTGTGACAAAGGTCCCTTAATTCCACCTATCTGCATAGGTTCTACCTGGGCATTTTTATCTTCATTAATTCTCTTTTCAGTTTTAAAGTGTAAGTAACTAAACTCATTGTTTGGTCTCTCTGTCTTTCTTTCACCCAACCTATGGTCTAACTTGACTACTAAATCTTGGAACTCAGTAAAATCCTCAGGTAAGTTTACAATATGGGCCAAAGAATCTTTCAATTCGTCTTTAAATCCTCGATAGAACAAGGATACCCTTTTGTCCTCAGGCCATTGCGTTTCTGCAAGCAACCGATTAAAGATGGTTACATAAGAGATTAAATCTTTTGAACCTTGACGTAAATTTAGCAGCTCATTATCAGATGCTTGCAGAAAGACATGTTTAGAGGAAAGACTGGACATTGCTGCTTTAAAATTCGTTAAATTATGAAGTAAAGGGTCATTTTTATCCACTAAAGGCATGGCCCAATTGGCTGCTACTCCTCCTAGGTAGGAAATAATAAAAGCCACCTTAGTAATATCTGAAGGAAAGATCTGGGGTTTACATAAGTAGTGCAACTGATATTGACTCATGAAAGTATTAAAATTAGCGCTGTCTCCTGAAAACCGTTCTGGATTAGCTAATGGGACAGGATGAGGTAAAACTACTGTTAATTGGACTGGCTGACTTTGACCGAAGGCTGGTGTCTGAGTTTGATTCTGAAAACCTGACACTCCAAATTTAGGTGGTGTTAAAACTGGTCTTTTAGTCTCCTCTTTATCTCTCCAAGAGGTAACTCCATCTCTAGTATTAACTAGTTCCTGCCTAAGGGATTGATTTTCTAAACGTAACTCCTGTACCTCATCATTTATTTGACGTATTATCTGGGTTATTTCGGCAACGCTCATGTTTGACAGATCCATTTGAATAGTCAACTTCAAGAGGAAATGGGAATAGTGGCTTTGCTTTCTGTTAGGCGTGCAACCACAAGGCTCCAGGTATTTCCGTCTTGAAGATGACTAGTCCCAATTCCTTCCAGAGCTAACCAGCGTGACAAGGAATAGTACTCTTGACGCAACCAGTTAGCCCCTAAAGGGAAGGGGAAGTGGAGAGAGAAACAAACAAACAAATACAGGATCTCTTCTTGAGATGATTGTCAGTGTTTCTCGTGAAGTATTCTGGGTTTTCTCTCAATGCTGTTGTATTTCTTGAATGCTGTAGCTGTTTTCAATAACCAAGCAGATTTGAAAAATAATTAGGAACAGTCCCACCATTCACCTCTAAACCATATATTCAGGATTTATCTGCATACATACCATAGCTAAGAAAAACCCATTCCTATACTTCGTTGTTGCAAGGATTTTTGAACTCTCAGTACAAAATAATTCACCTTAAAACATAAATACTAGAATCATGAGTTTAAAACACCAGGAAGCTTTGCACAGAACCTTTTAAACTTGGTTCAAACAATCATGCAGAGAACTATATCTTCCTACCTAGCATACAAATATTCTTGCCTTGAACTGGGTTTCTGTAATTAAAAGGAAACAAAAATGCAAGAAGAGACAGCTCCCAAAATCTAATGCGTCTAAACTTTTACAATAATGTCTTTAACAAAAGCGATATTCAGTTTTACAGTTAAATTTCACTGCTACTTAATATTCCAGAAGAATGTGTTTCAACAATAAGAATTGCTCTGATAATATTGTTCTTTCATTTTTATAAATAACCTCTTTACATGTGTTTTTCTTTCAATCCTATTCAACTTGGTCCGATAATTGTTTTTGCCAAGGATTGTTATTTGGGAAAGCGTTAAAGTCTTACTGTCTTTTGGTAGACGGAAACCGGAGTAGCCAAACCTTCTTGTTGAGTCCGTTCTGCAAATTGCTCCAACGAAACCGGAATAGCCGAGCCTTCTTGATGAGTCCAATCTGCAAAGGGCTCCGACGAGAAAACCGGAAGTCAGGCTACGGCGAAAGACGAAGGGCAGAGACGAACTCTCTCTGCAGCTTGAGGTTCGTGAGGACAAGGGAATAGGTAAGCGGAGCGGGAGCGGGAACTGGGTCGGGAAGGATCTGAGGAGTTAAAGGGAAGCCGGGAGACAATTCCTGGAACACTTGAAGAGACGCCGCAACTCTGAAGCGAAGCGTCTTTCTGTTTGTGGGTAAGCCTTTTATAGGCTCTCACTTCCACGTGCTGCTTGGCTTCAGTTAGCGTACCTGATACACGTGCTAACTTCATGAATATTCATTATAACAACAACGAACCACCATGAACAACAAGCATTGGTACATGCAATCTACCAGAATTACTAGGATGTCAACAAGCATTGCTATTTACAAATCATGAACACTTTTATGCATGTCATAAAATACCTCAAGGACTTTAGAAATAATGCAAATGTGTAAATTATGGGGAAGAACTAAGTACTTATGACAGTTACAGCTGACTCTTTGTCTGGACTCCCTGCTGTGGAAGTATCTGATGAGGAAATTATTGATCATCATGAGTGTGTGGATGCTCTTGGTGTTTGTGAGAAAGACATTTCTGAGAATGAATGGTATGAACTGCTTGATCATGATCACATTTTAACCAAGGTTAAACAGTTTGTAGCTAATGGTTGGCCGCAGAGCAAAAGTTTGGCTTCTTGTTGTCAGAGTTTTGCCCAAGTTGTTAATGAACTCACATTGAGAACAATATATTGTTACGGCATGAATTGTTTTTTCCTCCTGCTGATATTAGGAACAAACTTGTTGAACTGGCTCATTTGGTGCATCCTGGTGTTTTAGGCACTAGGAAATTACTCAAAATGCATTATTGATGGCCAGGAATGGATGCTGTTGTCGAGCGTTTTGTGGATGATTGCAAAGTTTGTATTCTTTCTGACAAACATTGTAAAGTGTCGACTGAACCTTTGAGAATTCAAAAGGTACCTCAGCAACCCTGGGAGAAAATATCTATAGATTCTGCTGGTCCTTATGTTTGCTTCGGGAGAGAGAACAGGTTTTTAATTGTGGTCATTGACAATTTTTCAAAATGGGTGTATTATACATTTTTGAGCATCCTAACACTGATGAGGTGGTGTTGTTTTTAGATAACATTTTTTAACAGGAAGGAGCACCCATGATTATCATGTCTGATAATGGGGTGTAAATTCTTTCAGTTAAGATGCAAAGTTTTTTGTTTTTTTAAATTGGAGTTGGTTCGGAGAAAGCAGCTTTGTATTGGCCGAAGGCTAATAGTCAAGTGGAAAGGGCTAATAGATTTTTCAAAGAAGGAATTTAGTCTGCTTTGGAAAGTAATGTGGATGTTTTTGATTTTTTAAAGGAAAAAATATGGAGTTATCATATTACTCATTCGAGTACAGGCATGCCTCCTTATGTTCTTATGAGGGGAAGACAAAGCAAACATTTTCTCACACCTGATTTTCTTAAAAGGGCATGTATGTGTGCCACATGTGCACACATGCACATTTCAGGGATGCACCAGGGTGTACTTTTGACATCCTGGAACCCTTGACATTGCATTCTCAATTTGTGATTCTCTAATTGAGAATCGCAAATTGAGAATGTCTTTCCATTCATTCCTAAAGGCCTCTAGGCCCATAGGAATGAATGGGGAGGTGTTCCTTAATTGCGAATCGCAATTTGCAATTAGCAATTACATAAGATTCGCAAAATTATTTGCAAATCCTACATACATAGCGTTTTGCGATTCTCAAATACTGATTTGCAAAAAATCACTATTTGAGAATAGCAAAACCAAGGTTTCATAAATATGGCCCTTAGTGTTCTGATGGGATGTTTAGGGACTCCATGAATAGTGAGCAGTCTGGGGATCAATTGGTGGTGAGTGATAAAGAAGGGAATACTTTTGAAAAGGATTTGTCTTTGCAAGGAAGGGTTTCTAAACTTCCTAAGACTTTGAGGATTATGTGTTGGAGTAGATTTGTTTTTGTGTGTTTTTGTTTAAAAAAAAAGTACATGTGGTGTGTTCTCATAATAGATCTCATTTTGTCATCAATAGATCTCAATAAAGTTTATCCCTTTCTTTTGTATATTTGTATATTCTTTTGTATATTCAACTGTTACCATGGTTCTCTCTCGCTCCATGGAATGTTTCATGTCATGTAGAAAGTTGTTATGTCATGGGTTGGAATGGGAGAGGAGAAGCGGTTGGAGTTGGTGATAGATGGACGCTTATTTCGATGCACCCGTGGGTCATTTGTTGGTTAATTAATTAAACCTTTTATTTTTCAAATTACCAACTCCTTCGCCTCTTTACAGTCAGTCATTTTGTTACAAAGCAGATCAGAGAGGATGCGCCAAGGTTGAGCAATACGGCTACAGGTGAAATCGGATAAGGTTGCTGGTGGCAGGCGACTTAAACAGTAGGTCATAAATCAGTGTTTAATTTTGAGCCAGTGGTTTCCCGTAATGGTCAACACCAGCACTTATGACAATCTGCATCTTGGTGAGGTTGCTTGTCTAATTTTGGACACACACAATAATAGTTGTTCATTAAATAAATATACCTTAAATACCTGCCACTCAAGCCATTCATATAGCTGTGGGGTCCTTCAATAGTCTGATTTGTCACACTTAGAGGAGTGTGATGCCTACTAGGTGGGTTGGTATTGGATTTGACAGTACTGGCAGAGCAATAGGTGGTGCAAGCGGCATTGGGCTCCTGATGAGGGCCCGGCACTTATGTTTTCACACATTAAGCACTGCCATGCATAGAGACATCAGACAGATAAGTCATGCAGATGCTCTTGTGTGCATCAGAGAGCTGGGACATTCCCAAAGCAACAGTGGAAGAGAAGTGGCCCTGGGCTGGGATGTCATGTTGACTAACAGGGCCCCGGTGTGAAACAACAACAGGCACACTGCAGGGCAGGATATGGCAATAAACGATTAACCGTTATACTGCTCGCTCCGGTTGGTCAACAGGAGACACCTCACTTTTCAATATATTTGTACAATTTAATGAGAAAATCCTGACTTTTGTGCATCACTGCAGTTTAAGATATACAAGTTTGATAGTGAAAAGGAGCTTTGTCAATATATACATCAACATATCTTGATGACGTGTGGAGCAATAAGAATATCGTTTTTAGCTCAGGGTTTAAGGGGCCCTGGGCATCTGTGTGTGTAATATTATGGTCACTCTGGTTTCAATACTAGCCTAACATGGCTGTTGGTTAATGCACCATCATGCACATAGAGCATGACACATTAAAATAGGCGAGGATGACTCTTCATACTTAGAGTATTTCATGAACACTCACTGAACTTTAATTTATATAAGGGTTTAATGAAAATTATTACTCTAGCTTTTTAATTTTCACTTTTCAGCCTCAAACGAAAACTGCCTTGACATTTTTTGTCCCCGTTATTCACTGTGGACAGTTTGATGTAAACAATATGCAACATTTGACCCTTAACAAAAATATTAATATTATTAATAATAAAAATCTTTATTCTGCATATAAATAATACCATAAAAGATACAACTTTTTTTATAAAATAAAACATCAGGTAAACAAAAAATCTCTAGAGAGGTTAGCACATACCAAACAAAGATCATGTATATACACTTTCAATATCCCCCATCTCACATATTATCATATTTCATCCAACCCATTCTGATTCTAATTTAAAATTATTATTTGTAGTATTCCGCTAAAACCTATACAGCAGCAAGTCATAGTGCAAAGTCGCAAAAAATGTCTCTAGTGTTCAAACCCCCTTCGTATTTCTTAACTTTAAAGCAGCTCTTAGGAAATTGGAAATACAGAAAAGCGTAAAAACATCTGGCTACACATGCTTGTCTAAAACTGGATCTTTTTAAAAGACCCTTCAGATAAATTTTTCTAGGATATGAATAAACGGGCAGAGTAGGACGAATTGTAGGGTATCCTGTGGAGACCTATTGTCGCAGCCACAGGGTCCTCTATCTTCTATGTTCAATGTAAAACCCTCAGGAACGGCCAATATATAATGGAATAAGTTTAATCTAAAATGCGTTAGTAAAAATCTGTTGTATGAGCTGATTGTAAATAATAAGTAAGGTTCTATTCCCTGTGTTGATTTCACTGATACATGTTCTCTCAGCATGTGCTTGGAGAGTTCTATAGCCTCATGATGCCCCATAGCATACTTAAAATGCAGGTCTTTAATGAGTGCCTTATCCTAGGTTCTCGCGTTGTCAGGTTTCGGAAGAGTTCTACACGTCCTAGTCTCAACAGAAAGTCCTTCACATATTTTAACCAGGGAATCTTGAGCGCATGCTCGAGCAAGAGGCAATCCTGGATAACCCTCCTACTCAACCTCGCCTCTTCCTTTGTCCAGACTTTTGCTTAGCTACCACCATATCGGAGATGTATTTAAGTCCAAGTTCTTTGTGAACAGTGTATGCCGGGGTGCTTTGTGGTACTTTCAAGATACACTTAAAATATTTATTTGCTTCTCTTTGAAGTTTATTAGTCTCACTAAAACCCCAAACCTCGCTACCATATGTAAATGTAAATCGATACTTGTATAGCGCACTACTCACCCGCAAGGGTCTCAATGCGCTTGTACGAATACCGCTGTGGAACCCATCCTGGCTTTCCCTGTGAGGCGTCCACTCCTGGGCACCCCCAAGGTGAAGCCAGGCATCCTTAGCGTTGTGGGGGCCGTTGTGGAGATTAAGCAAGCTATTGCCCAGAGTTGCAGAGTGGGACTCTATGATTAGAATAGGCACCGAGGCGAGAATTATCAGGTCCGTGGAATTTTGAGCCCAAGACCCGCCGAGGCGGGGAATTGAACCCTGGTCCCGGGCTAGACCTCTGCATCAGGGTCTGCCACTCTAATCATTGAGCCACACTTCTCCACCATTGAGCCACACTTCTATATAAATAAAAACTTCTATATATATAAAACCTTTGAACTACAGATAGAATTATATAATTTTAAAATCGGTCCTGGGTCCAACGTCCTAATCTGTGTGCAAAATTGGAAATTACTCCTGTGGACCTATTCAAAGCTATTGTATAATTGTAGGATTTGCTAGGCTCCTTCCCAATTTCCATAATATACGATTTTGCGAGATGGGGTGACATGTCCAAATTATTCATGAAAGTCACGAAGCCATCTATTAGAAGCTGCAAACCCTTTGGCGTACGAGCGAGTAATATCGCATTGTCTGCGTAAAGCAGAACAGGAACCGCACTTGTTCCTATCCTCTGGGTGTCTGCATGTAACAAGCTCAGGGCGGCATCGAGACCTGTTGATATATAATGTAAATAAAAATGGCGCTAGTATGCAATCGTATCTAACTCCTCTGGAGCACTTGAAATGGTCTGTTACCTTCCCCTCCTGCGTGTATCTACATGGTGCCATGGTATTGGAATATATTGACTTTAAAATATTGATTATTCCATGTTCCACTTCAAGCTCACCCAAAATTATCCACAGTTTGCAGCAATTCACTCGGTCAGAGGCCTCAGTGAGATCCATAAAAGCAAGATATATTGTCCCTGACTTTGCTACTGTGTATTTTGCAGTGATAAGATACAGATTAGGACATTGATCTGTGGTGGACTTCCCAGGGTGAAACCCATATCGGAACTCCGTTATGATTTGATTTGCCTCTGCCCATTCCATCAGTGTATTTAAAATAACCCGCCCCAGAACCTTCACTGAAACATCGGTAAGGGATATGGGGCGATAACAATGTGGGCTATCCTTATCGCCTTTCTTAAAGATAGGCACAATTGTGGCAGTAGCCCAGGATGCTGGCATTACTGAGCTAACTGCCGCATTTAGCACCCTAGTTAAAAGTGGTGCCCATACCTATATATTACTACGAAAGAGGTCTTGAGGGATCCCATCCAGGCCGGGCTCCTTGTTCATTGCGAGTCCCTCAATTCCTGTTCTTACCTCTTCCATAAAGAATCTAATAGGGGGACAGTTTTGTTCTGGGGTTAGGGTCTGCGGATCTTCCGTTCTCTGGGGCTGATTATACAGAACCTAAAAATGCTGCTGCTATTGCTCTGGTAGAATATTGTTACTTAGTCCAGGTCTATTTGCGTCTTCAAAGCATGGGTTATTAATAACTTTCCAGAAGCGGGTCGAGTCCTTCAGCTCTGCTACCTCTGTGAGCTCTTCCCAAGCATTCTGTTGCAGTTTCGCCTTTCTCTCCTTGACGGCTTGCTTATAGTTTATACGAGAAGCCGCCACCCGTTCCCTATCCCTCGGGGACTGCTTAAGGGTCGCTTTCAGCTCTCTTAAGGGCCGTGAGCACAGGCTATTGAACCATCGGGGACTCCCATATTGGACGACTGAGAAACTAACTCTATCCTCTAAAATCACTCTCTCAGGTTTACTTACATACCGTCCCCCTACCTCTCCTTTATCATGGGACAAAACTTTTTTGGACCATATTGCCCCACTAGTGACGAAAACAGCAAACTTTTCCATTGTGGGTGACCTAAATCTCCACTTAGAAAACCCTTTGTGTAAAACCAGTTTAAATGTTATCTCTGATTTAGTCTCTTTAAACCTTCATTTACTGAACTCAGGCCCCACACACGTAGCAGGAAACTTTTTAGATCTAGTTTTCTCGAACCTTTCAGAGATCGCATGTTCTCCTGCTAAGCCTACAAGTTGGTCAGATCACTATCTGATAAAATTTGAACTAACCCTTGCAGTACACTTTCATTCTACCCTTGACACGTCTCTCCCTGCGAGTAGAAAATGGAAAAAGTTAGACATAAACGCTCTAAACTTACTCTTGGATTCTCACAAACCTTTCTCGGCCTCTCCTATTTGCCAGCTATCATCCTCTGTACAAACCTGGCTCTTAGCGCCATAAACACTTGCTTACTAATGACAAATAAAACTATGAAAAACCATCGTCCACCGGTTCCCTGGTTTACGGAGGTACTGAAAATGGAAAAAAATAAATGTAAAGGTTTAGAAAGGAAGTGGCGAAAGAATTATACTTCCACATTGAAAACAGTTTACCGTAATGCCTTAAAACACTATCACAAACTTTGTAAGCTGGCTAGAGCTGAATATGTTTCAACTACAATTCTAAACGCTGCTAACTGCTCAAAAACCTTTTTTAATACGGTTAAGGAACTGGCAGGCTCAAAAACTCTAGTTCCGCCCCCTGAATTAACGCAATCCAAGTGTGAAGCCTTGGCCTTATTTTTCATGCAAAAGGTATATATAATCTACCAAAACATTGTACTTGACCAGACTAAAAAAACCTCAACCACCCCAAAACTTCCACTCTCATCTCCTGCTGCTAACTCTTTTCCAGACGCGATGAGCCAAATGAATTCTCACAAACATTCCTTATCGAATTTGCCTTCGCTCACCTCTGAAAGTCTAACAACACTTCTAAATAATATCAAATCTGGATCACCTAATGATCCTCCACCTGTCTCAATATTAAGACAGCTGAGTGCTGACTCATTGGCTGTGATATTGAATCTCCTCAACGCCTCTCTACTTGAAGCAACTATTCCAGCTTCTTGGAAACATGCCATGATTCACCCCCATCTCAAAAAAGCAAACACTGATCCTGAGGTGCCCAGTAACTATCGCCCTATATCCTTACTCCCCATCTTTTCTAAAATCTTAGAAAAGCATATTCACCAACACCTCAGCAATTTTGTAACATCACATGATCTCCTCCACCCCTCTCAGTCGGGCTTCAGAGCGGCTTTGTCAACTGAACCCACTCTACTTGGAGTTACGGTAAAGAAACGACAATACTTGGACAAAGGTGACACCGTAGCGCTCATTCTACTTGATTTGAGCGCTGCTTTCGATACGGTGTCACACGCAGTTATTAACACACTGAGATTGCATGGAATCTGTGGGCCTGCTTTAAACTGGATCACTGCATTTCTTACAAAACGTACCTTCCAAGTGTTCTCACATTCAGCCTGCTCTGATATCCATTCCTTTGATCATGGGGTGCTGCAAGGGTCCACTCTCACCCCACTACTATTTAATCTGTATGGGAGACCATTGGCTGAGGTAGCTGTAAAATCTGGAATATCCCTTTACTCTTATGTGGATGATTCTCAAATCATCTTCTCCCTCTCCTCACAAAAGACTGACGATCCATCAAGTCTCAAATCGGTTTAAACCAAATAGCATGTTGGATGCAGGAACATTTTCTGAAGCTAAATGGGGACAAAACAGAGATTCTAGTATTGGGAAACCAAAATGATTTATGGAATCCCACACACTGGCCGAGTGAAATGGGCAATTTTCCGCACCCTTCCCTTCAAGTGAAAAACCTGGGCATCATCATAGATGACTCTCTCAGCATGCATTCTCAATCAATTAAAGTAACGGCAACCTGCTTCACCATCCTCAGATGGTTAAGGAAAATCTGCTGGATGCTACCGGAATCTACAAGGAAAACCGTAGTCAATGCCTTAATAACAGCAAGACTTGACTACGGAAACGTTCTTTACCTGGGAGCAAACAAAGCTGTAGTCCACAGATTACAAATGGTTCAAAATGCCGCTGTTAGACTTCTATGTGGAGCCCCAAAGTTCTCCCCCTTCTCAAACTACAGACGCAAACTGCATTGGCTCAAAATAGAAAACAGAATTAAATTCAATGCAGGGCTAGTTGGAATACACAGGACAGGAAAACTCACAAAATTCTTCTGAGGGAATATAAGGCTGAGGTGATAAAAGTCAAACAGGAGTATTTCTCGAATCTCACCGCTGCCCTTTCCTCGCCGAAAGAGCTATTTAATATTGTTGACTCGTTGACTGCCTTGCAGACCCCGGACCCCGTCATCTGCACTCAGAAGATGTGTGACGATATAGCCTTTTATTTTCACACTACAATTGCTGACATTGTCTCGGCCTTAGAGTTACAAAAGGCCTCGATCTCTTCTCCCATCTCACAGGCTGCTACATCTCAGGCCTCGGCCTCTGAATTACCTGATGGATCCGCCATCACGGTCGGTCTATCTAACTTTCCCCCTCTCTCTTTGCAGGAATTGGACGTTCTCCTGGCTAAGACTAGGTCAGGTTCTCCTCTCGACCCTTGCCCCCTTAAACTCCTTAAGCAGTGCAAGGATACCCTCTTGCCCCCCCTTATTGAAGATTATGAATAGGGCAATGCGGGATGGCTCTTTCCCTTCTCAATGGAAGAGAGCGGTGGTCAAACCCCTCTTGAAAAAGCCAACCCTAGACCCGGAGGTATTTAAAAACTTTTGCCCCATTTTGTTGCTCCCTGCTCCAGGTAAGATGCTGGAAATCCATCTTAGCCAGCATCTTGCATCCTTTATGGAAGCCTCTGGCCATTTGGATCACTCGCAGCACGGATTTCGAAAGGGACACAGCACTGAGTCGGCCCTCACTGTGGTGCTTGATAACATCCACACCACAGTTGACAAGGGCATAAGTACTCTGCTGATCCTGCTAGATCTCTCAGCTGTGTTTGATACCCTATCTCCCCTCGTACTTACATCTCGATTGAGGGAGATAGGGGTGGAGGGGCCTGCTCTTAGTCTCGTGGCCTCCTTCTTGGGCCAGAGGGAACAGAGAGTGAAGCTAGGGGAGTTTCTATCTCCATCCCTGCCAGTCAAGTATGGGGTCCCACAGGGGTCGGCATTAAGTCCGACCCTGTTTAACATCTATGTGACCCCGCTGGCCAGGCTTGTTAGATCATTTGGGATGGAGGTAGTTTCCTATGCCGATGACACCCAGATCTTGCTGTCTCTCGCCCAGTCTGTCAGCTCCTCTGCCTCCAATTTTAGACACTGTATGGAGGCAGTGGCTCAATGGATGATTGACAATTCATTGAGGCTAAATGGCGAGAAGACGGAGATCCTTGTATTCGGCGGGAAAGATGACATCCGGTCAACGGAATGGTGGCCCACATCCCTGGGGACTTGCCCTGTGCCTACTCTCCTAGCACGAAACCTGGGGGTCATGATTGACCCAGCCCTTGCATTGGATTGTCAAGTCAACAGGACAATCTCCACCTGTTGGGGCACTCTTAAGATCTTACGGAAGATTAAGCATTATCTATCCATACAAGCCAGTAAACAAACGGTGGTTGCACTGATAGCCTCTCGGATTGATTATTGTAACCCCCTATATGCGGGAATAAATAAGTGCCTGCTACAGCGATTGCAAATTGTGCAACATGCTGCGGCTAAGTTTGTTCTAGATCTGCCTAGGAGGTCATCAGCCACAGCTGCCAGGAGATCCTTACACTGGCTCCCAATTGAAGACAGGATTTCCTTCAAGGTCCTTTGTCTGGTATATGGAGCCCTGTCCAGAAAGGAGACAGGAGAAGTAAAAGATCTGCTGACTCCCTATACTCCCCCAGACATCTTCGTTCCTCAAAGAAGTCTCTCCTTTTGGTTCCCCGAGTGCAAAGAGCTAAGTGGGGTGGCAGAGCCTTTTCGAGCATCGCCCCTAGACTGTGGAATTCTGTACCCTGCGATATTAGGACCCTGCCATCGATGCAGTCCTTCAGAAAAGCCTTGAAGACCTGGCTTTTTGTCAAAGCTTATTCTTAGTTATTGGATTGCCTTTTCCTTTATGATCTGATTATAGGCGCCTTGATGCCTTTTGGTAAAGTCGCGCATTATACGTTTTTATTCATTCATTGATTTATTTTGTTCATTCAATGCCTTGAGTATTATGCGCAAAATTAAGTCAGGCTGTGCCCCTCGCTACCTTCAATCCTTAGTCAGCCCCTATTTCCCTCCCATAACCTTCTCTCTGCTGCTCAAGGAAGGTTTGCTGTCCCCAAATTCAAACTTGCCCGGGTGGGCGGTAGGTCTTTTGCCTACCTTGGTCCCTCCACTTGGAACTCTTTACCCACAGTCCTTCAAAACAAAACAAATTACTTACAGTTTCGTAAATCTTTGAAAACTTGGTTATTCGACAAATAATGACTCTATTACTACCTGGCTCCCATCCCTGACCTGTTCTTTGCGCCGGGAAACCCTTTTTGGGTATCTGTTGCTCACTATAAATTTAAAAACTAAACTAAACTAAACTAAACAGAGGCTATCGAATGACTGTTCGCTACCTGGGCAATATTCCTGAGGGCCTCTATTAAAACCACTTCTTGCACATCTAAATCTAGACATGTTCAGATACCTGCTTAGCTCTATGAAACAAAGAGACATTAAAAACAACAGGATTGACCTTTGCCCAACGCAGCTTCCTTACTTGAGCAATCTTTGTCCCCCCTGTTAGTCTATGTGGTACTACATCGTGTTCTGCAGCCCTCTGAGATAAATTCAACGGGTTATGGTCTCTAAACCCACTACATTGAATATTACAAGAAATTATGCACCTTAACAATGTGGTAGAGACAAAAATGGAATCGAAGAACGAAAAACATCCCCTCCATTTAAAGGTCTGGTTAACCGGTCTGCCCTGGGTGGTGACAATCTGATCCATCATGTGAGATAGCCCAAAGGTATTTACTATGGCACTCAATTCACGCCCCTCCTGCGTGTGCTCTCTTAAAGTGCAAGATGACCAATCACCCTGGGGCACCCTCAGGCTTGGACACAGATGACAATTAAAATCACACACAAGAATCAGCTGTAACTGTGTCAGCCCTCTCTCTCTTGTTTGCTCCATCAATGATTTTAATTTTTTAAGGCTATTCGAACCATGCAGCTGTGACTTCGCGTTATAAAAATGTATTAAAACAAACCTATACAAATTATTAGAAAATTTGAGACCCAGGGCAACATCTGAATCTCATGCCAAATTCTTCCAACTTCCCTGAATCCCAAGATCTATAAACGTAGTCAGGCCCCCCTTCCTCGTCCTGAGCTCGACCTTACTGCTGGACAGAAAGTTTTATATCCTTCCATAAAAAAAATATTTCTGTCTCCCATGTCTCCTGTAGTATTTGACACTTTCTCATATACAGGAGCCATTGCTCATCCTTAAATATACTTGATAGACCTGCTATGTTCCATGAGATTATTTTCATGTCACCCCCTACACTCCCTGCCCTAGGGTCCACCCTTGGTACACTACAAGGCATGGAAACAGCCCTCTCTAAGTTATTTGACCCCTGGTGACTACCGTCCCTGCATTCATGTATAATTTGCAGTGTTATCCCACGGGTGAGCTCCTCTCTCCTCCCTCTTGTGCCACTGCAACCCCTGGGGTGTCAGTGACTCTTCCCTCAGCCTCCCCATGACATAGTCAGTCATTCAGGTCCCTCAGTGGGGCAAGCGTGTTGCTTAGGGCAACCGGCCTGCCCCCCCAGATTATTCCCTCACCCTGTCCTACATGACATTGTAGGAAGTTCGGAGTTGGGGATGGCCTATAAAAAAGCCCAGCAGTAAATGTTTGATATCTGTCTCTACTGCAAATGCACTGGGAGGATAAGAAAGGATCTTAAGTGCTAATTTGCGATAGCTAAGCGTGACAATCACACTATTTCCTGGAAAGGCTTTCCTCGACCTAGCAATCCATTACACCCTCTTTGCCATCAAAATGTGGCGATGCTCTGTGATGTTGAAGACTGCATACTTGTAGATCCAGTGTGCCACTTTATTGATTAGCTGCGCAGTGGATTTGTCATGTGCATTATTGTGCCCTGGGACACCTGTCAGAACCACTGTGTATGGGCAGCATGCCAGTGGGAGGTCTATTACTGGTAGGTCTCGACTGCTAGGAGCAGCTACACTGGGCTCCCCCCTTGGTTGCTGCTGGTACTAACTATGTTCCCTGGGGGCCTTTGTCCACCCTCCCTCCGTACAGTGTCTAACCCTGCGGCCCCTATCCCTGGGGGCTTTGCGGCCAGAGTCCCGCTCCCAACCTCAGGTCTTATTACCCCCTGTTAGTTTTGGAGGCATGAGTTGCCGTTTCAACACAGGTGACTTCTCTTGGATTAGGACTCCCAGAAGACGGTATCCCTGGTGCCCACCCTCCCAGCAGTGGTGGTTTAGGGGCCTTGGTGGCTGGTACTTGATCTGAACAGTTACATCGTCACTCTCCCAAATTCTGTGCTATTCTGGTTGACCTGTCAATTTTTTACAGTTTCTCCTCTATAATTGATAATTTACACAGTAGAGAATTCAAAAGAACAGACACCAAAGTCTCAAGTCTTTTAGACTGGTCAGTGTTACATTCCAACAGTGTTTGGGTGATTCTCATAGGCATAGTAATCATTGTTGGACCCTGTGTGAGTTCTGATGTCTTGGTATCAGGTTTTGATACTTTGGCTATTTGCTGCTTTGATTTGGTCCTTTGGTTCTGTTATATCACGGCACCTCCCCTACTTCGTTTGGCAGGTGGTTCATTATTACTTACTATTACCGACCTTCCCAGGCTACCGCTTACTATTTTTTTAGATATAGTGGCGACCTTACTGGTGCCTGGGTCTGATACTGATAATGTCAACGAGGGAGCCAAGGCTGACAACACAAGGCAGGAGATAACCCAGCTCACAGCCTTTACTACAATTAGTCTGGAGGAGACTAAGCGAGCCATTTTGGCAACAAAATCGGGATCACCATTTGACCCGTTTCCCATTGGACTCTTACATCTCATTGCAGAAATTATTAACCCAGAAATAAATGACATCGTAAATAACTCATTGTCTACGGCCAATGTCCCCTCAGAGTGGAAAATGGCAGCAGTGAAACCTTTTTAAAAAAACAGCTCCCTGACCCCACTATACTTTCAAATTAACGTCCCATTTCACTCCTCCCGTCACTGTGTAAAATCACAGAGTTGATAGTAAATAAACAGCTTACTCGCTTCCTGGAAGACAGGGAAGCATGGCACCCCAACCAAGCAGGTTTCAGGACCCAACATTCCACGGAATCAGCTCTCCTGTTCACTACTGAAACTATCCGCTCAGCCCTAGACCAAGGAAAGAAGGCCGTCCTGATATTATTAGATCTGTCGGCGGCCTTCGACACGGTCTCACATGTTATCTTAATAGACCGGCTAATAACATCTGGCATTTCAGGCACAGCCCTGGAGTGGATAAAGAACTTTCTAAGTGACAGGAGACAAGTGGTGACCTTGGGGGAATTCCGTTCCAGTGAGAAACCACTGTCGACGGGAGTACCTCAAGGTTCCAGCTTGAGTCCGACATTATTCAATGTTTACACCGCACCCCTGATAAAGCTGATATCGTCATTTGGCATAGATGTAATATCATATGCCGACGATACACAACTTATCCTGGTAATGGATAAAGATAACCAGGTCTGGGAGGAAAAACTCAAATGTTGCCTAACGGCCACCTTTGACTGGATGCGGAGAAACCATCTAAAATGCACCACAGGCAAAACTGAGATCATGCCTATAGGCCCAAAAAATTATTTAATTCCCAGACTACAGTGGCCCGAGAAGGCAGAAATACCGCCTCACACCACCTCCTCAGCCCGTAATCTTGGGGTACACTTTGACGCCGACGTATCCTTTAAACACCAGGCGTCAAAAGTGGCAGGCACCTGTTTTGGGGTGATAAAGGGACTCAGGAAGTTCTTTGACTTGCTGCCCTTTGAAGCGAGGAAAACAGTTACGGTTGCACTAGTCACATCACACATTGACTATTGTAACAGCTTGTATGCTGGTACCAATAAGGTGGTTACCCATGCAGCAGCAAGGCTGGTCCTAAAGTGGCCGAGATAATCCTCAGCAACCAAAGCACTTAATGTACTACAATGTACTACATTGGCTGCCTATAACAAAAAGGGTCCTGTACAAAGTGCTGATAATTACCTTTCGAGCTGTCCACGACCTAGGCCCTTTATACCTAAGAAAAAAATTTGCAAGATACTGTCCAACTCGAGCACTACGATCCTCCAATGCCAACCTACTGACCGTCCCAGGGTTCAGACTTAAAACCCGTGGGGGCAAATCCATGGCGGTACTAGGTGCAAAGGCCTGGAATACCCTCCCCCCACACCTACGAGCACTGGACAAGGAATCAGAATTCCGTAAACAATTAAAAACCTGGATTTACAACCTTCCAGACATAACTGCCAGAGCCCTAGTGTGATTTCCGGTTCTGGGCAATCCAAGCAGTAAGGCAACTTTGACATCAGGTTGACCACACATTGGCGCCGAGATGCTCCCTGGAGCGATTGTAGCGCAGTATAAATGGGCAATTACATTACATTACATTACAGGCGGGAGACACAGCCACAGATGAGATAGCCCCTTCCCACTCAGGCACTGGCTCTGACACAACCTCATCCTCTCTAGTGACTGAGTCGATACTAGTAAATTCTTCCATAATAACATGTACCAGGTTTGCCTGAATTGGGGTGACGTCTACTGACCTCCGGGCCCTACCCAATCTTGGGCAATCTGCCTGCGGCTGCTCAGTGAGAGTTTTTATGTGAGCTGGGGATTTGGCCATACATATATAGCCTATTGAAGATCGCTTCTGGATGGCCAGAGTGTCCATAGAAAGTCTCTTTACGTGAGCCGGATTTTGTGTGTGAAGACTGACTCAGCTCTTGTTAGGAAAGCATTGAGGGTTCCGACAATACCACCCCTCGTAGTTGTGCTGTTATCCTTGCGCTTCCCCATCCTTCTAGATACTAAACACCTAATATTAACAGAAATCTACAACCAGTACCTTATTTTCGTGAGTCCTCCCGTTGACCAGATGACAGAAAGTGGGCCCAGACCAGCATCCTCCGGCCTTTGACGGGCGCAGCCCGGGCACACCCACGTGCGTACCTCGCTGCGGGAGCCCTGGGCAGCTTAAAAGCTCTTCCTGGCGTGAAGTGCGACTGTCGGCGGCAGCGTCCTTGCTGCTAAGGAGCCTGGGAGCTGTAGTTCCTGCTCCGAGGCTAGGCAAAATAGACTGGTGGCAAATTCAAATCCCACTTCTTGGGCTGGCAACACAGGCGGCAGACAACAAGTTGAGTATGGGCTCCCGCTGGGCTGCTTAAAAGCGCCTCCTGGTGCGAAGTGTGGCCATCGGCAGCAGCGTCCTTGCCATTAAGGAGCCTGGGAGCTGTAGTTCCTGCTCCCAGGCTAGGCGAAATAGACTGGATGCAAGTTAAAATCCTGCTTCTTGGGCTGGCAATACCGGCAGCAGACAACAAGATGAGTATGGGCTCCCGTGCTGCGGGATCCCTGGGATGCTTAAAAGCGCCTCCTGGCACGATGTGCGGCCATCGGCAGCAGCGTGTAGTTCCTGCTCCCAGGCTAGGCGAAATAGACTGGTGGCAAGTTCAAATCCCGCTCCTTGGGCTGGCAACACAGGCGGCAGACAACAAGGTGAGTATGGCCATTTATATACAGAACAATACAAACTAATTTGTGAAACAAGATGTCTAGTGCAATAGGCATCTTGTTTTGTGTTTATAGCGTTTGTTCTGGGAACAGACGTTTTGGAGGGGTTACAGGGCTTATTCCCTCGCCTATATGCAACAACACCTAATATTAATGTTTCTTATCTTGCGTCTACAGTAGCTGAGCTCCCCTTTCCCTTTACTCCAAAAACCATTCTTGTTGTTACAAACTAATTTGTGACTTGGTACTCAAATAACAGGTGCTATTATTGCCAAGCCCAATAATTTTTCCTTTATCAACCTCAGAAAGATGATAAGTCGATTCAGCCCTGCTCAGATAGCAACCTATGAACTGGATGGAATGGTAGGATATCTGCAGGTGGCACATATCACCAACAGGTTAATTGCAAAATCTGTTTTTTAAAGAGTCAAGGCTTATCAATCTGAAGTTGCCTTGGCCTGCATTACCCCACAAGTTACTGTTTTTCTGTAGTGACGATTTTCAAATCTTTCAGAGTTCTGGATGCAGTGATATCTTTCCATCTTCTCCATAGTAGTAGTATTTGTTGCGGATGTTTTTAATTTTCACTTTCCCCAGCCCTGCGTTTTAAAGGCAGAGGGATTATTCCCGGGCCAATTGTGCCTAGTTTGAAGGACCAGCAATCTGCAATATTCAACAGGGCATACAAGACCTGTCCCTAGAGTCTTCATTATTCCAGGATGTGTGCAGAAGTGGCATAATGAGAACAGGTATTCAAATTGAGGTGGAACACGAGTGCAGTAACCAATACAGGCACATATTGCAGTGTAAACGAGGTAGAAGGCAACAAACTACAAGGGAATGCTAATTATAAGAAGCTGCTGCTTGAATTAAGAAGGAAAGTGTTGGACCCGGCCGTTTGGGCAGGTTCACCCCGAGACTTTTTGCTTTTTCCTAGCCTGTTTCTGGAACCTGGTGGTGGTGATTTTAGGCCTCTGCGCACTTTTTCACTGTGGTACAGTGTAAAGTGCTTGAGCTCTCTGTGTATGTGTGGTGAGTGACCTGCCCTCCCATAGGAATGAATGGGGAATATGTATGCCCATGGTAATTCCTGATGTGTGGGGAGTGCAGGGCCGAGTTTGATATGTACGAACTCGTGAGATTGAATGCTGCGTAATGATATATGCAGCATGACTGTGTCTATTCTAGAAGTTCCACTTTTAGAAGTTGGCATATTTGTGTAATTTGTGTCTGGCGTGTGATTGGCTGGTGAGCCTGGTCCAGGAGTGCCTGGGCCTGCTTGTGGATTGACTGTCTGGTTTGAGGATGGCATGGGCTGGGGAGCCCCAGGAGGTTGTCTGAGTCTGCCCATGGATGAAAGGCTGCATTTGCTGCCAGGGAAGTCGGAGGAGATGGCACCTGGGAGTGACTATGGCTGTGCCTGCCTGACCACAATGCTGGCTCCACCTCCCGCTGGGCGACTGTCACCTCTGTCCCTGACACTGAAGAGAGTTCCCTAAAACCAGTTCTAGCTGGTTCTCACTCTGCCTGCACAAAGACTTCAAAGACTTTTCTCTGTATAAGAAGGGGCTGTGTCCCCTTCCAATTTGTTCTTGTTTCTAACTTGAATCCTGACAGGGGCGTGCTGCTGCTTGGGACCAGGGGAATCCCTGGGCCCTGCCCAGCCCCTGGATGCCTGGAGGACTTCTGGGGGACCCCTCTGCCTTGCCTGGGCTGATAGGGGGACTTTTTATTTTGCCCTGCCCAGCCCCTGGACCCCTGAAAGGACTTTGTTGCTGGACTTTCTGCTCCCCTAAGCACCTGGGAGTGCTTTTTCTTTGCTATAGCGCTTGGGAGCGCTTGATGTGTCTTTCCTAGCGCTTGGGAGCGCTTTTTGCTTTATGGGAGCATTTCTCCGCCCCGCATTTTGCGTGAGGAATTGCAGGTGCCACCCTGCTTTATGCCCGATATCGTTATATTTTTATTTACGGGTGCCACCCCATTTATTTTATTGCCTAACGGGTGCTCACCCCGTTTCTACTCTTATTTGTGATACCGAGGGTGCCTACCCCTCATTTTGGCCCTTGTTTATCACCACCGCGGCCCTCTCGAGCCGCCATTAGGAAGCCAGGCATCGCAGGGCCGGACACGGGGCGGGGCGGGACTTCCGGTTTTCGGAGGAAGTCCCCGCCACTGCGCATTGATTGGCCAGTACCCCGGCCAGAGGGCGAGAGGAGAACAGGAAGCTGGCTGCTGGGTTCCCCGGGGCTCCCGAGTGAAGGGAGAGCCCCGGGGGGGGAAGAGAGAAGTCCAGCGCGAGAGCAGCGAGGCTCCCATGTGTCCGGGAGAGCCCCGCCTTCGCCCCCGAGAGAAGCGCTGACGCCGCTGCGGAAGAAGAGCCTCCCCCGCCAGAGCCGGTGAGTAGGGCTCCGGGGGAAGCTACGGATGTGGTGCCAGTGAGGGCACCAAGCCAAAAGCGGCCCGTGTGCTGAGTGGGCCGCTCCTACCATTGGGGGCACTTGTGATTCAGAGTCCCCCGAGTGGGACTCCAATGACAGCCCGGTTGTTCTGCTAGAGCCATGAGAAGGCTCAGGGGGCCATTCTAGCTAGGGGGGGCGTCGTGGCACATTGCCGGTGCCCGCCCCCTCCTGCCTGCAAGAGGTTTGGTTCCAAGAGCCCAGAAAGGCTCAGAAAGCACCGCATGTACATTTTGAGAGTCCAGGAGAGGCTCAAGGCGCCCCAAGTGTTCCCGGGTCCCCCGTGAGGGACCCCACCGCCTAGTGAGGCCGCATCTTTGTCTAAGAGCCTGTGTGGCTCCCACGGGGACATTATTGTCCCAAGAGCCTGTGTGGCTCCAGCATTTGACTAGGTGAAGTGTTTTTCAGAGCCTGTGCGGCTCCAACGTTCTGAGCAAAGTTATTTAAAGATTCTGTGTGGCTCCAGCTGGGCGCAGCTTTGGTTCTAGGGCCAGTAAGGGGCCTGGTGCAGTTTTGTTGATCCCCAGCTGCCCAGCAATTAGTGGGCAGATGCACCATTTAGGTCTTGGGATGTCCTCAGGTGCCCAGCAAGTAGTGGGCACCTGCAACGTTTAGGTTTTGAGCCAGTGGCGCACCCTGACTGGCGCTGCTTGGCAGTGCGCCCTGACATTTGGACACAGGGCGTCTTAGCCCCAACAAGGCCAGTTGGCCTAGGCACTGCCACAGGTGGTGGCTTATGTGATTTTTGCACTATTGTATTGTTCTGGCACCTCTGAATGTTTTTAGGCATCATGTGTCTTCCTTTTCCCTGCACTGCACCTCTGAATGTTTTAGGCATCATGTGTCTTCTTGCGCTGCACCTCTGAATGTATTTTATCGCATCATGTGTTTTCCTTGATCTTACTCCTCTGAATGTATATTTATGCATCATGGGTAATGTGTTCCTTTCTAGACCCCTAAACGCTGTGTGATACTTAGGTGGTTGTCCGTACACCTCTGAATGTTTTTAGGCATCATGTGTTTTTCCTTTACTACTCCTCTGAATGTTATTCATGCATCATGGGTAATGTGTTCTTGTTTATACCCCTAAATGTATTTTATTCTTAGGTGGTTCTTTTAGTACAGGTGGTCCTAGTGAGCTCCTGGTTCCTGTTATCAGTGGTTACTGGTTGTGTGCCATAGTTGCTAATTTGTGCTACTATGATTTTTATTCTTTATTATTCTTTATTCTAAAAGTGATATTTCTGATTCTGACAGTGGCCCATGTGGCCCTGTCCTGTACATAATCCCTTGTGAATATTGCCCATGCCAGTTGGCACCATGTATTTTGTGTGTTTCTATCTGATGTGTTTTTACAATACAAAAGTTATTTTATAATAATCTTGTGTGGAGTTCCTTTTGTGGTGTGCCTAGTATGTTGTTGCTGTTGTGTGCTGGCGCAAATGCTTTACACATTGCCTCCGAGTTTAGCCTTACTGCTCGTGCCAAGCTACCAGGGGGTGAGCAAGGATTATCTTGGCGTGTGACTCCCTTGCCCTGACTAGAATGTTGGTTTCTGCCTGGCTTTGGCATCAGCCCTAGCTTACCAGAAATAGCCAGGTCTAACAGAAAGTAAGACAAAAGAAAAAGTAAAAAAGAGAGAGAGAAGGGAAGTATTCACTTAGTAGCTTGTTTTTCATAAAGTGCTTCATTCTTTGGCCACTTCTCCAAGTGAGGGTCAAACAGCCATGGTCTGTCTATCTGATGGCTGGCGCAGGCGCAGAGAGGTATGTGCATCAGCCATGAGACAGATTTTCAAGGCCTGAAGAAGTCCCAGTCCTGACCTAAGAGGCCTGGCACACCTCTTGGCCATCTGTCTGTGAGTTCCTGCAGCATTTCCTGTAGATGTAGCCAGGAGCATGTTAGGCTTCATCAAACATGAAAAAGGTGATGGTGATGCCATAGGTTTAACCATTGGAAATTGTTCGGGGTAGCATTACAACCCTCTTTTGCCCACTTTGCCAACTCAGTTTGGACCAAGTTATATGAAAATGAGTCTTGACCCTGTTCCAGTAGAAACAGTCCAGCCCAGACTGCCAGGTCCTCCCTGAACCAGACGACAAGCAAGCCAAGACCAGTTTTGTCCTGATTGGGGCTTTTCAATTGAGTGAAGCTTTCACGTAACACCCTGAGTGTCCAAAGGTATGCCCTGATGTGAGTTCCATGCTTACTTTGCCACTAGAACCAACCTACGCCTCACTGAAGAACGATGGGTTGGAGTGCTGCCCTGAACATTGGTTAGGCTTATTGCAGGCATTCCTCCCATCAACTGTTGTGTGTTTCACTTTAGGCTTCAGCCATTTAGTGCCTGGGGCTACACTGCAATCAGGCTCTCATCTGACCCTCTCCCATCCTGTCACATGAGGCAGGATTGAGTGAGAATGAATGAGAGTAAGTTGCACTGATTATAACTGGGAGTGAGAATAAGAGAGCCAGGGTGAGTACAGTGAGTGACAGAGAATGGGGGGAAAATGAGTGTGAGACTCATTTTTTAAAGCAATAACACTAAACACGTTTTATATGCCCTGGTGTTTCCTTGACTGCAGAACTTGTTCTCCTCGATGCTAGTTTTAGCACTGAATAACCTACTGATAGCTTGAGTGAAGGGTGCACGTGTGGTGTGCTTGAAAATAGAGGGTGGTAGAGTCAGTGGCGTAGTAAGGGGGGTGCGGAGGGGGCTGCAGCGTGCCTAGCTGTGCGCCTGGGTGGAGTGATCAAATATGGGGGGCCCTTGCAGTACATTTCAGGGGGGGAAGGGCTAAGGTGTTGTTGTGGAAGGGGTGTGGCGCGTGGAAGAGGTGTAGCGCAGCGGGCATGGTGCCTGACTCCTGACCACAGGGTTCGCGGTTCGGCCCCGGCTCCGGCCGCTGGTTAGCCCAGCACCATGTGACAGGGCAACAGCTTGCTTAATCTTCCTGATGGCCCCCAGCGCCAGGACACCTCCGTTGGAGGTAGCTGTGCGCTTTACAAATGTTGGCATTTACATTTACATTCACGCCATTGCTTGTAGCATCTGGAAACAAACTATCAAAAGTTTCTGGGAAATACTTAAACTATCTCTACTAGAACATCTGTTTTAAATGTTAGTGAGGCTCACAGATATAAAAAGAACATTGAAAATATACATGCCAACCCTCCCAATTCAGGCAGGAGACTATTAATTTCAAGGCTAGTCTCCTGTCTCCCCATTCGTGCAAGCAGAGACCCAATTCTTCGGCGGACATCAGGTGGCAGGGGCTGGTCTTGTGTGACTTGGATTATGCACTGCCAATAATCTGCTCCTGCAAGCAAGTGCATAACATTATTGTCACACTTTCTATGCCTGCAACAGCAATTTATCTGTGCTCCTGGCAGGTATGGAAGATATTTATATTTGAATTTCTGCTATCCGATCATGCTGCAGCACACTTGCAAGTCCCATACATAACATTGGACCCGATGCAGGCAGCTGTAGAAGCAAAGGGAGAAATTCAGTCTCCCCATTATTTTTAAAAAATCTCCCACTTTCCTCTTGCAAAATCTTGGCATGTATGAAATATGCCCACAGATTTAGACACTGCTAAAGAAAATGAATAGCTGAGCTGTAATGGGGTCAGCAGCAGTCTAGTCGTTAGAGGGTGGAGACGTGGGAGAGACAGGAAAGGGAGGAGTGGGAAAACAGGATGAGGGGTCAGTTTAGAGTAGGGACCGATAGGGAAGCGTCAAGTTATTAAAGGCTGTATAACCAAGTCATTGAGCCCCGTGGACTTATTGCAGGGAAGGCACGACAACTGGCGACAAAGATGGGATGGGTTGCGCTGTGTAAAAGCGCTAATCTCTGAAGCCGGTGACCCTGTCCCTGTGGTGGCATGTGTCCGGAGTCGCTGTCGCGACGAGCGTGCCCCTCTGAGGGAGTGCCGCGACAGAGCCAAAGCCAACGACATCTCGTCACTCGGACCTCAGCTCCGTGGCCTGGAGGCCGCGTGGAGTGTCGTCCCACGAGCGAGGTCGTGCGCTGAAGACTGGGTGCCCACCCCAGATGCGTGTGCTGTTCGCGCAAAAGCATCGACATCGGGAGCCCACCCCGATCGTACCTGCTGCCTGAAAGCCCTGCCGAGTGAAGAAAGGAAGCCACGTGTGAAATTCAGCATCCCAGCGTCCAGTATAGTGATTACATGCCTGGTGAGTGCCTGCCTGCATGTGTTGAAGCGGGGGAACGTGAACGGGAGCCAAATCTCGAGGAGAACGAGATTTCGAAGACAGCGGCAATCTTAGAGCCAGGCTTCTCCACCTATCCCCTGTCAGGGATAGCAAGCGGGCATTTTGAGGTCAGTTGACCGGGGTTTCTCAACAAACCCAAGCAAATCCAAGCCCCGAATTTGCAGTTCAGCACTATTTGAAGTCAGACAACTGGGTTTTCCAACAAACCAAAGCAAAGTCAAGCCCCGAAGTTGATGTTCAGTGCTGAAAACCTGCCCAGAGACAGCAGAAGTATATTGGAAAGGAAGAAAACCTGTAAGGAAAGCTCTCCGCCACCAATAAAGAGACTAATAAACACAAAGCGCTAAGAAAGCAAGAGAAAGATGTCGGGATTGCCATCCAGAAGAGCCCAAGTCCCAGCTGCGACCAACAGAGCGGGCATGATGGGCGTCTCCTATTTACACCCTCCTGAACCGCTTGCACTCGTGGCTGGAGGAGGAATGTGCCTCAGATGGCAAGAATGGCTTGAGGACTTCGAAGATTTTATGCAAGGGTCTCAGGTGACGGAAGAGGATCAGAAATTAATCGCTCTGCGCAGCCTTGTGGGAAAGGAAGTCAGTCAGCTCATCAAAGAATTGCCTACCAATGATACTGATCAAAACACAACCACTGGGTCTGGGCTCCCAACGGCATAGCTTGCCACAAGCTTGTAATAAACAAAATGAGTGCAGATGCCGCTATCTATGCAAAAGACAACTGCTTAGTCAAAACATACGGATAAGACAATATGTTTGATAGTTTTAATCTGATTCATTTATTTATTTCTTATTTTTGAATTTTTTGACTCTTATTCGAGTGTATGATTTAACAGATTTTTGTGCAAATATTAAAAACTGGTGTACACAACATACAATGTAACATTCAATGTATCAAAAGCAATTCTCCTATTTACAGAAATTTACATTCTCTTGTACATTCATCCACATTCATTCATCAATCGTACCAATACAGACAACACAAAGAAACATCAATAGTGCTATAAATACTAGAATCACAGTATTCTCAACAGAAAGCCAATAAATGTTTAGAAACATATATAGAAAACAACAACAAAAGAGTGTTCCTGTATTAATTCGATATAAACGGAGCACAAGAAACCAACAAAGCCCATTAGGTTTGTTATTAAAGCCCTCACTCACCGACCTGGTCGGTGACTTGCTTCATCATCGGGCCCCACTGGGTGTGACCGAATGTCACCCCAGTGTGCTGCAACGCCAGATTTGCTGCGGAGCTGGTAATGTGAAGAGGTGAGGGCTATGTGGTGAGTTTATGTGAACAGAGTGAGGTGGTGAGTTAAAATTGTCTTGTATGTATCAAAAAATTGTTTTAATCTATGATCATCAAGGGCAAGGTTAAAAAATGTGTTGGTAAGCAAGGCCAACTAATTAGATGGTCTGCTTCCAATAACATTAGGTGAGAAAGTGGTCGGTCAACATGTTTCAGCCGGAATGGTGTAATTAACCTGGCATTCGTCAGGACCTAGAGTGAATAAACCCCGGCGGGCGGTATGGGCACGCTAAGGCCTACCCTACCAAAGGACGTGAAAGTAAAAAGTGTCTGTGAAGTGCAAAAAAACGAGGGGGCTTTACCAACCGAAAGGCGGGAAGCACACAGCCTCTGAGTCTCTGGTTTAGAGACAAAAATAAAACACTTCACAAGGGATGAACTTTCACCCCATAGACCGCGGAAGGGAGGGGACGGCGTATTTGGCACATCGCCCAGGACGCCAGTCTCCTGAGTGTACACCTGAACAGCCCTCAGAACCGGGTCTCGACGATCTTTGGATCTTGTGAAGTGTTTTATTTTTGTCTCTTTTTTGATACATACAAGGCAATTTTAACTCACCACCTCACTCTGTTCACATAAACTCACCACATAGCCCTCACCTCTTCACATTACCAGCTCCGTAGCAAATCTGGCGTTACAGCACACTGGGGTGACATTCGGTCACACCAAGTGGGGCCCGATGATGAAGCAAGTCACCGACCAGGTCGGTGAGTGAGGGCTTTAATAACAAACCTAATGGGCTTTGTTGGTTTCTTGTGCTCCGTTTATACCTAATTAATACAGGAACACTCTTTTGTTGTTGTTTTCTAATAACCTTGGGGACTAGGGGCCAGATGTAGGTAAATGTCATTTACCGATTTTTAAATACCGAATTTTACAGATTCGGTATTCAAAAATCGGTAAATGACATGTATGGAAAAATTCGGTATTTTTTACCGAATCAGTAAGATTCGGTATTTACCGATTCGGTAAATACCGAATCAGTATTTGCTATTGAATCCTATGGGCCTTGAAGCCCATAGGATTCAATAGCAAATACCGATTCGGTATTTACCGAATCGGTAAAAATACCGAATTGCTAAGTGGGACAGGGTGTCACTTTGACACCCTGTTGCACCCCTGTAACTGGCTTTTGCGCCATATGGCACAGGTGTACATGCACAGATGTGCATGTACACAAGAATTCGTAATTTACCATGCAATTGTATTGCATGGTAAATACCGAATTCTTAAGGCCTTGTAGCACTGTTAGACATGCTACCTACATCTCAAATTACATATTCGGTATTTTTACCGAATGGTAAATTTACCGAATCGGTCAAATTTACAGAATCGGTAAATTTACCGATTCTGTAATTTTACCGATTCTGTAAAAATACAGATTTGGTAAAATTACCGAATATGTCCGTTTTCTGTGCCCCTACATCTGCATAGCCCTTTACCGGTCGGAAACGGCCCAAAATCGGTATTTTCGGCCGATTCCGACCGGTAAAGGGCTGCCTACATCTGGCCCTAGGAGTGTTTGCTACTCTCCCTACCTCTCTTTTTGTTGATCTCTAGAAACATATATATACACAATTTTCAATTTGTATTCAATTATTAATTTTGTGATTTTGGCTTCTAACATAAAGTCATGAGGTCTACGCGTTTCGAATTCGTATTATTTGCGAGTTCTCATCAGGACCAATATCTCGCATACATCAGAGTTAAATGGAAATGCCAACGAAGTCAATCAGTTGTATAATTATATGGTCTCGATTATGGCTGCCTGACTCATTGGGCCCGAATCACAGAACTAACTTAAGACAAAATCCTAAACTTACTACTTTTGGTATTCACAGAAGTTAGGATTTTGTCTTAAGTTTGTCTTAAGACAGACTTACGACAGACTTAAGACAGACTTAAGTTAGGATTTTTTCTTAAGTCAGTCTTAAGACAAACTTAAGAAAAAATCCTAACTTCTGTGAATACCAAAAGTAGTAAGTTTAGGATTTTAGCCTTAAGTTAGTTCTGTGAATCGGGCCCTCAATGTTCTGAGGCAGAGAGTCAGGCGCGTTGTGTGCAGGGTCGCCGGGTTTCCGAGTATAATTTTCGTTGAGACGGAGCCTGTTGTGGCTATGGAGTCATTTGTCAACCAACTACGAAATGCGTTCTTCTTCGCATTCACTTCCCGGTCCGCATAGGATCATGGTATGCAAGATATTGGTCCTGATGAGAACTCGCAAATAATACGAGTTCGAAACGCGTAGACCTCATGACTTTATGTTAGAAGCCAAAATCACAAAATTAATAATTGAATACAAATTGAAAATTGTGTATATATATGTTTCTAAACATTTATTGGCTTTCTGTTGAGAATACTGTGATTCTAGCATTTATAGCACTATTGATGTTTCTTTGTGTTGTCTGTATTGGTACGATTGATGAATGAATGTGGATGAATGTACAAGAGAATGTAAATTTCTGTAAATAGGAGAATTGCTTTTGATACATTGAATGTTACATTGTATGTTGTGTACACCAGTTTTTAATATTTGCAAAAAATCTGTTAAATCATACACTCGAATAAGAGTAAAAAAATTCAAAAATAAGAAATAAATAAATGAATCAGATTAAAACTATCAAACATATTGTCTTATCCGTATGTTTTGACTAAACAGTTGTCTTTTGCATAGATAGCGGCATCTGCACTCATTTTGTTTATTACCAATGATACTGGGTCGTATACCAAAGTACGTGACGCCCTAAATAAAAAGTTTCTGCACAAAAAGAATGTAGACTACGAAAGATACACCTTCAATCTAGCATTGCAGGAGAAGGACGAACCAATGAGCACCTTCATCACAAGACTTCGATGGCTCACCCGCTACTGTGAATTCGACAACTTCTCCACTGAAGATGCTCTCAGATTGCGCATTCTAGAGGGATGCCAGTCAGAATCCCTCAGAAGACGACTTCTCAAGAAAAGCTACACCCTAGATGAGATCGAAGAGATGACCAGAGTTCATGACCAGGCAGAAGAACATGCCAAGAAGATGGAGGCAGGACGCACAGAGAAACGTGAACAGGCATTCCGACTTCAATCGCGCACCACCCGCCGACACTCTTGTGACAGACAGAGGACGTCACGACCCAAAATCCACCACCCACACATAGGTCGGAGATGTCATCACTCCAGCAGAAGAAACAGAAGAAGGGAACGTCCGCTCAAATGCTACCGGTGCGGCTACGATTTCCCTCACACTGATGCATGTCCCGCACTCGGACAACAATGGCGGAAATGTGGGAGAGACAATCATTTTGAGAATGTTTGCAGAGAATATCGGAAAGACAAACAAAAAGATCAGGCCAGGTCGTCTCGCCCAACAACTGCGCGACATCATGCCAAAGCAGTTCAAGACTGCTGAGAATTGTCCACCGGGTCTTCGCGATCGAGCAGAGAGTGTCGAAGATCGAAGTGGTTGAGAAGATCACCGTCACAAGAGTCAAGGTCACCATCACCTGTGTCACAAGATAGTAATGAGTACATCTGCATGGTGGCTGACCCAGATCAACGGAAGAAGTATCCGCGACTGGACATCTGCGTAGGAAACCCCGTGACAATATTTGTGCTGGACAGCGGCGCCTCTTTAAATTACATCCCAGTGACCGAATACTGGAGAATGAAGCCGACTCCTCCATTAAGCCCAGCACACATAATGGTGTTTACAAGGATGTCTAAAAAGCCACTTCCATGCTTATGGAAGTTGGCAACCACTCTCACTCACAAGGATCACACTGTACCCATTTACATCCATGTGATCGAAGGACTAGAAGCGGACTGTCTCCTCAGCCTCCCCACCGCTGAACGACTCTGGCTAGTAGAAATTCTCTATCGAGTAAATGACGACCCAGACATCATTCACAAGTTTCTCAAGTTGTTCACTGCACTCTGGAAGATAGCACGGTGTCAAGTACGCTTACACATCAATGAGCAGGTTACTCTCGTTGCTCAGCATCATAGGCGAGTCCCGTTTCACCTCCAGAAGGCCATGGAGGATGAATTGCAAGAACTGTTACAGGCTGACAACATTGAGAGGACAGACGGACCCACCCCTTGGGTTTCCCTAGTAATAATCGTGCCAAAAAAGGGTACCCCAGACAAAGTCAGCCTTTGCGTGGACATGAGGGTACCAAATACCGCCATTGAGCGAGAGCGTCATCCTGATCCACATCTGGGTGGCATGATCGCATCCCTCAACGGAGCTCAAGTCTTTTCCAAGTTGGACCTTAATAAAGGATACCACCAGCTTGAGCTACATGGAAAGTCACGATACATCACTACTTTTGCTACGCATCTTGGACTTTTCAGATATAAGCGGCTCAGTTTCGGAGTCTCCTCTGCAGCGGAGATATTCCAAGAAACCATAAGAAAGACAATTCACCACATTTCAAATGCACTGAATTACAGCGAAGACATCTTAGTCTATGGTGCAACAGTGCAAGATCATGACACAGCACTAGATAGAGTCTGTCACGCCCTCCTAGATGTCAATCTCACTCAGAACAAAGAGAAATGCGTATTTCACAAGTCCACGTTGAAATTCTTTGGACACATATTTTCAGGAGCAGGGATGAAACCAGACCCTGCGAAAGTAGCAGCGCTGAATGACACGAAAAGCCCACAGGATGTTGGTGATGTTAGGTCTTTTCTAGAAATGGCGAGTTACAGTACATAAGAGACTATGCCACCATCAGCTACCCATCTCACCAAGCAAGGGCAGCCATTCCAGTGGACTCCACAATGTGAACAAGCCTTTCAAGAGATCAAGAAAGCTGTTGAATGTGCAGACAACTTAGCCTACTTTAATCCCAAGAGGAAAACAGAAATCACGGTTGACGCCAGCCCTGTTGGCCTAGGAGCCATTCTTGCGCAGTTTGATCATGACACTGATCAGAGGCACGTTGTTGCACATGCCAGCAGGAGTCTGACCGACACAGAAAGGGCGTACTCTCAACCTGAGAAGGAGAGCCTTGCCGTCGTCTGGGCCTGTGAACACTTCCACATCTTCGTGTATGGCAAGCATTTCACGTTGGTCATGGATCACCAGGCACTAGTCACCATCTTCGGCAACCCGTGAGCAAAGATGCCTCCCTGGATAGAACGATGGGGCCTGCGTCTTCAGGAGTATACATACACCATTATACACAAACCTGGGAAGTCTGCCAACCCGGCCGAATATATGTCTAGACATCCCAAACTCTCTTGTGCATCAGGATCGTCGCTTGTGGAGGAATATATCCACTTTGTGGTCGACCAAGCCAGGCCACCGGCTATCCCGCTGGAAGCTATCTGCGCAGCCACCGTTCAAGATGTTGTCCTGCAACAAGTGAAACATCGACTGCAAACAAACACCTGGAGATACTCCAATGATGATGAAAACAGAGATCCGGGCGAAAGGCAAGAACTGAGTGCATTCAAGCACGTAAAAGACAAGCTATCTATCACCGTGAATGGACTTGTGCTCCGAGACCAAAGAATAGTCATCCCCATGCAACTCCGCCAAGGTGTAATCAATCTAGCGCACGAGGGACATTGTGGAATGGTGGCAACTAAAAGAGCGCTCTGAGAGAGAGTGTGGATCCCGCTCTTGGATCAGATGGTCGAACTGACTCTCAAGGATTGCCCTCAATGCCAACTGGTGAGCCAAGGAGAACCCCCAGCTCCCCTTCAAATGTCCACACTACCCACTGGCGTCTGGCAAGATATTGCTCTGGATTTCTTCGGGCCTCTTCAATTGGGAAAATACATTCTATTCATGGACGAATATTCAAGATTTCCAATCGCACAGTTTGTCTCATTCACCAAAGCTGCCATTACCATCGCTGTCCTGGATGAAGTATTTGCTGCCTGGGGCATACCGAAAAAAGTTAAAACAGACAATGGACCACCGTTCAAAGGTCAAGAGTTCGGAGAATTTGCTAAACACCTTAATTTTAAGCATCGTAAGATCACTCCTCTGTGGCCACAAGCTAAGGGAATGGTTGAACGATTCATGGCCACTCTGAAAAAGACACTTCAACAGGCGGCCCCTCGACAAGAAGGATCCGCAAGTTGCCCTGAATGAAGTCTTACGGGCATATCGCACAAATCCCCATGCGACCACCGGCAAGTGCCTTGCCACCCTCTAGCTGGGGCGTCCCATACAAACCAGAATACCCACTTTGGAGGACGCTCTACAGTCTCACACACCTGACGGAGCACATGGTGACATTGCTGACACTGACCGCAAGAACAAGGAAAGGATGAAGGTCTATGCTGATGCCCGGCGGAGAGCCAAAGCCCCATCCATTCAGGAAGGAGACTGGGTGCTAGTTATACAAGAGCAACAGAGGAAAACGGACTGTCGCTATCGGGCTGAACCCCTGTTAGTCACTCAACAAAAGGGAACTATGATAACCGCGGAATCTGAAAACAAAAGGATCACACGAAACGTGTCACATTTCCAAAAGTGCACTTCGGCAGTCAAAGACGCCTTTAACAATCCATCAGAAGCCCAAGCCAAGGAAACTCAATCTCCAGCAGGCCTCTGCCAAGACCCGATAATCATCTTTAGTCTGAAACAGAGATTGTAGAGGCGCATCTCAGACCTCGTCGAACCATCCGCAGACCTGTACGGCTGATTGAAGAACTATAGACATTTCATAATTTAAGTTGCATTTGTTTAAAAAGAGGGGAGATGTAATGGGGTCAGCAGCAGGCTAGTCGTTAGAGGGTGGAGATGTGGAAGGGATAGGAAAGGGAGGAGTGGGAAAACAGAATGAGGGGTCAGTTTAGACTAGGGACCGATAGGGAAGGGTCAAGCTAATAAAGGCTGTGTAACCAAGTCATTGAGCCCCGTTTCCTTATTGCAGGGAAGACACGGCATGAGCTTCAAAAGGTACGTGTTTCAACAGTTTTTAATACATTTGATAGAAAGAACATTTGAAAGAAGCAAATCTGCTTACTTAGTGACCTGCTGACTCTGGTGACAGTATGAAAAGCTCCCCTCGGACTCTCGCGCATGCGCACGTGTCTAAAGCACAAACATATCAGCTGCACCTGTTGACTCTCCAGAAATGGTATATGAAAGACCATGTCAGACTGTAATCCAGTTACTCTATTTATCTTTTTCAATCAAAAGCAAACATTATACAAATATTGTTTGTATTGTATTTCGGAAAGAAATGAATGATGTAAGTTATTTTAGATTGTTATCTCCGGTCGGGCCACAGCACAAATGGCAAGTTGTTTTTGTCTTCCTATACTGAGAAGACTGAAGACACCTGTTAAAATCAGTGGTCGTAGTGGGCGGGATCAGCAGGGCACGGCGTGCCCCTACTTCTTCAATTCTTAGGATTCCGTTCCCCAACTTTTTTATTTTGAAAATGAATGCGAGGGCGCAAGAAATCAACATCGCCTATAAATAAATCTCGGCGTTCCTGGCATTGGAGGACGGGCGGCAGAGAAGTAAGAGGACTCAGTCTTTTCCTTCTTGCCCAGAGATGAAAAATACAGTTTCCACTTCAATTCTGCCACTTCAGCTGCCCCTCCCCACCCATTCATTCTTCCCTTTCTTTCTGTCTAGCAGTGCAGCAACTGGAATATAAGGTTGAAAATATGGAAAATAACTAAATAAAGTAAGACAGAGTGGTAGCAAACTGGCCAGATTAATTGTATTCACACCCAAACACACCCAAACACATTAGCGCCACTTTTACAGAGTTTGCCAGTGAAGCGCTATTTTTGTTTTCTTGTCTTTGTTTTCTCTGGGCTTGCAACTAGTGCACCAATCCTGGAGGTACTGCAATATGTGGATTGGAAAACAAAATTTGTACTGCGGCTCTGCGTCCAGGGATGTGGTCTTTTTTACCATACTGCTTACATTTTGTAAGGATATAAGCAATGGACATTAAAATGGGTCAATTCAGGGCCCTGTAGTCATGTCCTTAACTTTTCAGGCAAAAGCACTCACTGACTTCTGAATAGTGAGTGTAAAAGTGTTAAGGTAACAATGTTGTTCCTGCTTACATTTCACATGGTTTGCTAAATTTTGCATTCTCTATGAGTGTTTGCTTTTTCCAGGATGTTGTTACTTTTTTTGTTGGATGCATATTGCTCTAGTCTAGTGCGTCATTTAAATTGAGCTGCATCTAGGTGTTTATAGCCGGCAGCAATTGGGTTGTAGTTGAAGGCCGTGTGAGTTTTTCTCAGTGGGGCAGTATGGTGTTCAGTAGGGGAGAGGATGTGGCATTATGGCCAGAGCTGCTGAATTTGGAACTGGGGAACCAGGTTCAGCATTAATAACCATTTCACCAGACCACTCTCCTGAGAGAGCACAATCCTATTCTAGACCTTAGAAGGCTTCGCAGGACCTTAGAAACCCTGGTGTCTTAGCACCAGCAGGTGGACCCTAGCAGTGGCAAGGGTGGGTTATCCTTCAAGGTTTGTCCACCACAATCCATACTTAAGTTCACCTCAATTCTTGCGGGCAGGCCTATGAAGCAGCACAGCCTAGAACAACAGTGACTCTGTCACTGTGGTCACATGGCCCTTGAGAAGGGCCAGCTCAAGGGCAGTGCAACCGGTGTGACCGCACCGAGTGCTGACTTTGGGTGGAGGCATTATGTTTGCAAGTATATTAAGGTTTTAAAAGCTCTTGCGGCCTCCAGCAATTTTCGGCAACAATTAAAATGTCATGATGACTCTGCTGTTTAATGTTCTTCTTAGAGAGAGATCTTTTTGTCTAATGGAAGTTTTGATTCATGGAAAGGTAGGTCAGAGGGTTAATGTACCCGCTACAAAGAACATGTACCATGCAGCTCACAAAGTGCACATAATGTAATGTCAGTGGGTTGTGGCTTTTGTCAGAGAGATCCTTTTGTTACTTGCAGTTTATAGGTAAAATCCTAACATACAACAGTGAGCTATTAACTTTAATCTAAGAGCTGCATACAAACGGCAAGGTATAAATTAGAGCCTTATGTTTTTCCCCCCAGTCTTTGATTATCCTAATGTTGCAAACAGTGTTCTTTTGGACAGAAATCAATTCTGATTATTAAAGAGAACCCCCAACCATGGTATCATGTTTTAAATTCTGAGTTTATGTTTCTCCAGACCAATCACTATTGAACTATACGGCCTACTAGTATGGCTGTCATGTGACTCCTACACCTTGCAGTCCTTAGTCTTATGTAACATTTTCTATACCGTGATTTACACACATATTGATTGTCTCTGAGTAATGTGAGTGATGTAAAGTGTTCTGACACCCTACACTGGTATGAGTGGCGCTGTAAATCAAATTAAATGCATCTAAGCGAGAGTGTGGTTATGGAGACTTGAGGGCCACTGTTAAAGTGAGGGAATCCTTGGCAGAGGTGGTAATTGGGTGCAATAACAAAAATTAATGCACAGGGCACCAACCAGTGCTAAGGCTGGCCCTTCCCTTGAGGCCAGTCTGCCTCACCCATAGGTACCTTCATTGGCCTTGTTTCAGAAGTAGTAGCTGCAACTCACCAGGGATTGACAATTCAGGATTTGCACGCACACCAAACTAAGTTTGCAAACTTCACAGTCTCTCTGCTTCTTTCACAAGCACTTTTAACATGTGCTGCTTGCTGTGGGGATACTGGACTTAATAATGCAGCAAAGGAGGACAAAGTTATGCTGCAGTGTTGACTAAATTATGCATAAAAAAAGGCTGCATCGTAATGCAGTATATTTTCTGATATTTTATTATTTTGACATGTGTACACATGCTGACAGTCTCTTGAAAGATTTTGCCTTATTAGTACCAGTGTAACATACAAATGCAACAGTGAGAAAGGTGATCAGTCAACCTTTGCAATAAGCCACCCACTCCGCAGCAAAACTATTCATATTTTTTTATTAACTTTTGATACTTTGGAGCTATAAACGATTTATTAGTTCAAATGGTAAGATCATGCAGCAGATCTTGCATTAGGAGGCAAATATGGCAGAGCCATAATTATATAGAAAACATTTGCAAACTAGTATATTTTGCTATTCAAGTTTGCACTGCTGTTGTGGAAAAAGGGAGAAGTGCTAATGTCAAACTCCATGGCTTGGCGACAAATGACTTGTGCGTCCACATTTTATCGTATTTGGGACATTTTGTGATTAGAAGCATATCCCACTTTGTGAATGTGTTTTAATGTCAATAACAAATTATATCCTTAAATAATCATGTGTATCCATTGGTTGATTAAACTGGGCAGTGAAATGCCAAATAAATACAAAAAATTGGATATTTGCTCATTTTGGCCACACCTCTGGCTCCGCCCACTGATTCAATCCTTGGGTTATCCCCGCCCTCGGAGTCTCCGCCCACAGTTCCCCTACTTTTTCCCCCACTTCGACCACTGGTTAAAATAAACACGCCCACTGCAGCAAGTGAGCAGCTCCGCAGCTGAGTGAGATTCTGCAAATTTAACCATTTCTTCCTGAAATTAGCAGCAAGAACATGCATTCATTAAAATTAATACATCCATTCAACATAGCTTGAGCAAAATCTTCTGCAATTAAGCAGTTCGGTAGGAGTGCACAAGGAGTATCAAGGCTTTCGAAGAAATTAAAATGAAAGATCAGAAAAGCGAGTATCTAAAAAAAAGTAAATGAAAATAAAACATTGCCACACCAGTGCTGAATTGCAGTGAACTACTTTCAGGCTGATGAGTACATTGTACATAAGTAAAATGCAGTCACTCACAGTGAGGGCAGCCAGTTGCTGAAGTAGGCTGACAAGGTGTCCCATGTTGCGTACTATGATGGGTGTAAACAAAACGTGAATGACAACTTAACTCACCGATAGATGAAGACCTTTGACCAAAAGTCCCTCTATTTATGTATATTATTTTTCTTTATTATATTCTATATTCTTTTATTATAAGAAACAATAGCCTGGTGAGACAGCTAAAGCTTTCTCAAAGGACAGACCTGAAAAGAGTTATGCATTTTGTGAACTTGTCTCTCCACACGTGGTGTAGATGGCCTAAAGAACTACTTAAGAAGGGAAATGAAGGGAGGGGGGGCGTGGCCACGAGCTGAGCATGGCGGACGTGATCTGAAGTAGCTCCGTCCATTGCCCACAAAAATAAGCTGATTATTCTGCTTCACCGTGTTCCCCGGTCGCCCATTTGCTCCCTGACCACGCCGTGAGTGAGGTGAACACTCGACTATCAACTGGAAGCCCCGACGTCCATCTGGGAGCGAGCACGACGATCGGCGCCAGAGAGGCCTGGACCCCCGCTACAAGCCGCGGGCTGGAGTTGTTAAGCGGGCCGGCTTCAGTGAGCACTATTAGACACATGGCCCTAGGGAACCATCTGAGCGGGGCTGTGCCTTGCAGCGACAGAATGGTCGGAGTGTGCATACGCTGGTACCGCAGTTACCCACACGCTTGGTGTGCGGGTGACGCAGCGATTCTGTGTTTCCCGGGCCGACGGCGGAGAAATCCTAGGAGTGGCTGGAGGCGGCGACCGGAATGCCGCGGCAAGGGAATACCTCGGCAGAACTGACTCGGGGAGACGACGGCGGACCCGCTAGCGACTGGTGCCCTGATTACCGCTGATATCCACCCACGGGACCTGTAGGTCAGCCCAGTGCTTAAATAAGCAGAGGTACAGGTCGCTGCGGAAGGGCCGGGGCCGAAAGGCGCCATCTTAGACTCGCCGCGCCGGCCGCCATTACACAGCTGGGACTGGCACAGATCCTTTCGCGGCCGGTACAGACACCAAGAGGAGACAACGTCCAGTGCCTTACAACAACAAGGAGGTATAGGACCCTTGCGCAGTGCCAGGCACGGTCCAGAAGCTGGGGCCCATTTCGTACCATAGAGAACCGAGACTGTTGGGACCAGAGTGCGTAGACTCTCAGTGTGCAGTAACTAAAGGTCCAATATACATACATTGGCAGCCAGTGTGCGGGAGTGACTTGGCCACTGCCACCCTGCTAACGAGGGCCATGGGGAGGAACAAAGCCAAGGTACAAGAACATGGCACCAGCGCATCGGAGGATCCACTAGCCTCCTCCCACATGGAGATCATACCAACGACGGGCAAGTACACGCAAGACGCCAAACTGGACCTTATACTGGCCGAAATAAAGGCATCCAGGGAAGCACTAGAGCTGCGTATGGACAACATGGCGATGGGCCTGTCGCTTCTCAGAGCGGATCACAACAAACTGGCGGAAAAGGTCTCGGAACATAAAATTGCACTTGATGACCTGATACCGCAACAGACGGATCACTCCACGAAAATAGAAAATATGGAGAAACAGATTAAGCTGCTCTGGGACAAGATGGACAATGCTGAAGGGCGGGCCCGCTGCAACAATGTGTGAATTTTGGGAATTCCAGAGCGCAGTGAGGGGAGGAACCCCACGCAATTCGTGGAAGACTGGATAAAAAAGATTGTGGGCCCACAAGATCTTACCCCACTATACAGCGTGGAGAGGGCGCACAGGATGCCTGCGAAACCACCTAGGCCGGGAGCACCGCCACGCCCGCTAATAGCGCGCCTCTTGCACTATAAAGACAGAGACTCAGTGCTGAGAGTGGCGAGGGAAAAAGCACTGCTGAGATATGAAGATAAAACCATCTCAGTATACCCAGACTTCACCCCGGCGGTGCAAAGAGCCAGGTCGACGTTCCTGGGGGTAAAGCGTAAATTACGGGACAGAAACTTGAAATACGCCCTGCTGTTCCCAGCTCGCCTGAAAATCATATATGAGAATAAGTCGTATTTCTTTGATACACCTGACGAAGCTGCGGAGTGGATGGAAATAACGCTGTCACCGCCAAACAGGCAGGACCTGTTTGAAGAGGACCAGGACAGCGGCCGTCGCGGCAGGGTGAACAACAATGCACTGATACGCATGAAGACCGTGCGAAGGAGTCAACGGCGAGTGGAGGGACGACACCGGCCCGATCTGGAAAGACTACAGAGATAGGCCAGCTGACAGAGGCTGCACTGGCAGCACATGATGCAAGAGGCAAATCAGATATGGGCAGTCGCTCTGGCACACACACGGAGGTGTCGGGCTCGGCAGACAGCCTACAGCTCTTTCCGAAAATCACGGCCCAAGTGGCGAATGAGTTCTGACTGTGCCATTAGAAGACTCCGGTTGGTAAAGTATGTAATTTGCACAGGGAAGGACCGGGGTGGGGACACACCAGCTAAGGGCAGGCTGAAGTAACACCAACAAGGCTCTGGGCATGTGTAAGTGGCCCCCACTCCTCACCGCGTAGACATGTTCCGTTTTAACTTTTGCCCACGTTGGGCAATACTGTTTGGACCTCGAGGGTTTTCACTTGGGGACCTTGAAGTTGTAGGGTTACACGTTATTTTGGCACCTGGGTCACTGCATATCACACGTTCAAACTTTATGGTACAGAGCCTACTAACTATACCTACCGCAGACCGAAATGTGGACTCTTAACACCTATAAAATATGCACTTGGAACGTACGAGATATGGGGTCTGTACACAAGAGACATAGACTGTTAGCAAAACTCAACCGAAGAAATGTTATGATAGCCTGCCTACAAGAGACTCATCTGAACAATGCGCAAAGCTTGAAATTACTTAAAAAATGGAAGGAACAACTGTTTGCTACCTCTTATTCTGTGTTTTCGAGAGGGGCGGCTGTGTGGCTCAGGAACTCAGTTCCCTTTAAACTGGTAGAAAAGAGACTAGACGCTGAGGGCAGATACGTCTTCATCCGTGGGATGTTGGATGGCCTACCTGTAGTGCTTGGCAGTATCTATGCGCCGAACTCGGGCAAATCAGACTTTTTGGCTACCATCAATAGAGTATTGGCGGACTGGGCAGAGTGGCACTGGCTTATAGGTAGGGACCTTAATGCAGTGTTGGATATTTCACTAGACAGGTCACACCCGCCCCTACAAGCCACCAAGAGTAGGAGACAGGCTGACGCGCTTGCGCAGTGGGCGGAGGGATGGAATCTGGCTGATGCATGGCGTTGTAAACACTTGCAGAATAGAGATAATACCTTCTACTCACCACCACTTAAGCTCCATACCAGGATAGACCGCGTTTTCTGCGATAAAACATTGCTGGGGGCGGTGACCACAGCGGAACATATGAGCAAGACTTTCTATGACCACAATCCGGTGGAAGTTACTGTACAGTGGGATAGGGTCCCAATGCCTATACCAACATGGCGCCTTCCACCAGACTTGCTGGAAGACAAGGTTTTTCGGACATCACTTGCTGACTTTGACATAAACACTGGTTCGACTAGTTCCCGGCAGATAGAATGGGACGCCTTTAAGGTATCCATCAGAGGGGAGGCGATGTGCACACGTGTGGGCATGAGACATAACGTCATGGGGAGACTTCGGGAGGTAGAGGGGCGCTTGGCTATGCTGGAAAGCGAAGCTGCGGGCACGAACATACCTTTCACCCCACTGCAAGAGGCACACATACAACACGCCGAGTTACTAGAGGAGCTGCGAGTGCTAGACTATAAAGAGTACACATGCAGACAACACGTGCAAGCAGAGAGGTCCAGACCCTTAGTAGCCCGAATGGTGCGTGACAATCCAGTGCATCTGCCTATAATAGAGGTCACCGATCAAGGAGGGCTACCGGCCACGACACAAATAGACATTAACACTGCATTTAGGAACTACTATGAAACACTGTATGGCCCGCATGGACCACTGTCTAGCACGGCGTTCGAGGAATTTATGGAGGGAATAGACTTGCCACAGCTTGAAGACCACCAGAGTGAGGAATTGTCACGCCCTAACACGGTCGCAGAGGTGCGCCAGGCTATACGCGCACTCCCGCAGAATAAAACCCCTGGAACGGATGGCCTTCCGGCCGAATTCTATGGGGCCTTTATGATCTACTACCTCCGCGCCTACAGGTGGTGTACCAGGAAGCATTAAGATCAAGGGGACTGCCGCAATCATCGCTACAGGCCCTAATAGTGTCGGGCAGGAACGGTTTGGACCTGGCTAACTACAGACTCCTGTCATTATTAAACACAGATTATAAAATCTTGAGTAAGATCCTTGCGATGAGGCTAGCACAGTATATCCCACAACTGATACACCCCGACCAATGCGGCTTCGTGCCTGGCAGAAGCACTGCTATGAACCTGCGGAGGCTCAGCCAACTTATGATCTGCGACCAAGCGCCGGCAGGAACGGAGGGTTGTATTTCCCTGGATCTGAAGCAAGCATTTGATTCCCTCAGATGGGATTATATGTTTGCGACATTCGTAAAATTCCGGATACCGCCCGAGTACATTACTTGGGTCCAGTTGTTGTACACCCACCCAACGGCCAGAGTCCGCACAAACAGATGCATATCGACGCAACTGGATATAGCGAAGGTAACAAGACAGGGATGCCCGTTGTCCCCGCTATTATTTATATTAGCGCTAGAGCCATTGCTCTGCAAACTTCGCCGATCGGCGCACCACAGGGGCATTTGTACAGATGGGACAACTCATGTGGTATCGGCTTATGCTGGTGATATAATCCTATACTTCCGAAATCTGAAGGGGGATTTATACCCTGTTCCTGAAATCTTTGAAAACTTCCGAACACTATCGGGGACTTACCATCAGCGAGCATAAGTCATACGGGTTCTGCTTCTCCGCCACAGGGGCAGCCACCCAGCTGCCCTTCGCGCCGCACACTTTCCAGATTGCGGAGACAACCTTTCGTTACCTGGGGATACAGGTCTATAGAGGTGCAAGGGATATGCTTGATGGAAACCTGGGCAGGGCATCCGCAGCACTGAAATCGCAGGTACAGTTCTGGACCGCGTTGCCGCTATCGGTAGCGGGCAGGGTTGCCATCTCTAAGATGGTGGTACTGCCCCGCCTTCCTTATTACTTTACGAGCCTGCCGTTCATGATCCCTGCTTCCATGTTTAAGACGCTAAATACCTTACTAACTGAACTGTTGTGGGGGCCGGGGAGACGACGCATTAGCCTAACTAAACTACAGCTCCCCACGGCGGCGGGCGGTATGGGGGTCCCGGATCTACAAGCGTATAACTACACCTGTCAGCTGCAATGGCTGGCCTACTGGTTGGCGGGGCGCAATTTGCATGAGATAGACATGTCAGAAGCGGACTGGAATAGGGGGAGGATCCACATCCTGTTACTACCAAGGGCGGAAGTTCCAAGACCAACACCCCCCTTGCTTAGACTCGCGATTAACTATTGGAGGAAGGCGGTGAAATACACGTCCCCTAAGTCCTCTTACGCCCCCACGATACCGCTATTAGGACTCCCTGTAGGGCCGAGTCCACTCTCGAGCCAAATACTCACTGCATGGCATGATGCGGGAGTGTCACAGGTTGGGGATTTGTTTGCGGATGGCCGAGTTCTGTCCTTTGAGGACTTCCGGAACACGCACCACACCTCGGGAGGGCTGTTTCTCTTACATGCTGGGGTGCGCCGGTATATAACACAAACATGGGCGCCGAACGGAGAAGAACCACTCACGAACCCTCTACTAACGATGCAGTACCTAATGGGATCGGGCAGTCACCTGACGAAGTGGATAACGAATAGTATACGAGAGGGAAGCGCAGTCTCACTGCAGCCATTACGAGACAAATGGGAAGGCGATCTGGGGAGACCAGTCAGGGATAAGGAGTGGGAGCGTATCCTTAAGTTCCCGAGGAACGTATCGAGAAACACGAAATTTAAATTCATACAGATTATGATACTACATAGGGCATACCTGACACCCCACCGCTTACACGCAGTGTTCCCCAACACGGCTGACACATGCCCCCAGTACGGCGCGGACGATGCGCGATTAATACATATGTTATGGGATTGCCCGAAACTTGGATACTATTGGAAGACAGTTCATGATACCCTAGGCCGGCTAGCTCCTTCCAAACCATATGCTGCCTTAGAGTATACCATACTGGGGCTGGGTCCTGTGGAACGAAAGAAGAGCGTACTTACGCGTTTCACTGACCTAGTCTTGCTACTTGCTAAACGCACCATAACAATGAAATGGAAGTCGACTAGACCACCAGACCCAGAGATGTGGAAGGCAGAGGTGGCGCGCTGGGGGAAGGCTGAGGGCACGACATTGCAACGCGAAGAGCGTAGGGGACTAAGGAAAACATTAATATTACTAGATTGGAACACTCTGCTGGGGTCCTTTGAGATGGGTGATGATGCTGAGTCCGATGTTTCAGCTCTTTTAACCACTGATACATAGGTGCAGAGTGATGTGCTTGAAGTGTATGTAGCCCCTGCTATGTTTCTAGCCACCCATACTATTGATGTTGAGAGTAGTTCCAGGTGTAAAGTGCAGAACTAATATATGGTTAGAACTGTATATAGTCCTCTGTAGGGTTAAGACGGGATAACGACAGTGAACTGATTGTACTAGATCAGGCCGAGTACCGCAAATAATTATTGTGACTAAATGTAAGTGCCAAGGGAGGGAGGGAGAGGGTGGGGGTGTTTTGTTGGGGATAACTGGAGCCATTTAAAAAGAAAAATGAAAATGACAATTACTACACAGATGCGACTGATATGTAAGAACTGAGAATTGTGCAAATTATGATTATGTCAAATTACGATGTTTGCTCTTACTTATTCTGCAAATAAACAGATTTAAAAAAAAAAAAAAAAGAAGGGAAATGAAGGGAAATGTGCAGGATTTTGACTGTCTGTGTCGTCATAAGATTCACTGAGTCTTTAAAAAACTAAGTCCAAGGCCAATAAAAAATTACTCCAAGGCCAACAAACAAACCTGTGTGAGATAAGATTCCATATTAAAAACTCATGTGTTTATTCAAAAGTAAAACAATTACAGAACGCAAAAAGTAATTAGTTAGTCAGTTAGGAATTAGCATATTCAAGATAATCAAAGTGTATTTCTGCATGAGGAAAACAGAAGGTCTACTTCTGAAGAAAATCAAGAAAGTCTAAGGGCCAGGTTACAAGTACAGCGGTCCATTGGACCACCATGCCTGTGGTGGTGGTCCGACAACCGCCAGACTTTGGGACCGGTAGCAGTATTACGGTTGCAGCGGTCGGACCACCATGAGCCCACCAGCACCACCAGGATCAAGGATCCTACTGGGCCAGTAGCTTTTCAATAGCAGGAATATGCTGCACTGCCAAGCATATTTTGAGTTGCCATTTCACTGTCCTTGGAATGGCAACGAAGGGTTACCCTGCCAGCTTTGGCCACTGGGGTGCTTGCAGGGGGCGGGGGTTGTTCGTGCTTCCCTGGATGTGCACCCCCCTACCTGCATGGTGTGGCATGTAACCCACACCTTGCAGATAGGTGCAGTCAGCTCTCTGAGAGCGGCAGTCTGCCTGTTAGGCTCTTTTATGAGCCTGACAGACTGCCACTCTCGCCGCAAGACCGTATGCCAGACCAGGAAAAAACTCCTGATCTGGCAGGCGGTTGCACCACAGGGTTGGCGGTCTCGGTAAACAGTCAAAATATCGAATTTTTAATTTCGATTTACACTTATATCGAGTTGCTAATATCGATGGAACAGAATATCGATGTCCAGAATATCGATGGCCAGAATATCGACCCTAAGGTAAGTAATATCGAAATTACTTATATCAATAGCATATATATCGATGTAAGTAATTTCGATTTAGTAATATGTGTTAGAAATTTTAGTTATTTAAATTAATTGTTATAATATGTGTTTAATATGTTTTTATAAATAAAAAATATATAAAAGTAAATAATATGTTTTACTACCAGAGCGGGTTGTGGGTTTTTAGGGGAATAGGGTGGGAAGTAATTTATTTGTAATTAAATAATTTTTTTTAATGATTAATTTATTTTGCAATTAAATATTAATTGGCAATGAATTATTTTAATTAATTAATTGATTAATTAATTGATAATTTATGTATATTTTTAAGTAAATTATATGTTTTACTACTGGAGCGGGTTGTGGGTTTATAGGGGAATAGGGTGGGAAGTAATTTATTTGTAATTAAATAATTATTTTTTAATGATTAATTTATTTTGCAATTAAATATTAATTGGCAATGAATTATTTTAATTAATTAATTGAATAATTAATTGATAATTTATGTATATTTTTAAGTAAATTATATGTTTTACTACTGGAGCGGGTTGTGGATTTATAGGGGAATAGGGTGGGAAGTAATTTATTTGTAATTAAATTATTATTTTTTAATGATTAATTTATTTTGCAATTAAATATTAATTGGCAATGAATTATTTTAATTGATTAATTAATTGATAATTTATGTATATTTTTAACTAAATTATATGTTTTACTACTGGAGCGGGTTGTGGGTTTATAGGGGAATAGGGTGGGAAGTAATTTAATTGTAATATTAATTAATTTGGGGTAAAGGAGTATTTTTAGGGTTCAGGGTCAGTTTCAGTTTTTGGGTAAAGGGGGATTTTTAGGGTTCAGGGTCAGTTTTCAGTTTTTGGGTAAAGGGGTATTTTTTGGGTTCAGGGTCAGTTTTCAGTTTTTGGGTAAAGGGGTATTTTTAGGGTTCAGGGTCAGTTTTTAGTTTTTGGGTAAAGGGGTATTTTTAGGGTTCAGGGTCAGTTTTCAGTTTTGGGTAAAGGGGTATTTTTAGAGTTCAGGGTCAGTTTTCAGTTTTTGGGTAAAGGGGTATTTTTAGGGTTCAGGGTCAGTTTTCAGTTTTTGGGTAAAGGGGTATTTTTGGGGTTCAGGGTCAGTTTTCAGTTCTTGGGTAAAGGGGTATTTTTTGGCTTCAGGGTCAGTTTTCAGTTTTTGGGGTAAAGGGGGATTTTTAGGGTTCAGGGTCAGTTTTAGGTTTTTGGGTAAAGGGGTATTTTTAGGGTTCAGGGTCAGTTTTCCCTACTGTTGCACCCACTGGAGTGGGAATAGTAATTATTGTTAAGTAAGTATATATTATATATGATTTTTAAATATTATTTTTTTAATTAAATATGTATTATTATTTTTTTAACCATTATTACATATATTTAAATATGTTTAAGTAATTAATAAGTATTATTTACAGTATTGTTTATGTTATTTTAAATTAAAAAAATCGATATATTTGACAACGATATTTTTAACATCGATATTATTTTTTCGATATTTTGGTACTTACCATGTTGTACATAGGGCGTCGATATTTTTGCTATCGATATAATTACGCCGATATTTGTGTAGGTCGAAATTCTGTCTGTCGAAATTCTGTCATAGATCCGGCGGTCTCATATAGAGTCTGCTTCATCAGAAAGGCAAAGAGTCTAAGTATGAATCAATAAACAAACTAGTGCAGAATTTACCATCTAAGGAAAGCTGGAAAGAATAGGCTTTTTTTCCAAAATAAAGCAGCTTTTATAAAGTTTCAGGGTACAGAAGCCACATTCATTTCATGGTATGATATAAAAAAGCAGGTTTAGGTTAGCAATGTGGCAAACACACAAACCAATGCATATTCTGGTAAAGAAGATAATTACATGGACATAGACTTCATAACTCATTTCATTGGTTAGATTATGTATAACTAATAAGGAAGCTATTTGACATTTTATGGAACGCAGCAATACCGTGCTTTGTGCAGCTAATGAATGACATACACAGGTCTCTGCAGACAACCTTGGAAAGTTACAAAGGAAAAGCCTATCCTGAGCATTGCTTCTTCGAGAGACGACAAATTATTACATTGTATGCATGTACAGAAACCGGAGTTGAGGCTTCAATTTAGATGATTTTCCTGAAATGAAAAAACTCACAAGCCTACAGAGAGAGAAAGGTTCTTTTTCATGAAATACATGTGTGCTATTATTCTGCAAATATGAATTGCTGTCAATGCAGGATGTTTGAGGCGTAGTCATGCCAGCTGTAACACATTTAAAATTGCCCTTATTTTCAAACATGAAAAATCTCGCCTACAGTGGCAATACCAAGCAGTTAAGGCTTACTTCAGGAGGTGGTCTCCATACAGTTAACGAGTTCTTTGAAGTGAAATTGGCCAAAAAAATGTTCTTAAACACCCCATGGATCAATCATTTTTTCAAGATGAGATAAAAACATATATTTTAGTTTGGTTTGGGAAGTTTCTCCTCAGGAATTGATGGAAAAACCATGTACAATGCGCAGATTCTCCTGCTCAGATTTCTATTTTGCAATCCCTAAGTCTTTGCTAACATAATGTCTCTTCTCCTCAATGTTGCTCTAATTCACTATGACTGCCTTGTCTTCTCACCTCCGTGTCCTGCCAAATTACCTTATGAAGTATTGTATTAGAAGCCTATATTTCTAGAGTGACAACAGCCATTTGACTCTACAACAAAATTTGACTCTAAAACAAAAACGGTGGCAAATTCTACGCTCAGTTGATTGAAAAGAAGTTCTTGATGCATAAACAGATTCACCCCTGTAGCATCTCCTTAGTCGAGAAAGGTGGTCAATGTAGTTACACACTAAAATGTGGTTTAGTTTAGTACTGGAAGCTGAATTTATTTAGGATGTGGGCAGCAAGGACCAGGATGCATTTTATGCTGCAAGTTTTCTTCTAATAGAATTAGAGTAGCCCTGCTGAGAAGTGCCTGAATTACCTCATAGAAAACAGTACAGCTCTTCTGAAATGTGCCAATAGTCTTCCACTCACTTTTTTTTTATACGCCTTAACCTTTACTAACAACATCCACTCTCCTTCTCTTCTCTGTAGAGCTCCTTTTAAGGATAGCAGCCTCTTTGGAGATGCCAGCTGGTACTTTTTCTTGGAAAGAGATTTTGCTATGCTTGGTTGTGCAACAATGCCCCATTAAACATATTGCAACCTTGTAGGAAAGTTTTTGATTTTTGCACTAAAGGATAAAGGACCGGCAGAGATAAATCTACATTTTCAAATAGCAATATAGATGTCCTAATAAGAGGTGCGAGTAGTGTCCCCTTGAAAGTATCAAAAGTATCGAAACCTGGTGCTGCTCCCTTTAAATGTAATGCAGCAAAGCAGAAATAGAGAAATGAATGTGTTCTAGTGGAAATTTTTCTAATTTGGGAATTTGGTGAGATGGGTGGTCTGATCTTGGCGTCAGTCATTCATTTTACATGCGGGTTTCTCTGAAAATCACAAAATCTCTTTGTACCTATAAAATAGTAAATATCAATCAATAGTGACATTTGTAAAGCGCACTACACACCCGTGAGGGTCTCAAGGCGCTGGGATAGGGGGATTCCGCTACTGCTCAAAGAGTCAGGTCTTGAGGAGTCGCCTGAAGGTCAGCAGGTCTTGGGTATGCCATATGTGGGCGGGTAAGGTGTTCCAGGTCTTCTGCTGCCGGAGATTGCTCTTCGGATGCAGGGGACTGTGACGAGGGTGAGGTCGGCGGAGCGGAACTGGCAGGTGGGGGTGTAGAAGCTGAGCCGTCTGTTGAGGTACGCTGGTCTGCTGTTGTGCAGTGCATTCTGTGCATGGGTGAGGACCTTAAAGTTTATCCTTTTGTTGACGGGGAGCCAGTGCAGGTCTCTCAGCTGGGATGTAATGTGGCTGTGGTGAGGGATGTAGAGGATCAGGCATGCAGAGACATTCTGGATGCATTGTAGCTGTCTTAGGAGTTTGGCCAAAGCTCCTGCGTAGAGGGCGTTTCCGTAGTCCAGTCTGCTGCTGACGAGGGCCTGGGTTGGTTTTGGCGGTGTGGGGGTCTTTGTTGAGGGAGATGATCAGCTGGGTGTCGTCTGCAAAGGAGATGATGTTGAGGTCGTGCAGTAGGGCGACATGGGCGAGTGATGCCATGTTGATGTTAAACAGCGTTGGGCTGAGGGATGAGCCCTGGGGTATGCCACAGGTGATCTCAGTGGGTTCGGAGCAGAAGGGGGGGAAGGTGGACGCTATGTGTTCTACCAGAGAGGAGGGAGGTGGTCCAGTCCAGGGCCTTCTCTTGGATCTCGCCTTCATGGAGGCGCATTCGTAGTGTGCGGTGGCAGACTGTGTCGTAGCGGCTGTTAGGTCTAGAAGGATGAGGTCCTCTGTTTCTCCGTTGTCTAGCAGGGTCCTGATGTCATAGGTGGTGGCAATGAGGGCAGTTTTGGTGCTGTGGTTGCTGCGGAACCCTGACTGGGAAGGGTCCAGGATGCAGTTCTCCTGAAGGTAGTGTGTCAGTTGTTTGTTGACGGTCTTCTCAATGACCTTCGCCGGGAACGGGAGCAGGGAGATGGGCCGAAAGTTCTTGAGGTCCTTGGGGTCCGCCTTGGGGTCCGCCATGGGCTTCTTGAGTAAGGCGTTGATCTTGCCGTGCTTCCAGCTCTCCGGGAAGGTTGCTGCCTCGAAGGCGATATTGATGACTTTCCGGAGAAAAGGTGCAATGGCTCTGCTGGCTTTGTTGATGATGTGGTGTGGCAATGAGTCTGACAGAGATCCAGAGTGGATGATGCTCATGATCTTGATGGTGTCGTCGGTGATGTTGGTCCAGGCGAGCAGGCGGCTGGTGCGGATGGTGGTCATGGGGGCGGGGGTCTCGGTGGTTGACGGGGCAGTCGTGGCATTGAAGCTGTTGTGAATGTCTGCGATCTTGCGGTGGAAGAAGGTGGACAACAAATCGCACAGGTCTTGGGAAGGTGGAACGTCATTGGTGTTGGAGCTGGGGTTGGAGAGTTACTTCACAATGTTGAAGAGCTCTTTGCTGTTGTGTGCGTTGTTGTCTTTGAAGGAGGCCCTTTTGGCGGATCTGATGAGGTGATGGTGTCTGAAGGTGGCGGTATTTGTGGGCTGCGTTGCTGTCCGGTGTTTGTTCTCGGAGCCAATTCTTTTCCAGTTTTTGGCAAGTTTGCTTGAAGGCCTGGAGATCTTCAGTGAACCAGCTGGCTTTCTTGCTGGTGCGACAGTTGTGGGGTCTCTTGAACAGGGCGAGTAAGTTGGCGCAGTCGTCGATCCACTGTCTGAGGCTGCGGGTGGCAGTTTCTGGGTCGTGTGGGGTCAGAGGGCGGGCTCTGGGCGAGGTTTGTGGTTAGCTGGTCTTCGGTGACTTTGCTCCAACAGCAGCAGGGCATCAGTTGGGTGCGTTGGGGCGTGGTGGGCTTCTTGAAGGTGAAGTGGATGCAGCGATGGCCGGTCCAGTGGAGTTCGGTGGTGTGGTTGAAGGAGATGTGGGGGCTTCCGGAGAAGATGGGGTCAAGCGTGTGTCCGGTGGAGTGGGTGGGTGCTGTGACAAGTTGTCTGAGTCCGAGGTTGGCTAGGTTGTCAATCAGGGTGGTGGAGTTGGTGTCATTGTTCTTGAGGTGGAAGTTCAGGTCACCGAGGAGGATGTAGTCCGTGAAGGCAAGGGCGTGTGTACTGACAAGGTCACCAATGGAGTTGCTGAACTGTGTTCGGGGTCCGGGGGGTCTGTAGACGAGGGTTCCTCTGAGTGTGGTGTTGTAGTCGATGTGAATCTGGAAGTGCAGGTGTTTGGCGGTGCTGATGGTGTCGTCGGTGTTGGTCGAGACTCTGAGAGTGTTCCTGTGGATGATGGTGATTCCTCCTCCTACTCCGTTGGTGCGGTCCCTGCATGTGATCTTGTAGCCTTCCAGGATGGCTATGGCAATGCCGGGTGCTGAGACGGGGTTCAGCCAGTTCTCCATCAGGAAAGCAAAGTCTGGGGAGGTTGAGTCAAGAAGGTCCCAGAGTTCAACGGCGTGTTTGCGGGCGGAGTGGGTGTTGAGGTTGCATCTGATGTAGTTGGGTTCTTTCCAAGTCGGCGGCTTGGCGGGCGGATGCTGGTGAATCCGCAGTTCCGACAGGTGAAAGGTCAGTGGGTGCATTTTCGGGGAGGCCAGGAAGCAGGTGTGTGGTTGTTTGGGGTTTAGTGTGCGGAGGGTGCTGGCATCTCAGCGGATATTGATGCCCTGGCGGTAGCGGGGGCCAGGGGTTCTGGCGCTCGCGCGGTCCGGGCAGAGACGGGCTTGCTTTGGGGACACACCTGGCGCGCCAGAGGAGCGCCCGCTGCGCGTCTGCTGCGTGGCCTGCATATAAGGGGTGTTGGGAGGGAGGAGCAGCTGGGAGGTGGGAGCGGGGAGGCGAAGGATTGTACAGGGAAGCGGGACGCAGCAGTGGGAAGAGCGGGGAAAGAACGGGTGACGGGCAGAGCAATCAGGCAGGGCACAAGGAAATGAAAGAAAGGCAAGTTACAAAAGGAAACAAAAAACAGTCAAGCAGGGCACAAGGGAAAAAAGAGAGGCAAGTTACAAAAGGAAACAAAAAACAGTCAAGCAGGGCACTAAGGAAAAAAAAAAGGCAAGTTACAAAAGGAAAAAAAACTGTCAAGCAAACCGAGCAGTGCAGCAGAAGAAACACCAGTGCAACCGGAGGCAGCGGCGTGGGGAACAACCTGCCTGCGAGCAGGGTCAGAGGCTCCACTGCTAAGGCGGAGGAGCATTGTCCCACTGCTCTTTGAGCAGGAAAAATAAAATGAAAATAACATAGTTATTATCATTTTGTTTTTCACATGTTAGGGCCTGGGTTGGGGCGGGGCAGGGCTAGAGGCATAAGGGGAGGAGTGTTTTGCACACTCTAAGTGGGCATGACTGCTTGCTCGGACATCTTGGCTGGCCAAACAGTCATGCGCACATTGCATGATCCCCACCAGGCTGCATTACACAGCCCGGTAGGGATCATGGCCACTCCCCATCTGAGCGCCGATCCATTGAGCTCGGACCAATCACAACACTGCCTTGCAATGTTGCGATTGGGCTAGGACAGCCTGGGTGGTTCCTGGTTCTGGGTCTCGAGAAATGGAGGAGAGACGCGGCCAACGGAAGAGGTAAGTGGTATTTTGTTTATTTTTTATTTTGTCCCACCTCCACCACCCCTGTACCCTCATTCCCTACCAGCCACAACTCAAATATAGCACAATTGTGGAATCAGAACTATAAACTCCCATGTGATGTATACAGTCCTGTATTGTCTCCCAGTTCCTATTATTAGACAGTATTCTATTGCTCTCCATATCATGCTATGTCATGTCTCAAGGAAAGGCTAGAAGCTCTGCCAAGGCGCAAGTCTTGTCTATTAGAAATGTCATTTATGGTCTTTGTCTACACTCTCCCGTGCAGAGAGTTTCTAGGAGTGTATTAAAAAGTATCCATGTGGTCCCATTATGAGAAAGAATTGTGATAATATAATCCCTCACCAACGCTGGCATTAATAACTGTAAAAGCAGAAACATATGTCAGGTCAAATGGGATTCAAACTGGTGATGTGTTTTGTACACACTGTTCTTTGCAGCTGGCACATTGCCCTATGGAACTATCTGCACTGTAATGAATATTAGGTTCTGAAAATTAAAAAAAATCATGTAGCAGGTGGATTACTCAACAAGCTATGTCTCCCAACAGGCCAGTCCATCTTTAAAGCCCCAGTGCTGGAGAAGTGTCAGTCATATTACTAGTGATTATATGCCTTCCAGTCATATGATATTCTAGAAGGATTAGCCTATCTGAGAATGTCACCCCCATAGGAGGTTACCACTAATAAGCTGTGGATCTTGGGTCGTGTCATATACTTACTTGGGAGTCTTGGAAGAGGTCAGGAAAGGAGCAGATTAAGAGCACTATAACTGAAGCAACGACACAGTCGTGCAAGCTTCATATGCTATACCCCAGTGTATATCATGGGAGGGTAAAAGTAGAGCACAGACATAAGCATAGACGCCCTGGTCACTGAGAGGTGCTGGTAACATACCATTAGATATATTGTAACCCTGGTAAGAAGCACCAGCACTCTCCAAATAAATCAACAGTTTCCATGCTGCAAAGTGGTGGTATTCTTTATTTACCTCTTAGCTGCTAACCATCCTGCTCCACGCAGAAACGGTCGCTCCCCTCACCTCCCTCTTCTTGCTGTACTGTTTGTATCATTTAATTAGCATTGTGCAGCGCTCGTGTACTGCGTGAGTTTAATTGGGCTTTAAATAGCATTGTGCAGCGCTCGTGTACTGTGTGAGTTTAATTGGGCTTTAAACAGCATTGTGCAGCACTCGTGTACTGCGTGAGTTTAATTGGGCTTTAAATAGCATTGTGCAGCGCTCGTGTACTGCGTGAGTTTAATTGGGCTTTAAATAGCATTGTGCAGCGCTCGTGTACTGCGTGAGTTTAATTGGGCTTTAAATAGCATTGTGCAGCGCTCGTGTACTGCGTGAGTTTAATTGGGCTTTAAATAGCATTGTGCAGCGCTCGTGTACTGCGCGATTGGATAGCAGTGCAAGAGAGTTTTATTGGGCTTTGTATGCAGCGCTCGTGTTATTGGACAACTGACATTGGAAATAGATAGCTCTGTGTTCAGCGCTCGATAACGCAACTTGCCACACATTAATCTCCGCTAGCGCTTTCATTGTGGGGCACCTTGAGGTGTGTAGCGCTTTGGATAATTTACTTTCGTGCATTTGTTTACCTAGCAGCCATTTTGTATTGACCCCTTGGCCCGTCCCAGACCCTCCCTGCACCTAGATCCCGCCTCCCAGCTGACCCTCCCACGCTCCGCCCCCCTCCACTCTCCAGTTGAAGCAGATGAACCAACGCGCAGCGTCCACGCGCTGCGGCCGTGCCGAAGGTGCGTCAAAGGTAAGCCCGTCTACGCCCGTCCGCGCCAAGTCCGCGCCCAGCGCCAGACCCCCTGGCCCCCGCACCACTCACCCCACCCGCATTACATACGCCGCCTACACCCTCCTAGCCCTTAACCCCGGCCGACTCTCCAACTGCGCCCAAGCCGCCCCTGGACACACCCATGGACCCTTCACATGCAACTCCTGCAAGTTTGACGGCACCAAGACCAACTCCTCATCCACTAACACCAAACAGAGACCTGACACCAACCACCTAAAATGCATCCTGCTCAACACCCGCTCGGTCCACAGACACGCCATCGATCTTTGGAATCTACTAGACATCATCTCTCCGGACGTCCCCTTCCTAACTGAAACATGGATGAACGCCTCTTCAGCCCCAGACATCACCATTGCCATCCCGGAAGGCTACAAGATCATCCAAAAAGACTGCAACAAGCAAACAGGAGGAGGCATCGCTATCGTCCACAAGAACTCCATCCGCATCTCAACCAGCTCAGACGTCAATCTCGCTAGCGCCGAACACCTTCACTTCCAGATCCACACCGACCCCAAGACCACACTCAGAGGCACCCTCCTCTACAGGCCACCAGGACCCCGAGCACAATTCAGTGAAGACATCACTGACTTTATCACCCCACACGCACTCCCCTCCAAGGACTACATTCTATTGGGAGACCTCAATTTTCATCTGGAAAAAAGCAACGACAGCAACACCACCGCCCTTCTGGACAATCTCGCCAACCTCGGACTCAAACAACTTGTTAATACCCCCACTCACTACGCAGGTCACACACTCGACCCTATCTTCACCTCCAGCAAACATATCTCCTTCAGTCACACCACAGCTCTCCATTGGACGGACCACAGCTGCGTTCACTTTATCTACAATAAGACCACAACCCACAACCATCCTCAACCTACTCTGCGAAGAAACTGGAACAAAATCACCCTCGACCAGATCTGCTCATCGCTTCTTCAAAACCCCCTTGCCCACTCTTCGAACCCCAACCAAGCAGCCATTAACCTCACTCAATGGCTAACCAACAGCGCCGACAACCTAGCACCCCTGAAAAAACGTCAAATCAAACAAGGCAACAAAAACGCCCCCTGGTTCAATGATGATCTTAAGAAATCCAAGAAACTGTCGCTCCCTTGAGAAGTCCTGGAAAAAAGACCCAAACACCAGCACCAGAGACGCCTTCAAAAACGCCACCCGCATACACCACCAACTGATCCGAACTGCCAAGAAAGCCACTTTCAAAGACCGACTTGACAACAACGCCCACAACAGCAAGGAATTATTCAACATCATCAAAGAGTTCACCAACCCCACTGCCAACTCCAACGACATCACTCCCTCTCAAAACCTCTGCAACTCCCTAGCTTCGTTCTTCCACGACAAAATCGCAGACATCCACAACAGCTTCGACAACCAACCCGGAGACCAACCCACCCAACCTTCTGCCGCACCTTCACCCCCCTTGAACATCCTTAATGACTGGAACCCAATCTCCACTGATGATACCATCCGCCTGATGAACTCCATCCACTCAGGATCCCCCACAGACCCATGCCCTCACCACATCTTCAACAAAGCAGATTCCATCATCGCACCCCACCTCCAAGATGTCATCAACTGCTCCCTCACCTCCGCCACCTTCCCAGATAGCTGGAAACACGCCGAACTCAGCGCCCTTCTGAAAAACCCACAGCTGACCCCACCGAACTCAAAAACTACCGCCCCATATCACTCCTTCCATTCCCGTCAAGTCATCGAGAAAGCTGTCAACAACCAGCTCGCCGCCTTCCTCGAAACCAACAAATCCCTCGACTCCTCACAGTCCGGCTTCCGAACCAAACACAGCACTGAGACCGCACTCATCGCAGCAACAGACGACATTCGAACTCTACTGGACAATGGTGACACAGTCGCCCTCATCCTCCTCGACCTCTCCGCAGCCTTCGACACAGTCTGTCATAGCACCCTATTACAACGCCTCAGAAACATCGGAATTCAAGGAAAAGCACTGGAGTGGATCACCTCGTTCCTTGCCAGAAGAACTCAGAGAGTCCGCCTCCCACCATTCAAATCGGAGGCCACTGAAGTCATTTGCGGCGTGCCACAAGGATCTTCACTTAGCTCCACCCTCTTCAACGTATACATGAGCCCCCTCGCGGCCATCGCACGTCAGCACAACCTCAACATCATCTCCTACGCTGATGACACTCAACTGATCCTCTCACTCACCAAAGACCCTAACATCGCCAAAACCAACCTACATAAAGGAATGAGAGAAGTAGCCGAGTGGATGAAGCACAGCCGCCTTAAACTGAATTCCGACAAAACAGAAGTCCTTATCTTAGGTACCTCCCCCTCCGCCTGGGACGACTCGTGGTGGCCAGAGTCCCTTGGAAAAGCACTCATCCCAACAGACCACGCACGAAACCTGGGCGTCATTCTGGACTCCTCACTCTCGATGACCAGACAAGTCAACGCCGTTTCATCATCTTGCTTCAACATTCTTCGCATGCTCAAAAAAACATTTCGCTGGATCCCCACTGAAACTAGAAAAACGGTCACCCACGCACTGGTTAAAAGCCTCCTGGACTACGGAAACACCCTATACGCCGGTACCACCGCTAAAATTCAGAAAAAACTCCAACGCATCCAGAACGCATCAGCCAGACTCATTCTAGACATTCCGCGTAAAGATCACATTTCGGGTCACCTGAAAAACCTCCATTGGCTCCACATCAATAAGAGGATAACATTCCGCCTTCTAACCCACGCACACAAAGCACTTTACGAACTTGGACCCGAATGCCTCAACACACGACTTTCCTTCTACACCCCCTCCCGCCAGCTACGCTCCTCCCACCAAGCCCTTGCTGCTGTACCTCGCATCAACAAAACCACCATGGGAGGAAGATCCTTCTCCTACCTGGCGGCTAAAACCTGGAACTCACTTCCCATTCACCTTCGCCTCACTCAGAACCACCTAGCATTCAGAAAGCAACTTAAAACCTGGATATTCGACAAGTAACTCCCCACCCTTCTCCAAGCGCCTTGAGACCCTCTGGGTATGTAGCGCGCTATATAAATTACTGAATTGAATTGAATTGAATTAAGTCTCCACCAACCAGTGCTGAGCCCTTTTTTGATGCTTGAGGCACTTCACACTTAAGCCATCATAAAAACAATTCCACACAAGGTATCCAAACCAAATTTTTTTCTCACATGTTGGGGTTTCTAAAGGCACCTATAATTTGTGGATTCCCTGCAGGGAACTGAGAAAATTACCAAAAAATTGCAAAATGTGGTTTCATTTTTTGGGGAAACAAATGGGAAAAAGTGCTGAACAAGAAAGCAAACATTTTATTTTCTCCAAAAATGGCACCAACAAAACTTTTTCTGTGCTATGATCACCATCTTCCTAGCTTTCTAGAACTGTAGAGTTGTAAATAAAATTATATATACATATATTGTTATTTTGATAAAGTATTTTTCTTGGTTTTCAAATATATCTGACATTCCTGTAAACAAAATAAACAAAACAACACGTAGACAAGCGTTGATAATCTCCGATAAAGTATTATAGAAGAAGCCACTTCACAATCCCAAAAGCCCAAAATGACCCAACCAAATGCCCCATATTTTATGGTGTTTTTGAAGGAAGCCACCTGTTACATACACTGGTTCCTCCATCTTTGAACACCAGTTCATGGCATTCTGCCATGCATGTAGGTCCAGAGCAGTCTTTGATATCCAGTTGCACACAATCTCGTGTTCCCTGAATAAAGTCCCCAAATCGTCTACGTATCTTTCACATCTCCTGCCCCAAGCTCCTCCGTCAAACCCAAAACTGAAATCTGAGTGGGTCAGTCTATGGGCCTCCCCAACACATCTGACAAGACCCCCAGGACTTGAGACCAATTGCATTGTATTATAGGACACAACCAAAGCACATGGTAGAAATATGCGGTATCAGCACTACAGCGATAGCATGCAGCGATGGAAATTTTCCCACCTTCCATAGCCATTCAGGTGCCAAGGTGGAGAACATTGATTTGGATCATGCGAAGCCGAGAGGAGATTGCCAGCTCCAATGGTGCAATAAGTGCTTCCCTCCATTCCCCATTCTCCTGAGCACCAACCAGGCTTTCCAGCAAGAACAGAGAGCCAGGAATATGTCTGTAGAGTTGATGACCTGAGACTGATTAATCTGAGAAACCTCTATGTAGCTCTGGGGTGAAATAAGGACCTTCATCTCCATAGAGCTGTACTCAAGGACCACCCCAAAATGAATCTTGTGAGAAGATAATGTATGACGGAGCTGGAAAAAGTGGAAAAACTGCATATGGTGTAAATGAATGTCTGTCTACAACTTGGGGAAGAGACATATACTAGATCCCTGCCCTACATCGCCAAGATGAGAGATTCCAATTGGGTTCCATTGGCAATACTCTTCCAGATCGCCACCTGACAGAGAACAGTGCCCCTCCAAAGGGGGGTCTGTAGCGTATTATCCCACAAACTAGTCCTTTTCATATCGTTCCGCCACCCCCATGAGATCTGGTAGAGTCCTGAGAATTGGAGACCCATACATCTTATTAGTAAGAGTTCCGTACGATATACTAGGTCCTCGCACCCCCCATGAAACCAGTAGTTCAAGACCACCAAGTGGGAGGACCAGTAGAAGGACCACAGCTTGGCCCCCATCAAAGGAGGATTTAACTCATTTATGGAAGGTTCTACGCAGAACCTTATGGTGCCAGCCATGATCCTGCAAGGGGATCAGCACGGACTTAAAGCAGTTAACCACGAGCCCAGACGTTTGACCATCGAGATTAAGAATAAAGTTATATATTTAAGTACAGTTTTTGTATTTTTTAAAGTTGTATTCCGTTTTTCTTATTTTGGGGGTGCAAGAAATGCATTTGCATGTTTACCTTCAGGTTTTTTAACTGATGCTGTTGGTATTTTGAATCTGTACACCACCCATTGAACGTGTTGAAATGATTAAAAATCCTAATTGGGAAATCTAAGTTACTTATAAGTCTCTAGTATTTGGCACCCTGTGTACCCAGGAACTGTAATTTAAATATAACTAGTAGACTGCAGCACCTGTTGTGCCACTATGAAACTGAAAAGACAAAGCAACTCTTGAGGCATGCCCCTCAAGCCTGAATGTGCTGGTTTAAAACTGCAAATGAAACCTGTCAAAATAAGGATTTTCCATGTAAACCATCCTTTTTAATACCCCAAAGTGTGGCCCTGAATGTCCACAGTGGAGGTTGCATGTTGTTTAAAAACTAGGACGTGTACTTAGGTTTTACAAGTTCTTGCAGTGAAATATCACCAAAAACGTTTTCCACTGTAGTAAGGCTGACTCTCCCATAGAAATGCACTAATCTCTTTTCACACATAACTTTAGTTTGGGAATATCTAGAATCATGATTCAAGGATTCAACTTAATAGTAATTTAAAATCCAATCTGATTGTCAAGCCAGATTTTAAATAACTATTTTAAAAATTCCACAGTTGGTATTTGTCTGCTTGAGCTATATGTGCCTTTTTCTCAGTGCTCAATGGCATATGACTGTTGCTAAAGGCTCTCCTGAGGGGAGAGTTGTATTGCTCCCAGACAGTGAACAAAAGGCTTGGATGTGGGTAGATGTTTTCCCCCTGACTGGCTGGCCATCAGGGATGTGCCCATAAACACAATTAAACTTCAAAAGATGCCTACCCTGTCACAAACTTATGTAAATCACACCTAGACCTGCCCCTTCATTGCCCTGGTAGCCAAGTTGGCACCAGTCCCATTGGGAGAGGGGCTGCGCCCCGAACTGGTTGGGAGTGACCTCAGGTGATGGTTTTCTCATTATACTAGCCACGTCTCTGGGTGTGCCCAGGGAGCTTTGTACAAGTAAAGAAAGGTTGTGCCATATGGGGAACAGCCATGACAACGCGGGGATTACCCCGCAATGCCATTACAATGCAGGGATTAGAACGAAAGTCGTTACAACGACTTTCACTGGAGGGCGATGTTGGATAGGGAATAGTTTAATTTTCTATCCAACACCTTCCCTACTGTCAACGTGGGCTGGAGTTGAAATAGAAAATTAAACTATTCCACTATCCAGCGCTCTCCAGCGAAAGTCGATGTAACAACTTTCATTGTAATCCCCGAGTTGTAATGACATGCGGGGTAAAAGCCAGCGTTGTAATGTCATACAACCCATATTGGTATTAGGTTGCGAGAGGCACTGTGGGATAGTTTACAGTAAAACAGACTAGAAGTTCTCCAAAAGTGGGTAGGGGCAGCTCTGGGAACTTTGACCCCATTGTTAGGGAGTGGCTAGTAGTGGCCAGGAGCTTCTCCCACCCACAGGCTGGGACTAGGCATAAACATGGCACCCTCAGGTCCCACTTTAGAACACCTGTTGACCTGTGGAAGACAGAAGAAGGACTGCGCCTGATGTTGAACTTATGGAGAGAAACCCCAAGGACTAGACCTGCTCTCCACTTATACCCGGTACAAACGAGTGGACTCCAAAGGATAGATGACTAGCTTCCTGTTCAGCACCACGAACAAAACAGCTGCAAGAATCTCACATCACTGCTGAGTCTAGCTGACCAATTCCATCTGGATTTGTCCTGAACACTGCTGGTGGCTTGTGGGAGATTGAGTACTAACTCCCAAGTGGTAGACACATGTCCAGAACCCTTGGCTGATGTTAGAATGTACTAATTTCCCCTTCAGAATTGCAAGACCTGTCACGTAAAACATTTTACAAAGAACCAGAAGCTACCACCAGACGCTGCTGATCCACAGCTGCCGACATCAAACTGCTTGTCATACTCAACTTGATGATTTGCCCTGCTAAAAGGTTCTGCTTTCGGGAACAGTTTATAAGTCAGAACATAGAGTATATCACCAGTACAAATGCGCAGCAGCACCCCAATGACAACACAGCTTTCCTGGGCCAGGACTTTGAACTTCACCCGCTTAGTTTTTCTGATGTCAATTTCAAGAGCCTTGAACTTCCTGCCAGAGCCGAGGCTCCAACTAAGACCCTTTGCTACAGCCGACCACCGTTTTTCCTGCCCTTCTTCAGGTCCAGCCGGCACCACAACCTGCCAACGACCATGTCGACGAGTACGATTCCCCAGAAAAACTACTAAGTCAGAAGGTAAACTTTCCACGTGGATAAACCTGGTTCATGTATCCAACCAATGCTCTAGCACTGTTGGCTTAAAATTTGACTTTGACCATGTCTAGCACGCCCAAATACCTGCAGTTGGCGCTTTGTACTTTTGGTTGTAGCCATATCCAAAGGTTTGAAAAATCATATCTCCAGTTCTCTACATCAGATTTTTGTTGATTTGGTGTCTATTTGTTCATTAAAATTGAAATTGGGCTATTAGTAATGCAGGGTTTGAGGCCTGTGTGAGTAAAAGAGTCACAATTCTCTCCTTACTAGAAACCAATTACACCATTGTAGAAGTTGACTCTCCCAGGGTAGCGAAGCAGAACAGGCAAAGGCCTAATCAGGGGAGGCGCAATGAGCTAGTAATTTGCGTACACTTGCACGCAATAACAACACTCAATAAATGATTATCCGGTCAGTGCTAATTCTGTGAAAAAGGAAAAGTAAATTTATTACACACACATTACTAAATACTACCCATTTATTTACAAATATATGCATCAGGAAGATGAAAATACCTTTGGTGATATTCTGCAATCGCATTTTGTTATTGTTAACTGAGTTTTGTATTGCGCCAACTCACCGACAGGTCTCAAAGCGCTACTGACAAAGTACAGCAACAAAGACGGAATAAGGATAAAGAAGTGTTAACATAGACTATGGAGATCTAAACGCATCCTTAAAAAGTAGAGTTTTCAAGGTTTTCCTAAAACGAAGGAGGTTGGCTTCTCTACGAAGCGCCTCCGGTAGCTTGTTCCAGATGGTAGGAGCTTGGACTGAGAAAGCTCTACCTCCTTTTGTTGCCAGTTTAAAACGTGGGCAGGATAGCAGGAGGGAGTCAGAGGATCTCAAGGTGCGCTTAGGTTCGTAGATTTTTAGCCTATCCTTGATATAGGCTGGCGCCTGGCTGTGAATAGCTTTGTGACAAATGCACAAGCTCTTAAATTCAACTCTTTGTGATATAGGGAGCCAGTGCAGTCTATAAAGTAAGGGAGAGGCATGAGTTCGTCTTGGTGCTCCAAATATCAGACGAGCTGCGTCATTTAGGATGACCTGTAGGCGATTGATGGAGTATTTTGGGAGGCCTAAGTATAAGGCATTACCATAATCTATTCTGGACACAATCGTGGCTGAAACGATTATTCGAAGCAAGCTCCTTGAAAGTAAAGGGACAAGCTTGCGTAGTTGCCTGATCAGATTTGTGCATGAGCCATTTGACCCCTAATGGGTTATGACCCTAACAATTGTATTACCCTCCCACCCCCAAATATACTGGATAGAACATCACACTATAAGGAGTGTCATTTTAGATAACATAGGCATTTTGACTTTGTCAGGGGATCACCATACCAATGTATAGGGCAATCCTATTGGTTTTGTCATGGGGTCACCACATTGTAAGACTTTTAATATGTTGAAAAAGTCTGCCCAGTTCATCCAACCTTTGACCTAGGAGACAAATGCTTAATTTATATATGTTAAAAGGGGGCTGACTGTTGCACTTCCTACAACCTCAATAGCACCTTCTGAAACACATTGGTTTGCGCCCCTGCCCCTCCTTGGAGCAACACAGATAAGAAAATCATTCAAACAGGGTCCTTGCGGTGCATTATATGGCACATCAGGTGGCGGACCTATTAAGTTTATATGAGCAGCTTTTGGTGCTTATTTATTCCAGCTGCCACGTCACAATCTTTCCTTTTGTTTTTGTTCTGAGGGTGCCACGTCCCACTTTACAACAGAGATGAGTATGAGTGTATTACTACTTACTGGTTTGAGTATGTATTGTGTTTTTAAATGCATTGGGGCCTATTCAAAAGTGTATTTTGTAGTACGTTTTGAAGTACTGTATTAGTTCTACTCACATACTAGAGAATGGTATTAACAAACATATATGCAGAAATCTATGCCTCTGCCTCTCCTATCTTTTCTGTGTGTACATCTTCACCCTACTGGAGAGCTCCCCACAAATGTACGCCTACTTGCTAGTAGTAAATGTAGGAGGAACAGGGAGGAGTGGTTGAAAAATATGGGATACTTTCTACTAAATGGGAGGGTTTAAGGGAAGGTTAAGGGGCAGTTAAGGGAGTGCAAGGGAGGGTTTTAGGGAAGGACTTGAACCCACCCACAAAATAGTAAACCTATTCCTATTCACCATCTGCAGTTTTATAATTACTACAGCAAAAAGAACCAACAGCAATAGTAAATGTACTTATGCTCAAACTTGGGGTAAGTCCAGCACCACACATGGCTAACCACTGGTACTGCACCATTCTCCCATAGAAAATAATGGAGTGCAGGACTTAAATGCCCATATGAGATAATATTAAAATAAATTAATGTACTTAGACATGTAAAAAAATATATATAAATATAGGTTAATGTTAAAAAGTAAATATAAATGAAAATTAACACATGTAGATTTACTCATGAGTAAAGTAATATTTGTGAATAGTTCTCTGTGGTGACATAAGCAATGCATTTGTTGTGCAACTTAAATTCATCTAAAACATGCTCCTTAATCTGTGTCCTTACCCAGCTCCACCCACTTGTCTTGTGTCTCACTGACCTTTACCTTCTCTGACAGAAATCCTGGCTTTTTTTGAACCCATCTAACTCCAGGAATCTTTCATCACCATCACTGCAACAGCAGCACAGTTTACAAGTTCTATACATACAAAGGATCCCCCCTTTCGCCCCTTTACATAGAGTTAGAGCGCTCATCTACTAACCAGTATTGAGTCAGCTAGACTACAGTAATACTTAACTAGTGGGCCACCCACAACATTCTTTTCTACGACTAGAAAAGCTTCTCAAGTTCACCAACAGAATTTTATAAACCTCTCCGAGTGCCCACTAACTTCAGCATACTATCATCAGGTAAGTGGGTTATCATCCTGAAACAGGGTGCAAGGTGATTAATCACCAATGACCAGAATCCGTTTGATACTCCATTATCCACTACACTTCCACTTGCAACCCAAGATTCACCAACCAAAATCTTATAGCTTCAGCTAAAGTTCTATGCTCTATAGCTAGGTAAGATAATATCTTCTTCCAGGACATCTTCAATAGAGCTCCCTTCCACCAATAAGCAAAGCATGTTCCTTACTCCACTACTTCAAAAGAGCCATCTCCTTATTCTAGTAGAAAAGAGTGATCATCACCTGGCTGCGTCTCCATCCATTATATAAAACACTGTGTTCATTCAATGGAAATATGTATTTTGTTTCTAATACATGATAGATCTAGATGCCTGTCTGTGCTCATCATCGCTATTGTTCCTGTTAGGTTTTTTTTGCGACTTGTCAGTATAGTCACATATGTTCTGTGAAGTGTGTAGGTGACTGCAATAAATAAATAAATAGGTGAATAAAGATGTAAACTACATACATAAAATAAAAAATTAAAAAATACATTGTATTTGTCTTTTGAGCATGTCACTACAACTCTCCGTTCTTGACGATTTTTTAAATGAAGTTTTGGGATTTTTAATATTATACTTTAGCTTCTTTGACTCAGTGACTGAAGAAAGTTTCCATTGGCTAAAACGTCTCTACTTCTCTTCAGAAAGGACCTGAAATCCTTCAGATTCATCCTATAGCACTTTTCTCAATAAAATATAGCATGTTTTCATAAAACACCAAGAACATTGCACTTTAAAAACTCATTGACCTTCGCCTTCTTGTCCTAGGCAAGGACCACTGTGTATGGACTATGTGGCCATAAGGCTTGTCTTTCACCCACATTCACCAACCATAGCTCGTGTGCATAATGTATCATGCCCTCCCTTACATATCATTTTTAGCAGGCATAAGGTGTATATGAAAAAAGCAAAAATATCTGTAGCTAGCAGCCCAGCCAGTTAACAGCGATGGGGCCGGGTAAGGAGGATTCCGAGGGACAATGCAGAGGGAAAATTAAATAATGAAGTAATTTTTCCTCTGCATCGTCCCTCAAAATCCCCCATTACCCAGCCCTACCATTGTTACCTACATGGACCGTGGCTGTAGAAGCCCCCACACTTATCAGTATGTCATACTTGACATTATTGTGGAGCTGTAAATCTGAGCAGGAGCAGAGCTATCACTCAGATAGTCCTGGAAACTATATATCAACCTGAACTCTTCGAAACCAGCACTGACAGAAGTCATACATACAGATATTCCCCACATCATTCATGCTAATTAAATGGCACATGTTTAAAGCATGCACACAGGACATCTTTTCATATAACACCAAGTAGAGCCAATGCAATGAAAGACAAACACAAATGCACTAGGGGAGCAACGAAGATGTGCGAGGCGCAGACTTTAATCAGGATCATTCATACCACACTCTGATTCTAAGTTGTGTCAGTAAATTTTACAATCACGTCAGCCACTAGCTTTATATATATATATTTAGGCATTGTATATAGCACTTAACGCACAATTCCCTCACGAACCATCACTGTGTCATTTCTTGGAGCACCCTCTAATACAATGTGTCTATATCTATCTATCTATCTATCTATCTATCTATCTATCTATCTATCTATCTATCTATCTATCTATCTATCTATCTATCTATCTATCTATCTATCTATCTATCTATCTATCTATCTATCTATCTATCTATCTATCTATCTCTGTCTATCACTCTCTCTCTCTCTATATCAATGAAAAAACCATAGGTTTCAGGCCTTATATAGTTAGGAATTAGCATTTAAAAAACCTTTGAAATTCACTCAATAAACTATAAGTTTTAGGGGTGTTATAGTTAGCTGGACATTTCACTCATACAAAAGCATTGAAATTGCTCCTATATAGTTAGTTGGACGAACTGTATTTCTCGCACCCGCAATCCACTGCTGATGATGTCACATATTACATCGTTCATGACATGGTCAGTGACATCACTGATGACATCTCAAATGACATCACTGATGACATCACTGATGACATCGTCCACGTGACAATCACATACACCTTCTCATACACTAGTAAAATCTTTCATTACTCTTTGTAAAATACAGAGTATCATATTTCAATCCATTGACACAGCAATACAAGTATCTAAAAACCCACTCAGTGATTCCTAGATGTAGTGCAAAGTGCAAAGAGGTAAAGTGCGTCTTGTCAGTAATATGACGCCAGATAATCTACCAATAAGAACACGAAATCCCATTAGGAAAGCAAGAGTGTTTTAAGGACTTGAAAAATAAAATTAATTAGTTCCAATGTTTTGTTGCTGATTCTAGATTCACAGGCAACTCAAAAGCAGAAATATTGTACCTCTGTGTTTACTAATAGGCCAGGAACAAATTCAGCTCTGAATTGTACTTTTGGTACGGTATGAAAGGAAATACAATTAATTGGACTGTCATGCACTTGGCTATGATAAAATGCTCTGCTTGGTCTTTCAGCACAACTATAAAATCTAATAATTGCTGCAAAGTGGCGCATGTAAAATAAGTAGCATTAAAATACCTTGCCTATATTTGTACAGGGGCAAAATTATGATGTGCCACTTAGAAATAATAGCTTTAGCATGGGTATTTTTGCACTTCAAGACATTAAAGGAGCATGATTATTTTTTCACCACATATGGTGCTATTCTAAACTGTTACTAACTCATTCACTTTCAGATACTTTAAGATATGTTTATCACGTACTATACTCACCCATGTAATAAGGGACATAATGCCATCTGTTTATGGGGATGCTGAGCAAACACACTGGAGCAGAACCACACAATAAATGTGCTATAAACAATAAAGGCTATACTAAACGAAATACACCAAATAACAGAACCCAGAGGTGATAACTGAATTGCTAGTTTTTACACCACCAATGGGTTAAATAAATTAGTTCTAATCAAACAAAATGACGTGACACAGTGAGGAATGTCCATTTACAATGAACAATTAATTTTCTGTTTTTCAAAACAAATTCTGTCGGTGTGTCAGCGCTCTGTCAGTGCGTTGTGGAGATATGTGTGTGTAAAAGACAAATACATTCCCACATACACTCACATTCAGTGCATGCATGTGTAACAATTACTGTTAGTAGCACAAGATAAATCTATATTGTATAAATATAACTGTTCTTTGGTGCTTTATCATTAATAAATAATGTATGCATAAAGACACGTACGTTCAAAAAGCATTTCGTTCGAATTGCTTCTGCTATTGTGCAGAATAAATACATAAACAATAAGGTAGTTAAGATGACTAACACGCTGATTAAACCTGTGACCTAAAAACAGTTGCTTTTAAGACACAAAAAATAATGTGAATACAGATGTACATAAATATGCTTCTTTTCAAGCTTTTGGTTAAGGCCTGTGTTGGACCCTGGCCTTCTCTGCCTCTTTTTCTGGACTTCTTTTTGCTGGCTTTAGGACTCTGGGCACTTTACTGCTGCCTATCAGTGCTAACGTGTATGTGCTCTCTCTCCTCTAAACACAGTTCTTCTAGCTTCTTGGGGCGTGAGGAATGGATGGAATGCTCCTGTTTTCCCTGTGGGCGGGTGGTCAAAGAAACGGTTCAACAAACAGAGATGTGAGACTGCTGGGGTGCTGGCCAGTTGCTCCCTCTTCATGTTGATCCAATCTTAAATAAATACTTATGTTTTAAACTAGCTCGAATGACCACCATCCTTCACTGGCGACCAGGATGCCTAGCGAAGAGGAGAGCAGCCTTTCATAGGAGCCAGTTTCAGCACAGAAACAGCAAGAAGCGTTGCGGTCCAACTAGCTCATAAATCTTACAAGTATGGAGGTGCCAACAGCAGCTGACGTGGTCGGGGATTTCAGAGCTCCTGCAAGTGTGTGAGGCGGTGTGGTGGTAAAACGGGGCTGCAGAAGGAAGCGGTGTGCTTGAGGAATTGCATAACCTTTCAGAAATTTCGATTGCGCGAGTGCATTCATCATATTCACTGCATCTCGCAAACTGGTTATGTTGAAACATTGTGTAGGGGCAGAAGGGCATCGTGTCCTCAAACATCTACCACCAGTGCTGGAAGAGTATGAAGAATATTCCGATAGTGATGATTATGAAATGTCATTAAAATGAATGGACCTAAATTATGAAAAAAAAAGAATGAGATGGTGGACAGATTTATGTTTAGTAAAAGAGTTCAAATGTCCTGGGAATCCACAGATACTTTTATGGTAGATTTGCAAAATTGGCAACAAACGCATGCAATAAAAGCTGCTGAATATAGACAACTTGACACTGGTAAATGCAATGGATGTGGTAAAGACTGTGGAGAATACCCTGGAAGGGCTAAAGGACATGGCATCGAGTTGCGCAGGGAACTTGGAAGTGCTGTGAACTAATACATCCAGTACCGTAAAGAACAAAAAGGCACTGGCTTCCTTGCATGGAAGTTGGTTGGATCAACACGGTTACTCAAGCTATAGGTGTGGGTTGAAAGGGCACATAGCTACTGATCCGATTTTCCCTGCTGTTGGCCAAGTGTGCAGGAAGTGTAAAACCAAAGCACATTATCAACATTTAGGTTATCATTCTAAATCAAAAGAGTCTGTTCATGTGGTGGGTGAGGAAGGTTTGAAAATTCAAGAGGGAAAATCAACTTAGCAAATCAGTGAACTTAAAGTTGCTACTGATACAGTGTATCCTTATTGTACAATTAAGGTGGATGGGGTGGGGTGTGCAATGTCTGTTTCAGGTCCCTGTTACACTTTGATTGATGAGGAATAGCTGCATACATGTCCTGCTACTAAAATGTTTAAGCCAGATATCAAGTTTGAGGCATAAGGGAACACACCCATAGAATTGTTGGATTACTTTGAAGGTATGTTGGTATTCCAGGGTAAGGAGACACATTTCAATGTGTATATCTCAAAGGATGGATCATGTTTGCTGGGATGGCCTCAGCAAAGAGACTTGTTAATGAGGCTAGATCCCAATCATCTTGATCAGGTGTTGGGAGTGTTGTCAGATGTGAGTGTGGTATGTGACAATAAGTGGTGGGAGAAATTTCCAGAGGTATTCAGAAGTGAGTTGGGTTTGCACAAAGGTGTTGCTCATAAAATTGTTTTGAAGGCAGGTTGTTTGTCCTACTGTGTACAAAGCTTGCACTGCACCTGCAGTGAAGAGGGACCCTTTGAGGAAGGTGTTAAATAAACTGTGTGAAGCGGACATTATCAAGGAAATTGAGGCATTGGAATGGTTAGCCTCAGTGGTTGTAGCTAAAAATAAACAAATGGGAAGTTGAGGATGTGCTTGGACCTGCACAACCCTAATATGGCTATTTGGGTGGACAGACATCCTCTCCCCAGTATCGGTGAAATGCTGATCATGATCAAGGGGACAACAATATTTTCTGCCTTGCATTTGTTGTCCGCCTATCAAGAGATTGCATTGCATCCTGACTCAAGGCAACTCACATCACTTGTCACCCAAGAAGGAGGATTCAGGTTCAAGCGCATGCCTTTTGGACAGGATTTAGCCTCGGCTGTGTTCCAGAGGGCAACACACTAGTTATTCAATGGGTAGAGTAAAGTAACTTATTTTCAAGACAACATAATTTCTGCAGAAAGTGAGGAAAAACATAATGAAGCAAAGAGGGTTGACCATAAAGTTGGAAAAGTGTAAGATTGGCATCTAGGGTGTGCTTTATCTTGGGCATTGATTGGGTGAAAAGGGTGTGTTACCAAAGTTTAAGTTGGTGAAGGTCATTGAAGAGACTCAATCACCACGGGACAAAGATCAGTTAAGGTCCTTTTTGGGGATTACTCACAGTTCATCCTTAGAATCATGGACAAAACTGAGTGTATGCGTAAGTTGATGTTGAAGAGTGCTAGATTTTATTGGTGTGTCAAATGAGATCAGGAATTTAAGCAGCTTATGAGGGAAATGGCATCCGCTCCTGCACTCAAGCCTTATGATACATGTGATATAAGTATTGTGTGTACTAATGGTAATGCCATAGGTTTGGGTGCTGTACTTTAACACCAGAGGCAAGGGAAGGAAGTGACCATTGCTTTTGATTTGAGACCACTAAGGGATGCTGAACGTATATATCCTACAATAGAAAGGGAATCCGTGGTGTGTTGGTGGGGGTGAATCATTTCATGAAATATGTGTGGAAATTGAATTCCTGATTTTCACCAATCACCGCCCCTTAGTTAATGTATTTACCAATAGAGGGATGAGTCAAGCGTAATCCAGAATTTAGCATTGTGTTATAAGAATGTTGTAATATTCGTATGTCGCGCAAAATATGCCTAGCAAAAAGAATGTAGTGGCCGACTGTTTCTATAGGCACCTAAGCAACAAGGTAGTTGGTTATGGTGGGGAATTAGTTGCCAATGTGCACGTCATTACGGAGGGTCCCATTGTGCATGCAAGCTATTAAGGATGATATGGCTTTACAGGACGTAGTGGGGCACATGGCTGTTGAGTGGCTGGCCACAGGAGAGATTGCTGAGAAGGTGGAGTCATTCCAGAATGTTAGTACGGTGTTGTCAATGCAAGGTGTATTTTGTTAAGAGGGGAGTTATTGGTGGTTCCAGAAGCATAAAGAGCAGGCATCTTGTTGCTGGCTTATGAAAGCCATAGGGGCATGAGTGAAACCAAGCGGAGGGTGAGAGCGGAATACTGGTGGCCGGGGTTGGACAAAGATGTGGAGAGGATGGTGAGAGAGTGTTGATCATGTGCATGGAGTGATAAATCGCAGTATATGGTGAGATATCCTCCAGTTGAAGTGGGAAAAAGTGACATTCCTTGGAAGAAAATTGGTCTAGACATTTCTGGGCCATATAATGTCCTCATTTCTAGTCCCAGGTATGGTATGGTGATTGTTGATTAGTTTTCAAGGTGGTCTCAAGTTACATTTGTGGATCCGGTAATGACACTGGATGTCATCAAGTTTTTGGAGAAGCTTTGGGAAAGAGAAGGTGTTCTGGAAATCATAGTAATGGACAATGGTGTTCATTTGCATCTCAAGCCATGAGTGATTTTTTGAGGATGTATTGAGTGGAGCATATTAGATCTTCAGTTTATCATCCCAAGAGCAAAGGCTTTATGGAAAGGTGGAATAAAACATTAATGTAGTGGAGAGTTGCTGTGAGAAAACTTGTACGGGCTTATTGCACCACTCACAATAGTGTCACTGGCAAAATACCATTTGATGTAATGATGAAAAGAAAATCCAGAGCAATGCTAGTGAAAGCGCTGTGGTGGGGAGAATGTAGTGACATGAAGTTTGAAGGATCTGAGGGTGTTATGAATTTTGTAGAAGGTGATTGGGTATTGCAGGAAAGGATTGGAAGGAATGTAAGGGTTTGTGAAAGTTTTCCAAACCTCTCAGGTCAAGAAGGTAACTCGCTACACCATGCTGTTGAGCAATGGAAATGTATGGAACAACAAAGAAGTGGTGAAGATGCCTGACTGTTGGAAGGAGGAATGACCAAGAATGGCCTAGGAACCAAGGCTAATTGTGAGCTGGTAAAGGCAAGGCAGTAAAGAATCTGCTGTGCTTCTGAATGGTTCAATGACTTCATCAGGGATTGCTGAAGTTGGAAAGGAGTTGCTTTGCTATTCAGTTTTATAAATGTATTATTGCATTTATTTTATTTAATGTATAATGTACATATGTCACCCCGTTATTTAGAGTTAGTAAGTGCCTTCTCTTCATGTGTTTGTATATGATTTCACAACTTTGTGTTCCTTTGGGGAAGGGAGATGGGTTGTATCTTCTCGGGACATGTGGAATGTATGGAATGCTCCTGTATTCTAAATGAGATGAGTGGTCAAGGAAACAGTGGAACAAATGGAAATGTGAGAAGGTTGGCTTGCTGGCCGGTTGTTCCCTCTTCGTGTTGATATCACCGTATTTTTTTACCTACCTCGTATAGCCATTTCTTCAATGGTATGATTGGTTTACCCCTGTATGGAATATTTGATGTATGTGTAAGTCGCTTTTGAAGTAGTATCCCATATACCCAGGTTCTGTAAATTAAATGCTAATAGTGAGTCTGCAGCACTGCTTTTGCCATCCACAGACGTAGCCTTCCAAACCTGTCTGCAGGGCCTCTGTGCGTAGTTTACTGCCACATTGACTTGCCATTTAGAAATACTTAACAAACCTTAAACTCCTCTTTTATTACACATAGGTCACCTCTATGGTAGACCCTAGGTAGCCCTATGAGCAGGGTGCTGTGTAATTAAAAGGTAGGACATGTGACCTAAGGGTCACATGTCCTACCTTTGCAGTCGGTCAACCAATGGACCACACCACTTTCCAAAAGATCAAGGAAAAGACTGAAGAAGGCTCAAAACAAAGCCACAAAACATTGCCAACAAGTCTCACAAAATTCTGAGCTTCAAACATGGGCAAATTCAACATGCAGCAATCTGGTTAGCCTGTACGTCAGCTTCAAGGGAACTACAGCCGTAAAAAAGATAGCAGTAGGACAGGAATTAAATCAACACTTACCACTCAGCGCATTGCCTCATCCAGCACCAGAGCTCTTTAAAAAACCTGCCCAACCATCAAGAGGCACTAGAAACCCCTACTGTGTCACAAGCTCAGCCAAGGGTAACTCAATCCACAAATCTTCACCTCAGGCCAGGGCCCGAAACTAAGCCATGGTTCTATACTGTGCTGCAAAGTGTGCATAAATTAAACAGGAACAAGCTAACTTGGCCAACCTGCATACCAGTTTATATAAACCCAATGGGCATACACTATCTAATACAGATGTGTTATTTAAAGTCACAATATTTGACTCTTCAATTGCTGTGTTTCTTCAGATTTTTGAAATTCACACATCAATATATTATTCCAAGTCTTGGACTCCAAAAGTCATTTATTTTGCTTGTTCACAAGGTTGAAACTTTGCAGTAGCCAACACGTTTTTCGTCAAGAATTTTAACTTCATCAGGGCTACAAATAACAAACAAAATAACATTGTAGGTTTTCTAATCTGAACATAGAAAATAACAATGGTAGGTAACAGGTATTGCCACCACCAACGATCATAGGTGTACTTTTGTTGCATACTTATGTTATGGACAATTGTATGCGTATATTGTGGGCAGGCATGCAAAGAAATAGAACACCGTAAGTCATTTGCCAAATGGTAACATGAGAGGATGCATTTTATAAGTCAAAACAACCTAAGTGTAACATGAAAGTAGCAAAACCCTTTAGTTTAATAAAGAGTACCCTATACAGAGCTACATTAGATGGAAATCACAGGGTCAGGGTGATCTTATATCAGAACCCACATGCAGGTGAAGAGCAGAAAGGGGAATTGGGCCGTTTTACCTTATTTCCTAAGTAGTGTCATTCTAATAGCACAGCGATGCTATTATAAGAAGCCACTGGTCCACCTAAGTATTAAATAGGTTGCATCCATTTGTAAAATAGTCTATCCAGGTTTGTACATCACCATTTTGTCCTTTCCCATATATCTGATTTATAGGTGGAAAGAAAGATGGGCTCGTACTTGAGAGTACGTCCGTCTAAAGTTGTGTATTTAGATGCACCATTTTGGAGGATCCGCTAGTCCCGCTCAAGTCCTTAGTCTTGATACCAAAATAATAAGGAGAAAAGGCACACTGAATACGATAAGACTTATTCACATTAGCAATATTCTTCTTCCCCTACAATTTGAATCACACTTCATATTTGGTCTACACCGCTGTCTAAGCAGATGCTCTTTTGACGACATTAAAGTCTATGAGTACATAAATGTGTATAAAAGGCAAAATGTCACGTATTAAGTGCCAAAACCAATATAAAGGTCAGTGCGTTCTCAGTATAAACCCAAAAGGGGTCAATAAGCCGATCTGAGTGCTTCTCAAGGGCAAAGTCAATTAAGATGTAGCTATTTATCTGCTTCATAATTGAGACTTATGAGTATATACATGTGTTTTAATCAAGCAAAGGTTTACTGAAGGGCAAAGTTAGCATGAGTATAGATATTTCTTTACATCTGGGTATAAATAGTCTGTAAATTCCTAATGGAAATCCACAGCCAGTAAAGCTTGTGACCCTGTGATAGTCAGTTATAACATATTGCCTTATATACTGTGCAAATAACCGCCACCTTGTTGTTTGGTATCTATTGCGGTTGTTCCCATCAAATATAACAGGTAGTACATATGGTAGGTAAGAGATCAAGCTGAAAGTATGAAAAACATACTGCCACATGCATCAGCATTAGGATTGTGCTCGCTAAACAGCGATTTTTCAGGAATTGCTATTTGGGAATCGCAAATCCTTATGCATGTCGGAATTGCAAAATAAATTGTGATTCCTTAACATTACCTTATAGCAATTCACAAATTGCAAATCGCTTTTAGGTAATGTCACTCCATTCATTCCTATGAGCCTATAGGCCCACATGAATGAATGGCAATGCATTCGCAATTTTCGATTACCAAATTGTTAATCGCAATTGCAAATGCAATTCCAAGAGTGCCTGGGGACCTAAGGCCCCCCCAGATGCACCCCCAAAAAGGTAAGTGTGCACATTTGGCGCACACACATGCCCCAGGATACTCCTTGCGGAGTGACAGTTAGCACTTTATAAATGCCAATTTACATTACATTACATTACATTACATGTGTGTGTGTGTGTTTGTGCGCCACATGTCACTTTGAAAAATACATTTTTGTGCATTTTTCAACGCATGTTCAAATTACCATCAACTTGAAGTTGATGGTAATTAGCATTTCCTAAATGCATAACTCGCATTTAGGAAAGGCTACATTCATCGGCATTAGGGAATCGCAAATTCAGATTCCCTAAATGCATTCGCAATTTAGGTAATCGCAAAAAATTGTGATTACTTAATTTGCGAATGCAAAGACTTTGATGCATCAGGAAATCAGTTTTTTTGCCCTCACAATCGGGCTGATTCTGTGAATTGGGCCGTTTGCGAGGGCAAAAATGCTTGATGAATGTGGCCCATAGTGTCACATATGTGCAACTTCAATTGATTACTAAACATTACTTCACTACCTCAAAAAATACTGCAGCTCATGATCGATATTCAATCCTTTTTCCACAGACTGTAAATGTAGTATTCACATTGCCTCTCTGCGTCTGAGTCTTAGTTCTCTGTTATCCCTGCAGGTGTCTCTGATTATATGATCAATACTGCAAAATCTGAACCTTTGGTGCTCTTTCTGTGCCTCGCATTCTAAGGCTTTGGTCGCAATGGTTTATTGTACATCATTAGATTTGACAGCCCTCATTTGTTTACCCACTCTCTCTCTAAGGCACCTGATACTGCTCCCGACATAGATCTGGTTACATTTGCAGACAATGATATCCACCACAAATTTGGTTTTACAGATTACATTATGAGAGATAACCAACATCCCCACTCCTCCAATATTAAGTGTCTTAATTTTATCCATTGCCCAACTGCACATTCAGCGGTGTCCACATTTATAAAAACCAAGCGTGTGTTTCAACAGCCAATTCTCCTTCTGTTTAAGCTCTGGGTAACTGGGAGTGAGAAGGTTCTTAAGTGTCAACCCTCTACGGAAGGTTATGTCCGGTCTATCAGAGATGTAATCTATAAGGAGCCTATACGCTGTTAAAAAGTACCAATGTTTTTGTAGGTCCATCCTAAACTTAAACTAAAGTCTGCTGAAATCAGTCACCAATTGTACCTTCATCAATCCGTCCTGTCCCTGTTGTCTGTTAGTTAGTGTGTGTGCTCTTTTGATTCTGGCAGTCCACTTTCTGGCAGCACTAACTACCAGGTTGCTGTGACCCCTTTGTAGGAACCTTAATTGGATTACATTAAGTACCTTTTCACATTATTTATCATCACTATAGTTTGCTTAGCCCTTGTCATTTCCCCAAATGGGAGAGCGTTAACTTGACATTTTGGATGTGCACTTGATGCCTGCAGCACTGAATTACATGAAGTCGGTTTTCAAAAGAGTCTACTCTGGATTTTGTAATTCTTGATGTACAGTTCAAGTTCAAGGAAAGTGATTTGTTCCATACTGTAAAGATATGTAAAGTTAATATTGTACTTATTATTGTTAAGATAGGAGCAGAAGTCATTGAGTCGTTCAACACTGCCTGTCCAGATCATGAGACAGTCATCTATGTAGCGACCCAATAGAATATATAGTCATTCCAACGTGTTCCCTGTGGGCCCCAGATCAGCTCCCCTGCAGTTCTTGATACCACTGATCCTCAAATAAAACACATTGTTTTTCAAAATGAACTCTGTCATCTTCAATAACATCTCTGTGTGTTACCAAAGACTTGCTGATCTCTTATTCAGTATTTTTCGTGAGGCTGCAAGTCCATAGTCATGTCCAATACTTGTGTAAAAGGATATAACATTTAAGATAACCAAAATCATTCCTGGTTCCCAATGTATATCTCCTAAGAGGTTATGTATGTGTTTCGTGTCTTGCACGTAAGAATGCAGATTCTTTACAAGGGGTTCTAAGAACACATCTACGTATTATGATAGTTTTTCCATAGGTGCTCCTGTGCCTCAGATTGTTGGTCTCCCAAGAGGGCAAGGTATATTCTTGTTACCTTTGGGAGAATATACATGCAGGGGTACCTAGGTCAATCGGTTCACAAGAACATATATTCATCCTCATTGAGTAAACAGCTGCCATTTCTTTAAGTTTTGATTAATTTGAGTGGTTAATGCAAAAAAGGGTTACTTTTTATAATAGCACGGTTGTGCTATTAGCATGACTCTACTTAGAAAATAAGGTAAAAAGGTTCAATGTCCCTTTCAGCTCTTCACCTGCATGTGGGTTCTGATATAAGATCACCCTGACCCAATGATTTCCATCTAATGTAGCTTTGTATAGGGTAATCTGTATTAAACTAAAGGGTGTTGCTACTTGCACATTGCACTTAGGTTATTTCGACTCATAAAATGTATCCTTTGATGTTACCATTTGGCAAAAGACGTATGGTGTTTTATTTCTTTGCATGCCTGCCCACAATATATGCATGCAATTGTCCACAATGTATGCATGCGACAAATGTACACCCATGGTCTTTGGTAGTGGCAATAACTCTTGCCTACAATTGTTATTTTCTATGTTCATCTTAGAAAGCCTACAATGTTATTTTCTTTGGTATTTGTAGCCCTGATGAAGTCGAAATTCTTGATGAAACACATGTTGGCTACTGTAAAGAATCAACCTTGCGAAGAAGCAAAATAAAGGACTGGTGGATTTCAAAACTTGGAGTAATATATTGACATGTGGAGTCCAAACATCTGAAGGACCACAGCAATTGAAGAGTCTAATATTGTGACTTTAAACTACACACCTTTACTAAATAGTGTTTGCCAATTTGGTTTATATAATAATTGCTTTTATTTGAATTAGTTTAAATCATAAAAGAGCAGTTCAACCACAAATGCACATAAAATTCACAAGCAAATATACTGATTTGTTGGTTGGTTTGACTCTCATTAAAATGTATAATAAAAACAAGTTAAAACAATATAACATTGATTCCTGAGGTCTTGTTGGTAGCCAGCCATACTATTAAGAAATGCTCCTTATGAGATTGTACTTAAGCTACGCATGGCTAGGCTAGGTATGTGATCTCTCTGAGTAGCCCTAGGGCCATTAGCAAATTGGCGCTGTTCATTACAATTGGGTTTATATAAATTTGTACAGGACCCTGTGTAGGGTTCCTAGTTTTGAATGAGGGATGAACATTGCTCCCTTCTGTGCACCACTTTACTTGCTTGAATTTGAATATATTATGTTAACTGTCAGGAGAGCGCTAAGAGTAACCCTATTTTTCACCCCCTTCATTGATGCAACCTATATACTAGGCCCAACCGGCCATTGGAAGAAATACTGAGAGATAACCCCATTACATTAGCGGTCACACTATTAATAATGACATCCATGCAGAGCTCAGATGTGATCAAACGCCAGCTAAATTGATCTTCACCCCGCATTACCCCTCGGAGGGCCAACTCGACATTCTAAATACATCTAACTTGCTGAGGTTGTTTAAAAGCATTCAGAATCTAGCAAATGTAACCATAGAAGATATCCTGGGAGTCGAATAAACATTGGCAAACTGCTTGAACGGGACACAATCAACAATATTAACACTGAAACCTCCACACTACTAACAGATATCCTGAGCAGTTAGCCAACTTTTGATGAGTGGGAGACAGTGATCATGAAACCATTGGTCTCCAAATGACCTTATCAATTGAAACAATTAGGAGAGCAGCTAAGACCTCAGGCCCACCTACTTAGAATCCTTAGAGGGGTAGGAAACTCTTAAATAAACTTGTTGTTCAATATATCACTCTCTCCAATTACAAGCAAACAGGTCCAACAAGGAGAATAGTTCCAGAGCACACACAAAACAAAACAAGGAAATGATAGGGGCTAGCTAATCACTACAATTTAGAGTAACACAATAAATCATTCTTAGCCTTAACATTCATCTACCTCAGGCACAACCGAAAAGGAAACTAAACATAAACCTTGTACCATGGAACACATTAGGACTATCAAAGCTACTTAAGTCCTCAGTTGCAACATCATTTATTCCGACTGCCAATCTCTTCTGCTTCCAGGAAACATGGGTAACCAGCCTCACTACAATCCCCGGAATTGATTAACTGCACCTAGCAGCTACAAGAACTGATGTATTTGGGAGGCACTCAGGTGGTCTCTTAATTTATGTAAACTTGGGTCTGAAATTGATTCTTAAAAAATTCAAAACTCTAGATCAAATGGTTCAACTGGTCACCTTGGAAGGCCTGTGCATAAATGACCAGCATTTAAATATCTTGTTCTTTAATGTATACTTCAATTGCTTCGGAGCAGGATGCACAGACAGGTTAATCGAACTTCGTGATTCCTTTGAATTTGTGCTCTGTGAAAACACAACTCTTCAAGTCATCATATGTGGCGACTTCAATCAGCACCGCCGGTGACTGTACTTGACAAACCTGGTTACAGCAAGTCAGCTACCTGTTTGCTCGCCACTCTCTTTAAAAACCTTAGTTTAAAATCCATCCAGCATACAATGGAAAGCACACCTTTGGCACCACAATTTCAAATTTCCTTTAAGGGTATAACCCCCTTGGACTATGTGTTTGCCACCCCAAAAATCATAGATGTTTTAACAAGCTTTGAGATCCCGACTCACCCTAAGAGCAACCATTTCCCTCTTGTTACTTCCTTAAAAGTAATTTCCAACAGGCACACCAACCTGTGGATAATAGCTGACTCAACTGGCAGGGAAAGCCAGCATCTAATTAGAACGATAAAATGTGGGCCAGTGAATTTGCAGACATTTTAAGTTTGGGAATTCTCCAGAGGCCCGCAACAGAATACAATGTTGGGTTAGACCTTGCTGGCCAACTGGGAGCTAATCCTTACTGGAATACATCAAGTATTTGAAAATAATCCATGCCCCCAATGTGCACCCACCAACCCTCCTCAAAAAAATTAAGGAAACTCAAATATCTGTCAAAAAGAATGCAAAACAACAAGCAAAGCTGAATTAAAATCAAGACTGCATATCCTAAACAAACAGCACCGATGGATGGTTGGGGCAGCTAAACTTGAACAGATTGAAACAGAATTAAAGCACATATTCACACTGATGGGCAAACGAGGGCAAGCTGATCTATGGAGGGATTTAAAGAACAAATGTAGCCCATCAATGGCAATTATTAATGTCATAGCCGAATCACAGTGGACCCTGCATGTCATAATCCATATGCAGCAAAATCAGAAACCCATGATGATTTAGATGATCTGAGCTCCTGTCCTGATATCCAGGACCCGGGAGTGTTGCTAACTGTAAACGGCATGTATAAAATCTGAGCAACAGGATCACCCAGACACAACCCAAATGGTATAAGAGCACAGTTCTTCAAAGTATTCTCCAGCCTATGGTCTGCAATATTACTTTACCAAACTTGTCTATCATTCATGCAGATCCTAGAGAGCTGGACGGGCTCTATTTTGATCTTCATCTTTAAGAAGGGCAACAAAATGGATCCATTTAACTATTGCCTCTTTGCCTGCTGGACATTAAAGCCAAGGCTTATGCCTCTACCCTCTTGAAAGGACGGGAGCATTAGACAGAAGTGAATGACGCTTTTACGTTCAATCAAACTTGTTTTAGTGCAAATTCCTCTACTCAGGATAACATTGTGGCCCTGACCTACTAATCCATCGGGCAAAGATTCTTAGTCTGTTTGGTGGACTCTTTGCTTGTTTGGTGGACTATTCAGTCACCTTTGTCCTGGTAGATAAAAAAAACACCTTTTGGAAAAAGATCAGAGGGTGGGGCATCCTAAGCATTCTGCTCCAGGCCATTATATCTCTATACACCTCTATAGGAGTTGAGGTAAAGTTAACACCAACAGCCGCCACCAGGAAAATCCAGATGGAAAATGGCCTTAAGCAAGATTGTGTGCTTGCACCCCTATTATTCAAACTGTATACTGCAGACATGGATGCTGCACTAAACAAGTAAATCTCAACCCACCTAAAATATGAAGCATTAAGGTCACAATACTACAATATGGGGATGACATAATTCTTCTGGAACATTCTTTAATAGGCCTACAGTGAGCTCTCCACTCCTGTACAATTACAACTTGGCCAGAAAAATGGTGGCAAACAGTTCTAAAACTAAAGTGTTAGTCTTTAGCAATCCAACCAAAAAAACACAAAGTTTACCTGGAGCCTGAGTCCCCTAAAAATCAAAATTCCTGATGCTTACAATTACCTTGGTGTTTGGATAACAACAAAAGAAGGACCCAAAAAGCACCTGAGGTACACTGCTGCAATGGCACAGTCAATAATAATAATCATAAAAGAATAACTCCTTGGAAAGCCTGTCTACCATCCCAAAATGGCGAGTATTAGCAGCAGTGCTTCTACTAACGATCAAATACAGCCATGAACCCTGTTCCAGGACATTTAGTTAACACCATGTACAAATATCAGCTCAAGGCATTGAACATGGTCTTCAGAGCAACTTCGAGCTTCCTGCTAAAGCTGGAATTTGTATTGGCTAGCCAAACATGGGCTAGCATGGTGCCCTTTGTAAATAATTATTATAGGGTTAAAAAGCGAAGCCTACAACCATGAAAGCTGTCCTTCAGAACATCTTTACCCTAGAAGGGAATCCCTGGTCGCAATACCTTCAAAGATCCATTGCTACCCTACAAAATGATAAGATGGTATAAAACAACCTACAGCTCTTGTGTGTCGCTCTTCAAACTATACTGGAATAACAAACAAAAACATTGTCGAACTGCAAGTGACATGGCCAAACTCAATAAATTAAAACTAATAGAAGTAGCGGGGCAATCGTAGGCCAATGTAGAGCCGGACTGCTCAAACCTCAACCATATCTCTGCTGTGCATTTTGCAAAAGTAGCCTCAAACAAATAAAGTTTGCAAGGGTAATGGGTCTCCAAAGCAAAGAGGTAAATGCTTGACACTAGTCCCTCACCAACATTGTTAATGACAGACTCTGCTGCTACAAGCATGAGCCCTTCAATAATCTATCATGTTGTTGACCTGCACTTTTGCAACCGCACCGCTAAAACCACTTTTCTTGCCTATGGCACCCGAACGTGTAATATAGCATGAACCTTACTATCAAGGAGATGATGGAACTGGCTAAATTTGGCCAATACATCAGCATCAAGCAATCTGACATAAAAAACGAGAACAAAGGCAGCAAATCTTCTTGCCTAGACACCCTCGGGCAGTAGTGCGCTATGCAAATAATAATTTAATTTCATTTTATATCTATAGATAGATAACCTTGGAACTGGCTACATATTGCCAGTCTAAGGAGAGTGATTAAATATACATAAAATTAAGTACAAAAAACAAATATAATTCCATCATTTTTTATTCAATTTATTTATTGCCTTTCAGCAATAATTGTACGCTGATCCAACTTCCCCAAGTTACCAGACTCACTGAGTCTGTTTTCCAGCTCCATGGGTCACGTGCCATGGTTACTATGACTACGATCCTATCAGGAAGTTCGGCATTCTGCCTCGAGGTTCCCGCAGAGATTACGCATCGGTAAGCCCACTGACCACCCGCTTCCCACTCTGTAATCGTTTGGGTCATTCAGATCGCAACAGTAATTACGTTGCCATTCTCTCTCTGTCCTTTGTTTAGTTCACGAATCCCGACTCACGCGGATGTTCGTGTTTCAACGGGGACGCTCTGAATTTCCTTAACGATATTCGGTAAGCCTATTCCCTGCCTGTTCTTGTCTCTTAATACACATATGTGCTATGGCCATATTTGAATATTTTTCCTTATTGTGTAGATACGTTGAGGGATCCCCAGTGCCCAACGTCCTCGGGTCTACCTTTCCTATCATGCCGGAACGCCCGATTTAGGAGTTACTGTAAGTCTTATCTAATTCAATATCCACTATAGATTTATTTAATCTTTACATTACGGACTTACACATTGTTGGTACTTTCCGTAGGAAACATCGTTTTTACTGCGGATTCTTCCTGATCATTGACTATTAAGCACTGATTAATTCAGGTATGCTTCCAATATGGTGTGTTCACACTTACTCTAAATGTTGCAACTATGGCACTTTCTAAAATAGAGAATTAATTTGTATCCACTATTCATTATCAATAGGTTGCTAGCCCCCCTCCCCTTCGTCCTGACGAAGACCCTGACGCAAGATTTCACTGATTCCTGCCCATTCTGGGGTCGAAACGTCGACAAATCCCCGTTTAATCACAGCCCCCACCTACCCACTACTTCTGCATATCATGGTACGTGGGGCATGTGTACTATGAAATATTGTGTTGATCTATGACCGTTTGATACACATTGATTTTTTAATTTTTGCTATTTCCGATATATATCTGCTTTTATTGTCACTATTCCCTACCTGCACTACCCTCACTATTTAACGTCCTCCTTACCTCCAGGGGCACTATTACAACCTCCTTGAAACTTACAATGTTTGATACTATATCTGTTGGTTTGTTCTACAATGTGAATAAAACATTGTAGACGCATGTTCTGTTTTTTGTACTTAATTTTATGTATATTTAATCACTCTCCTTAAACTGGAACCCCTTCTCACGTAGTGTTAATACAACCCAGGGCCCAGTGACTCGTTTTGGGGATACCCCCCTTACTTACCGTACATATTGCCAGTCAGCAGCAAGCCAGCTGATCATCTCAATTAAAAGCGTACAGGTTTATAAAAATACCTGCACGAACAGGCTGACAATGACGATGACAAACTGACTGACTGACTGAATTATTTTTAGAGCGCTCTTATGCCGCGGCGTCTTGGCGCTGTAGGACGGAGAGAGAGGAGTTGGAATTAGGGCAGCACAAAAAGGCAGGTTTTCAGTGCCTTTCTGAACTTAGCTATGCTCTTTTCGGAACGAAGCGAGGATGGTAAACTGTTCCAGAGCTTTGGGACTTGATGGGAGGAGAATCTGCCGCCCCAGCGGACTCTCTTAGTCCTAGGAATGCACAGTAGATTTTGGGAACTGGATCTGAGTGAGCCCTCAGGTATGTACTGGGAAAGAAGTTTGGAAAGCTGTTTGGAGGTCTGCCCATAGAGGGATTTGTGGGCCAGGCACATGACCTTGAATTGAAATCTTCTCCTGACCGGAAGCCAATGGAGTTCACTGATTGCTTTGGAAGTGGGATGTCGTTTAGGGAGGTTAAGCAGTACTCTGGTCGCTGAATTTTGGATTGACTGGAGTCGGTTAAGTTGTTTTTCGCCGGCCCCTATGTACAGGGCATTACAGTAATCTACCCTGGACATTATCAGTGATCCCACTACTGTTTTCCTCAGGGGGAAAGGGATGTAGGGCAGGATTTTTCGAAGGACCTTAAGTGTAAAGAAGCAGGCCGAAGTGACCTGATTTATTTGGGCTGTACAGGAAAGGTCCTTGTCCATTATGAAACCTAGGTTTCTGACCTTGTTGGCCGGAGTCGGGCAGATGCCAGCTTCAGAGGGCCACCAGAGATCACTCCAAATGGAGGGTTTTTGGCCAAACTTGATCACCTCCGTTTTTTCAGTGTTAAGTTTGAGGAAGTGAGCGTTCATCCATGACTTAACATCTGACAAACAGTTCCTGAAACTGGTGGCGGTGGCTTCTACTGTCTGCGCCAGTGAGAACACCAGTTGGGAGTCGTCGGCGTAAGAGACTAAATGCAGGCCATGGGTTTTTATCAGTGCAGCTAGGGGAGTGACATAAAGATTAAAAAGGGTTGGTGACAAAGCGGAACCCTGAGGGACTGACCCCGCCCCTTTTTTCCTTCTGTACCCTCCCCGCTCCCGCCTCCCAGCTGCTCCGCCCACCCGTGCACTTCGCCATATATGGCGACAGTGCGAACGCGCAGCGGTCACGCGCAGCGGGTGCGCCGAAGGCGCGCCAAAGGTAAGCCCGTCTACGCCCGTCCGCGCCTGGACCGCGCCCAGTGCCAGGACCCCTGGCCCACAAGGACCCCGACCGACCCGCCTGACGTACACCGCCGCCACCCTCATCGCACTCAACACCGGCCGAGTCCCGGGATGCTACCGAGCCACCCCACGACGCGTCCACGGACCCTTCAGCTGCAACACCTGCAAGTTCACCTGCATCCGGACCTGCCCGACACCAGCACCTGCCAAGCCGAACACCAGCAGCAACCACCTCAAGTGCATCCTGCTCAACACCCGCTCCGTCCACAGACACGCCATCGAACTCTAGAACCACCTAGACGCCACAGCCCCTGACGTTGCCTTCATCACGGAGACCTGGATGAACGCCTCCTCAGCGCCCGACATCGCCATCGCCATCCCAGAAGGCTACAAGATCACCCGGAGGGACCGCAACGCCAACCAGGTGGGAGGAGGCATCGCCATCATCCACAGGAACACCATCCGCATCACGACCAGCACCGACAACACCCCACCCTCCGCCGAACACCTGCATTTCCAGATCCACACCGACCCGAAGACCACCCTCAGAGGCACCCTGATCTACTGACCTCCGGGACCACGCACTCAATTCAGCGAGGACATCGCCGACTTCGTCAGCCCGCATGCCCTCCCCTCCGCTGACTACATCCTCCTGGGGGACTTCAACTTCCACCTGGAGAACAACAACGACTGCAACACCAGCACCCTGCTCGACAACCTCGCCAACCTTGGACTCAAGCAGCTGGTGTCCACCCCCATCCACCTCGCCGGACACACACTCGACGCCATCTTCTCATCCAGCAAAGACATCGCCTTCAGCCACGCCACAGAACTCCACTGGACGGACCACAGATGCATCCACTTCACCTTCAGAAGAACGACGATCCACCACCACCAGCAACAGGTTGCCCGAAGAAGCTGGAACAAGATCACAGCCGACCAGCTCGCCGCTTCCCTGAGCCAGCACCCTCCGGCCAGCTCAGCGAACCCCAGCCAGGCCGCCGACAACCTCTCGAAGTGGATCAGCAAATGCGCAGACGAACTCGCCCCTCTGAGGATCCCGCCCAGCAGACCCGGCAGTAAGAGAGCCCCATGGTTCACCGACGAACTCAAGAGCTCCAAGAAGAACTGCCGAGCCCTCGAGAAAGCCTGGAGAAAGGAACCCACACCGGACAACAGGACCACCCTCAAGCTCGCCACCCGGAAACACCACCAACTGATCCGCACCGCCAAGAAAACGGCTTTCAAGAACCGACTGGACAACAACGCACACAACTGCAAGGAACTCTTCAACATCGTGAAAGAGCTCTCCAACCCCAACGCCGGAAACAACGACATCACCCCATCGCAAGACCTCTGCAACTCCCTCGCCTCCTACTTCCACAACAAGATCGCGGACATACACAACAGCTTCAGCACTCAACCGACGCACGCCACGACCGCAGCAACGCCTGGACTCCGGTCAACACCGAAGACACCGTCCGCATGATGAACTCCGTCCACTCCGGATCTCCGACCGACCCCTGCCCTCACCACGTCTTCAACAAAGCCGACGCTGTCATCGCACCCCACCTGCGGGACATTATCAACACCTCATTCGAAACCGCCACCTTCCCCGAGAGCTGGAAGCACGCCGAACTCAGCGCTCTACTCAAGAAACCTACGGCAGACCCCACCGAACTCAAGAATTACCGCCCCATCTCTCTACTCCCGTTTCCAGCCAAAGTCATCGAGAAGACCGTCAACAAACAGCTGGCCGCCTTCCTCGAGACGAATGGATCCCTCAACCCATCGCAGTCCGGATTCCGTGCCAACCACAGCACCGAGACCGCCCTCATCGCCGCCACCGACGACATCCGAGCCCTGATGGACAACGGAGAAATAGCAGCCCTCATCCTCCTAGACCTCTCCGCGGCTTTCGACACGGTCTGCCACCGCACCCTAGTGCAGCGCCTCTGCAACGTCGGAATCCAGGAGAAGGCACTGGAATGGATCGTCTCCTTCCTCGACGGAAGAACACAGAGAGTCCGCCTACCACCGTACAAGTCAGAGGCCACCGAAGTCATCTGCGGCGTCCCTCAAGGATCCTCGCTGAGCCCCACACTCTTCAACGTCTACATGAGCCCCCTCGCGGCCATCGCACGCCAACACAACCTCAACATAATCTCCTACGCCGACGACACCCAGCTGATCCTCTCCCTGACCAACGACCCCGCCGCCGCCAGAGCCAACCTGCACAAAGGGATGAAAGAGGTAGCCGAGTGGATGACGACGAGCCGCCTGAAACTGAACTCAGACAAGACGGAGGTCCTCATCCTGGGCTCCTCGCCCTCCGCCTGGGACGACTCCTGGTGGCCCCCCGCCCTGGGCACCGCACCCAAACCGACGAACCATGCACGCAACCTGGGCTTCATCCTGGACTCCTCCCTCTCCATGACCAGGCAAGTCAACGCCGTCTCCTCGTCGTGCTTCAACATTCTGCGCATGCTTCGGAAGATCTTCTGGTGGATCCCCACGGAGACCAGGAAGACCGTCACCCAGGCCCTCGTCACCAGCCGACTGGACTACGGCAACGCACTCTACGCCGGAACCACCGCCAAGCTCCAGAAGAGACTCCAGCGGATCCAGAACGCCTCAGCCAGACTCATCCTCGACATCCATGGAACAGCCACATCTCCGGACACCTGAGAGACCTGCACTGGCTCCCCGTCAACAAAATAATCACCTTCCGGCTCCTCACCCACGCACACAAAGCCCTACATGATCAAGGCCCGAGCTACCTCAACAACCGAATCAACTTCTACGCTCCCAAACGCCACCTCCGATCTGCCAGCCACGCCCTCGCCGCCGTCCCACGCATCCGTAGAGCCACTACAGGAGGAAGGTCCTTCTCCTACCTGGCCGCCAAGACCTGGAACTCCCTCCCGGCCGACCTGCGCCTGACCCAAGACCACCTCTCCTTCAGGAAGAAGCTCAAGACCTGGCTGTTCGAGCAGTAACGGCACCCCCCCCCCCAAGCGCCTTGAGACCCTACGGGTAGGTAGTGCGCTCTATAAATGTCTTTGATTGATTGATTGATTGAGGGACTTCACATGGTAGAAGGAACTCCTTAGAAAGGAGACCATCCCAGTGAATTTGATGAATGCGTGCCTCTAGAAAGGACTGAAGCAATGTTAGGGTGGTGTGTGTGATGCCCAGCATTCTTAGTCTATTTATGAGGACGTCATGATTAACGGTGTCAAACGCCTCCTTTGTCCATGGTTTGACGAATGTCATCAGATGCTATGATCAGAGCAGTTTTCGTTGAGTGACAGGCCCTGAAGCCATGTTGTGTGAGGTCTAATAGGTGGTTGTCCTCAAGGTGTTTGGTTAGCTCCTGATTCATTGCACTTTCAAGAATTTTGGCAGGAAGCGGCAAACACGATATAGGGCGGTAATGTTTAGCTTCCTTAGGGTCCAGGGTCTCCTTTATAAGGATGGGCCTGATACATGCCTTCCTCCAACTGCTGGGAAATTGCCCGGAGTTAATTGCAGTGTTAAGGAGGGGGGTTAGGGCTTGGCTGATAGTTTCCGGGACCAGATGTAGAACGTGAGGGGGCATGGGTCTAGCGGCGAGCCAGATTTAGTCTGTAGGAGCAGGGTGGCAACCTGATCGTAACTAAGCTGGGAGAATTTGGGGAGTTCTGGAACTGACACCTGTTGATCTGTTTCATGGGGGACCTCTTCACAAGTGGGCAGCAAGCGAAGGTCATCATAGACTGTCTGGACTTTCTGCTGAAAGAATTGTGCTATGTTTTCCACAAATTCTTGGTGAGGCTTGAAAATGGTTTCTCTGGGGCTTTTAGCTAGATGTGTGATGGTTTTAAACAATTCCTTTGAGGAGTTTGAGGACTCTTGGATCTTCCTTGTATAGAAAACAGCCTTAGCTTGCTCTATGGTGAGCTTGCATTCATGTAGGGTGGCCGTATACTCCTTTCTAGACTGGGAGCTGTAGTCATTTCGCCAAAGCCTCTCGGCCCTCCTGCATTTCAGTTTTATCAATTTAACCTCAGGAGGTTGTGAGGTTGCTGAACGAATCTTGGGTTTTTTGGATTCTTCCGGGGCTAGCTTGTCCATTGCCTGTGTGAGCCAGGTGTTAAATTTACGGGCTCCGTCATTGCTGTCCGGCTAAGGTAGGTAGGTCCCTGCTGAGTGTGTTTGCTAGGGATGTGGCTTATAGTTTTTTCCATGGACGGGATTTGGTCGGGAGTACAAGGTCCTTTCTCCTTGCATTTGCCATCGTAATTGCAAGGGTGAAGTTGATGGCAGCGTGATCGGACCAGGGGAGAGGCGTAGTGGAGGTGACCTTGATGTGGTGATTATTGGTAAAAATTGAATCTAGCGTATGACCAGCTGTGTGGGTTGGTCCAGCCCTTAGTTGGGTCAGTCCGTAGCTACGGAGGTTATCTATAAGGATGGTGGTTTCATTGGAATTATTGTCTTCGAGGTGAAAATTAAAATCTCCCAGTACAGTGAAGGTGGGATGGTCTGATGTGGACTCCAGGAAGGTTAGAAGGGCGTTGGTAAATGGACCTCTGGGTCCTGGGGGTCGGTATAGCAGAAGGCCGGTGATTATTAGTTGGTTGTTATATTTGACCGAAAAGGATACGGCCTCTGCTTCTAGTCCTGGCTGATGGAGAATGTGTAATTTAAAAATTGACCGGTGAATGATGGCTACCCCCCCGCCAGTGGTTCCCTGTCTGTCCACATCTGCTACGGAGTAGTGTGTGGGTACTGCGATGTTCCAGTCTGGCCCAGATGAATTAGTGGCCCAGGTTTCAGTCAAGAAGGCCAGATCGACCTAGTTGTCAGCAATGAGGGATTCAATTTCATATTTGTGCTTTGGCATTGCCCTGACATTTAGGAGTATGTTTTTTAAGGATTTGATATTTGGTTTAGAACGCCAGTGCGAGGGCGGAACAGGGGGGTAGGGAGAAGTTGCCCTGGGTATAGAATTGAGCTTGCTAGGTGCGAGGTAAGGTATTGTGTAGCCGCAGGGGCCGCATTTGCGAGTGTACGGCATGCCTCTATCAGAGGGTTGTGTCAAATGTTCACATTCGTTGCGTCTTAGGTTAATAAGTGTTTCTTTAGAGTAGACATGTTTCATATGAGCTAATGGGATTTGGGCAGGGGTTAGGGCCATGGGCGCTGGGCCAGCGCTGACGAGCGCAGACGAGATTGCATTAGGCGCGCCTTCGCGCGCTGCCGGCGCACCCGCTGTGTGTCCGGAAGAGCATAGGGCTAAATAGGCTCGTAGGGCGGAAGTCGTTACTGATTTTATGTATTAGTGCTCCATTAGTCAAACATTCCAAATCTTTTATTATGGTAACGATTTTAAATAATCACACAATAAAGTATGTATTTATTGACTGATTGTGTAATATAGTTATGACATGTAGACAATCTTTTTATCATCTGGAATGGAGAAGAAAATACATTTTTTAAAAATATTTCAAAGAACTTACTGAGAATTTGAAGTTGAAATTCGTCTTGAAATAAGCATTACTAAAGTGGTATTTCTAGACCCAGATGATTATATCCAAGACAACATGATTAGAACAGGGCATCAACATAAACATATATATATGTTTACATACACATAAAATATATATATATATGTATACAATACTTGACCCGCTCCTATGTTAAATTACTTTACTTTTATCACTGGTATTTATAAAAATTTGGAATGAGGCCTTCTATAATTAAAATGCTAATTATTTTTGTGAATATGCATCCCTAGTTATCAACCGAAGGTGTGTGAAGTAACCTTTCTATTTCTCTGATTTTCAAAAATATGTACGGGTAATTTTGTAATGTTAGTGATGACATTGCTGGTAATTCATTATGAAATTATGATGAATTATGATAATTGGAAACATATTATAAGAGAGATTTGACCAGGAACACTGGAGTGTCTGTTTCCTCTTTCCATTGTATATATATATATATATATATATATATATATATATATATTCCTTAGAGTTTCCGACGTTTGACCACAGCACGCAAAGCAAACATGGAAAAGGGAATAAAGCCACCAAGTAAGCGCATTCCAGTTTCAGTGCATTTATTAGTGAATAGTCAGCCCACCAGTCGTCATGACGCGTTTCGCCTCAGCCGAGGCTTGATCACATGTCCAATATATATATATATATATATATATATATATATATATTGGACATATATATTGGATATATATATATATATATATATATATATATATATATATATATATATATATATATATATATATATATATATATATATATATATATATATATATATGTGTGTATATATATATGTGTATATATATATATATATATCTTTGCTTCTTTTTTCCATAATTTATGCATCACTCTATGCCTCAAAGGGTATTGTTTTGACTTATACTGGGTGCTTCCTTGTGCCTGGACAAAGCTATACCTCTCTGAAGAGCTCTAAGTAGAGCCAAACACTGTGTCAGGAGTTTCTTTTACTCATTTCAGGTTGGCTTGGTTGGTATTTTACCAATTTAAAGCTGTTATACTGTGCTTTGAGTTGTAATTGGCTTTTGTCATTTTACAGCTCAGTATGGACAGCACTGCACTAGTCCTATGCTTAAAGATTTTGCTGTAGGGATGGCAACAGATTTTGTACCTTTCTATCTTGGCGTGGATGGCACTGTGCTAATACTATGCTTAAAGACGTTGATAGAAAAGCAGACATTTCAGGTGAGCACATCTAGAGTGCCACTGGGGTTGAGAGTGCTCTATACAGGAGCTGCTTTCCACCTAAACCTGAGAACTACCCAGAGTTCTCTGCTTCTTTGTTGCATATATATATATATATATATATATATATATATATATATATATATATATATATATATATATATATATATATATATATATATATATATATATATATATATATATATATATATTCTTTCCACAAGTTGCCAAATTGGAAGGTCGCTCACAAGGGGGTTGATACACACTTGCCGCCGGCAGCAACACAACAGTCTGCAGCACATCCGTCCATTTACATGCCAAACGCGTTTCAGGCGTCATCCCACCCTTGATCTCTGGCTGTACAACGAGAAACAGAGGCTGATAATATGCACATGATTTATTGAATAACAAGTCCCACCCATGTGGGTGTGACAAAGTTGCATTCTGGTCTCAGCAGTCCATTGCCCAAACTTAATCGTGCAACAACCCCAGTGGGCACCTCCGATTTATCGTTGTTTGTCAATGTTTTACCCCAGTGGGTGGAAGGAAATGTCATGCAGCGCCCTTATGCTGACAATATTTATCAGCGGCTCAGGCCCCCCTCGTTCTGTTCGCTGCACAAGATGCTAAGCATTGTAGATCCATTAGTTTCAGTGGCGGGACCTTCCGCGACCGGACTAGCCACCTTAAATTCTTTCCACAAGTTGCCAAATTGGAAGGTCGCTCACAAGGGGGTTGATACACACTTGCCGCCGGCAGCAACACAACTGCCTGCAGCACATCCGTCCATTTACATGCCAAACGCGTTTCGGGCGTCATCCCGCCCTTGATCACTGGCTGTACAATGAGAAACAGAGGCTGATAATATGCACATGATTTATTGAATGACAAGTCCCACCCATTCACTGAAAAAAACATAGGTTTCACACGCATTATAGTTAGGAATTAGCATTTTAAAAACCTTTGAAATTCACTGAAAAAACCATAGGTTTCACGCCAGTTATAGTTAGCTGGTCATTTTACTCAAACAAAACCTTTGAAATTCCCCCGTTATAGTTAGTTCAGCTAACTATAATTCGCGCGCCCGCAATGCACTGCTGATGACGTCACATATTACATCACTCATGACATGGTCAGTGACATCACTCATGACATCACTGATGACATCTCAAATGATATCACTGATGACATCATCCACGTGAATGTGTGTTTTTCTGAAAACTAAATATTTTTTATATATGTATATCTAAAGGTCGATGGAAGAATAAATGGGTAAGTAAGTGTATAAATGGATGACTTTTTTGTAAAATTGATTGTATAACTGACTGATTAATTGTATGTTAGTGAATAACTGGGTTAGTGAGTAATGTTTAAATATGTAAATATCTGTATCAGTCTCACACATTTTTTGAATAAGTGGCTGCATGGGTTGGTGAGTAGCTACATGAGTGTCTATATAGGTTATTAGTTGGTTTGTTGAGTATCAGTATGAGTGTCTGAGTGTTTACATGGTTTGGTGGGAGATTTTACTTAGCACATAGATGCATTAATGAGTGACTCACTGTTTATATGTGTTTTGAAGACAGCATGTGTGCAGGACTGTATGGGTGGATGAGTGTGTGTTTGGGTGTGTTAGTGAGTGAATGACTGTCTCAATACTGTCTTTATGACTAAGTACATATGTGTTAAACTACTATATGTGAGTATTGGTGTATATAAGTGAGTATACATGAGAGTTAGAGATTTGAAGAGTTCCTGTATAACTAAGTATGTGTTTCTATAAGTGATCGTTTAAGAGCGTCAGTATGTGAATGTTTGTGTGTATAGCTGTATATGCAAGTAAATGGATGTTTGATAGTTTACTTGCATGTGTGAGTATGTGTGTGGGTAACTCTATGGATGAGTATCTGTGTGGTATAGGATGTATAGGTGTATGAGTACATATGATGATTGAGTACATGTATGAGTGACTATATAGAACTATTGGTGACTGAGTGGATGTGGAAGTAGATGTTGGAATAGATTGTTGTAACTGGTATTGGTATCTCCATTTTCTTGAAAATTTTTGTTTCTATTTTTGAATGTGTGTATCAAAGGTTATATTAAAGTGAGAGGAGGTCTGCCACTCTTTCACAAGGATGATGTCATCAGTGATGTCATTTGAGATGTTATTTGAGATGTCATGAGTGATGTCACTGACCATGTCATGAGTGATGTAATATGTGACTTCCTCAGCAGTGCATTGCGGGCGCGCGAGTTATAGTTAGCTGAACTAACTATAAAGGGGGAATTTCAAAGGTTTTTAAATGCTAATTCCTAACTATAACAAGGCTAAAACCTATGGTTTTTACAGTGAATTTCAAAGGTTTTTTAAATGGTAATTCCTAACTATACCGTGGCTGAAACCTATGGTTTTTTCAGTGAATTTCAATGGTTTTGTAAATGATAAAAAAAAAAATGTAAGTGCAAGTTTATTGAAACCAAGCATGGAAAAATACTACAATAACATATCATAAGTAAGATCATAGAAATATAAATAAAAATATACAATAAGATCATATGAGTAAAAGGAATCAATAAACAATAAAGTCTGGATAAGGGTTAGAAAGGGGGAGAAGAGGGAAAAAGAAAAAGAACAAGGGAAAGAAACAGGGTGTAAAGAGGGGTAAAACAAAAAGTCAGGTTTTCTCATTAAGAACTATATCTTGTATGCATATACATATCAATAAAGGCAAAAAATACAAGCAGTTTATAAAAATAAAGAAAACATTAACAATAAAAATGAATTCAGAGAAATAAGACAACAAGAAAAATGCTCATGGAGGCTTGCGGACTTCATCAGATAAGGGCATTGAGGTATTAGAAGCAGGAATTGAGGGAGAGATGGATGAAAGATATGAGGTAAGAGGAATCCAAAGGTGGTCTCTCTTAATTGCTAAGGAAACAGGAGTGACGTAGTTCGTGTCTAATCTATGATGAAAGCAAATGGCATTCCACCATGCGGAATACGTAACTTTAGAGGAATCTTTCCAGTTGGAAGTTATCAAATGCAATGCAACAGCTATGAGTAAATCAAGCAACTGACAATAAGAATGGGCTTGAGGCCAGGAGGGAGATAGGGAACTTAAGAAAACAGCAGAGGGTGAGAAGGGAATGGTTGTGTTAAATATGATATTTATGCGAGACCAAATTGAATTCCAGAATGTAGAAATGGCAGGGCAGAGGAAGAGCATATACATTAAATCGGCATCAGGAGATGAGCAAGACCAGCATGAGGAGGAAAGATCAGGGGAAAAGGAAGCTAATCTAGCGGGAGTGTACAATAAACGGTGATAAATGAAATAAAGGGTTTGAGTGGTGTTAGCTGCTCTGGAGGTCTTGTGAATTGTAATCCAAAGTTTGTCCCATAAGGAAATCAGCCAAGAAGAAGATAAATCTTGTTCCCAAGCCAATTCAGGCTTAGTTTTGAGTCTATCTGGAGTGGACAAATGACATTTATAGAGGCTTGATGCAGACAGGGAAGTTTGTAGAAGCGGAAAGATTGTGGAACAGGAAGTGGAAGAACGGGAGAAGGAGGAAAAAAATGAAGATAATCCTGAAGGGCAGGAAGTAGTAGATCATATTGTTTCTTAAAAGATTTGGGAAGATGGAAAAGAGATTTAAGAACAGAGAAAGACACAGGTACATCAGCTTGGAGAAGCTGTGAGATCCAAATTAAACCCCTGCATCTTCATGATTTCCAATAAATAGTATGATTCTTAATACGAAGTTGTTTGTTATGCCAAATAGGTTGCTGAGATAATGAGAGTGGAGAAGGATAAGAAAAGGGGAGAAGAAGAGCCAAAAGTTGACGGGTGTGAGCAATAACCGAAGAGTGTAAGACGAAAGAATTATCAGTAAAGGCAAGAGTTTCGAGAAAGTTGAAAGGTGAAATAAAGGATTTTTCAAGGGATAACCAAACAGGGGAGTGAAAGGGGAGGGAACTTAAGCCCTCCACATATTTTATCTTTTTTAAGGTTTGACAAAGCTATTCACGAAGACTTATTTTTCCAGAGGAATTTCGATAAGATCGAATCTAATCTCTTGAAGTAATAACCTGGATAATGAACAGGGATCATAGAAAGAGAATAAAGAATTATAGGGGCCACATCATTTTGATAGAGTTTAGTCTGCCCCACCAAGAAAGGAAAAGAGGATGCCATTTGGTAATTAAATCATTTAATTTTTTTAGTAACATACTCGAAGTTGAATTTTAACATATCAGAAATAGTTGAGGAGAACCAAAGTCCTAGATATTTTAATTTAACCGGTTGCCAGGAAAATCCTGTTTGATCAAATAATGGCGAAGACATAAAACGTTAAGAGGTAAAACCTCACATTTGTCCCGATTAAGGTGATAGCCTGAGATTTGTGAAAAAATATCTACTTGGTGGAGAAAGGAGGAAAGAGAAACATCTGGGTTGGAACAATATAATAGGATATTGTCAGCATATACAGACAATTTAAGGTGAGCAGAACCAAGTTGAAAACCAGTAATGTGTATATCTTGTCGTATTTTTGTCAGAAAAGGCTCCATCGCTACTATGAACAATAACGGAGACAAAGGACACCCTTGGCGGGCACCTCAAGAGAGAGAGAAGTAGTCTGAGATTTTACCATTGGCAAAGATGAAGGCCCTAGTGCCAGAATACAACAGGGAGATCAATGAAATTATTTTTGGGGAAAAACCTATCCATTTCAGAGCATGAAACATAAAATCTCAGCCAATCCGATCGAAAGCCTTTTCTGCATTTAAAGTAATAGCAGCCAATGGATAATTCATGGAGGAAGCTTTACTAAGGACATTGAAAAAGACTCTAGAGTTATCTGAGGATAAGTGACCTTTAACAAAACCAGATTGTTCTGGGCCAAGAAGTTCAGGTAGAATGGGATCAATACAAAGCGCAAGAATTTTTGCAAAGATCTTATAATCCGTATTTACAAGAGAAATGGGGCGATAATATTTACAGAAGGATGGGTCCTTATTGTCTTTGGGGATCAAACAAAGGGTAGCTTCTTGAAAACTACCCTGAGAAGAATTATTCGTAATTAAGAAATGAAAGAGCGAAAGAAGATGAGGAAGAAGGATCTTTGAGAAGTGAGTATAAAATTCAATGGTAAACACATCAGGACCAGGGGCCTTACCTCGTCATAAGATAGAGACAGCATGAGAAATTTCTTTTAAGGTAATATCCACTTCAAGTGAATCAAAGTCGATATGGGAAGAAGAAGGAGAAGTAAGACCATGAAAGTAAGAAGAGATATCAGATTGAGGAGGATTGAATTCAGGAGTATAAAGCTGCTTGTAGAAAGCAACACATTCTTGTAAGATATCATTATCTTTAAAGAGAGAATCACAATTGGAATGAATTATAGAAGTAATCCGAGTTCTATCCTGACGGGACTTTAAATAGGAAGCCAAGAGTTTCCCCATTTTGTTCTGACCACCGTAATATCTTGCACTGCTTTTCAAAAGATAAGAAGCTGCAGCTTCAGTGGATAATTTGTTAAAAGTGATTTTGGCAGAGAGGAGGTCTTTTAAGGAGGATTCAGTGAACGAGCGGAAATAAGCAGATTCTAGTTGTTTAATTTTGGTAAGTAGCTGAGCCGATTGCTTTTCAAATTTTTTCTTTTTTTGAGAAACAAAGTTGAGAATGAAACCCCTCGCAGTTGATTTGAAATCATAGCAGGGGAAGATTCAGAGATTGCATTAGTGTTAAAAAAGTCCGTAGCAAAAGAACTGAATTGGCTGGAGAATTGAGGGTCTGTAAGGAGGGAATTATTAAAACGCCATCTACCCGAAGGCGGTTTAAAGGGGAGTATATCAAAATCAACATACACCGCTGCGTGACCAGAGATTTAGATGGAACCAATTTCTGAGTGAAGAATGTGTTGTGTAAGGGATCTACTGAAAAAGAGATAGTCAATACGGGATTGAGTTTTGTGAGGAGGGGAAAAATAACTATATTCTTGAAGATCAGGATGACAAAGTCTCCAAACATCGATTAGGGATTTACGACGAATGGTGGAAGTAAATTGAGAGTGCATTTTAGAATGTACATATTTAACTGAGGAGCGTCTATCTAGGATAGGATCAAGGACTTGATTGCAATCACCTCCAAAAATAATATAATCATCATCAAATGTAAGCAATTTGTCTGAAACAAGTAAAAAAAAGTATTATCAACAGAAACTGGAGCATAAACATTAAACACAACTAGAGGGACATTGTCGATTAATAATTTAACAATTACCCAACGACCATTTGAGTCAATTTCTTGATGAGTAACGGAAACATTAAACTTTCTGTGACATAAGATCACAACACCATTCTCTTTGCCTAAAGCTGGAGAAGAAAATACATTGCCAACCCAGGATCTTTTTAGTTTAGAAGCTTCAGAATCAGATAAATGGGTTTCCTGTAACATGGCAATGTCAGATTTCAGTTTAGCTAAGTGAGATAACACTTGTTGTCTTTTAATAGGGTTATTTAAACCTTTAACTTTCCATGTAGTTACCCTGAATTTTTCTGCAGGAAGATAACAGCACACATGAAATAAGCATGCAATGTGAGAACAGTTTGAAGAGGTAAAGCATACAACTTATGGAGGAAAAAATAATAAAATATGAAAATACAATCAAGAAGATATAGGGAAAAAATGGGATAGAAAAAAGAAAAGAAGATACAAAAGAAGATATGAAAGAAAGAAGACGAAGAAGAAAAGGAGGACAAAGAAAAGGAAGGAAAGGGAAAACAAGTGCAACAGATGAGGAAAACAACATATATCAACAAGGGAAATAAAAGAGAGAAGGAAGGAAACTTACATAAATTGTAGATCATACGAAGGGTGGAGGGGTGGGAGGCCATTCGGAGGAATGACGTTACCCAAATTCACAAAGGAGGAGCGGGGAGGGGAACAGGACCAACGGACCATTGATAAACATGGGGAGAAGGAGGAGGACTGGGCAAACAACCTGTTGAGGAGAAAAAGAAAAGTTTAGTACATAATATAAAAACAAGCAACTAGCAAAAGAACTTGTAAGTAGCGATTGAGAAGAAAGAGAGAAAGAGATATAAGAGACATAAAGACAAAAGATAAAGAACTATAACCGTGCTAAACAGTATACCAAGAGAGACATAATGGAGAAGGAGCGAAGAATATCATGAACAAAGTGAAACACATGCAGAGATCAAAAACCAAAACAGGTTAAATAGAAGTAGATGTAGATGAAGTATCCATGGGATCAGACCGGAAGGAATAGAGAAAACTCTTGAGTTTCAGCGGATATTCATAAGTGGTAGTCTTATTGTTAATAGTGACTTTAAATAGACATGGATGGAAGAGACCATATCTTGCACCAATAGAACGTAGCTGAGGTCTCAAAGCCAAGAACTCTCTTCGGCGGTCTGCGGTAGATTTAGCGTAATCTTGAACAAAACATAGTGAATTCCCTGACCATGTAATTTTGTTCAAAGCTCTGACAGCAGCTAAAACTTTTAAAAGGTCAGTATATTCAAGAAAATACAGTATCATTCCTCTGGGTTTACTTAGTGACGTGGAAGATGCCCGGTGCGACAAAGAACCCAACCGATGTGCTCTTTGAATGTTTAAAGAGGTGCTTTCCGGAAGTTTGAGAAGCTTAGGTAAAAAGGACTTGAAGAAAGAGATGGAATCTGATCCCTCTGACCCTTCCGCCAGGCCATAAATACGAAGATTGTTAAGCCGGTTCCTGTTTTCCAAATTCTCAACCTGTTTGTGTAAACTGGAGACTTGGGAGCATAGGGAATAAACCTTAGAAGCAGAGGAATTTAAGGAATCAACACTTTGTTCCAGCGTAGTAACACAACTTTCCACATTTAACCATTTGTTAGAGAGTTCTTGGAGAGTAGTAGTAGTTTCCTGGAGAGTGGTAGTGGTTTCCTCAACAAATGGGCGCAAGGCCCTTACTTCTTCAAGCAAAAGGTCCATGGTGACTGAAGAAGCTGGTGTTGGGGAGAAGGCAGGTCTTTCTTTAGTCTTTTGGTTGAAGCTTTGTTGCCAAGAACAGTCGGAGTACTTGTTGTTGAAGAAACAGTGTTTGGTGAGGAGGTGACTGGGTCATCCATGACTAAATACTGATATTGCGAACTAGTGTGAAGTAAGAATTTGCGTGAGGTAGCTTTGGAATGAAGCGCCGCCTTAAGTTGTTTGCTTATGTGTAAAGAACAAAAGGGAGTGATAAACTAACATTGAACATGAGAGCTCACCCTGAAAGAAAAAGGCATTGTAAATAGTAACAGGACTACCGCCTCAACAAGTAATATGCTGAAAAAACAAGTAAAAGCAGTAAAACAATATCATGAACAATGTTAGGGTGCAAGGGAAGAAAACATGAAGAGCCACTCCAGGTGCATTGCGCTTGTGTGAATTAACAAAATCAAATCTCACTCAGCCGGTAAAGTTGTAGGCGTCGGTTGACATAGAGGCATGATAAGCATCAGGTGTTAAAGAATTGTTCCAGTCAACGTGAGGGTAGGCTTATGAGGAGAAAATCTTACAACACACAGGTCTGTGGAGACGCGCGAATGCAACGCTGACACAACCTCAATTAACAGTTGGCATTTCCCAGCAAGCCTCACAGTGCAGAAAATACTAAATCTACTTCCAAGCACCAAGGGCATAGGAAACGTAGCTTAGAGAAGAAGAAGAAATCCTGTAAGAGGGACTACTCCAGGAGCGTTTTGTTTATTTGAGTGAACACATGGAACCTCACTCAGCCATAAAAGTTAAAAACAACGGCTGACAAATAGGAATGAAAAGCATCAGGTGTTGAAGAAAAGTTCCAGTCAGCAAGAAGGTAGGCACATGAGGAGAATGTCGTACAGCACACAGTTCTGTGGAGAGGCGCTCATGCAGCGTTAAATACAGCCTCAATTAGCAATTGGCATTTCCCATAAAGCCCAATAGTGCAGGAGACACTAGCTCTATTTTCAGGCACCAAGGGCATAGGAAACGCGGCACAAAAAAGAAAAAATCCTGTGAAAGGGGATCATTTGAGAGCGCTTCGAAAAACCGCAAATCAAAATGGCGGCCGAAAATCAAAAACGCTGCAAAATCCAGTAAAAATCGTGCATTAAGGTCTCAAAAGATAACGAAGAAGAGACCAGAGTCACAGCATGAAGGGCAGGCAGAGCAGAGCAGGCAAGCAGGCATAGTGAGCGCCCCACAGGGAAGTTGCAATAATAGAGCCGTTCCGTGACTGAGTGCACAAAATGCACAAAATGGCGGCTGTATAAATCACGGAGCCGCGGGAGAAGAAAATAAAGAAACGGCAGACTACCTTCAAGAAATGAAGTTGGCAGGAGGTCGTAAAATGTACCCTACATGCTCACAGGCACAGTCCTCTGATTTGGGCTCAGTCTAAGAGGAAGAAGGGCACCGCTGGTCCGTCTCTACCTCCGTCGTCCACAGAGAGTTACGGGCAAGCCGCCATACTCGTCCGGCACAAGCCACGCCCCCCGTAAATGATAATTTTTAAATGTAATATTTGTTATATTTTTTATACTGATTTACTATATTATTATAAATTATTTATTTTTAGATATATTATTTTTTAAATAACATTACATATTTTTAATAGAAATGGTTGTACACCTCTCTGCAACGCAGCCCCCTGGCGTGTTTGCAGAGGGGGAACTAATTCCCCTTGCATACTGGGGGTCCCTGGAGGCCAACTAGCCCACCTGGATCCTCCAGTATGCGACAGGGGGCTGCATTGCAGAGAGGTGTAATAAGGCCACACTCTTTTTTACACCTCTCTGCAACGCAGCCCCCGGGCGCGTTTGCAGAGGGGGAACTAATTCCCCATGCATACTAGGGGTCCCTGGGGGCCAACTAGCCCACCTGGAACCTCCAGTATGCGCCAGGGGGCTGCATTGCAGAGAGGTGTAATGAGGCTATGCCTCTCTTTACACCTCTCTGCATCGCAGCCCCCTTGCGCGTTTGCAGCAGTGGAACTAATTCCCCTTGCATACTGGGGGTCCCTGGGGGCCAATTAGCCCACCCGGAACCTCCAGTATGTGCCAGGGGGCTGCATTGCATAGAGGTGTAATGAGGCCACACCCTTTTTTACACCTCTCTGCAACGCAGCCCCCACGCACGTTTCCAGAGGGGGAACTAATTCCCCTTGCATACTGGGAGTCCCTGGGGGCCAACTAGCCCACCAGGAGCCTCCAGTATGCGCCAGGGGGCTGCGTTGCTTTGCCCCGGGGGGGGGGGGCGGCGGTCCCTGGGCAGTGTGGGGGGATTGGGCACCCCCCACACTTCTTTATCACTATGCACCCGCAATTTGGTCCCCCAGGGGGGTAATTTGGAAAAAAACATACCAGGTTTTAAAAAAATATGTGGTCCTTGGGGGGTCCTTGTGGGACCACCTGGGCAGGCCTAGGGGGTCAAGGTGTTTCTACCCTGCCCCCTTTTTGTGTTCTACACGTTTGTTTTTCTGCTTTCTTGTGCCTCAGTCTACCGAGGCACAAGATGGCTGCCAACAATTTCTGTTTTGGAGTATTGACAGACATTGGCAGCCAATCAGCATGCAGCTTGCGCACGTGAAGGTCCACGCACCATACGCTTACGGTGCGCACACGTACGTGGACTTGTGCGCGTACGGTGCGTGCTTATAGATATATAAAAGTTTTTCTTTTGATTTTCTCAGGAACTACTGGAGGGATTTACACCATTTAAGCAAAACGGCGATCTGCGAACCAAACTGTACCTCTCTGCCAAATTTGGTGTAATTCCGTTCAGTCGTTCGGGCTGTAGCCGTTTCTAATCGTCCTATGGAAAATAACATGGGGAAAACACGTTTTGGGGCCCTCTTTTTTCTCAGCCCCCACTTGATGAATCCCCCAAAAACTTTCAGGGAAGGAGCGGAGCGGAGTGGGCCATCTTCTTTGAGAAATTCGTGAAGATTCATCAACTGGCGCCAAAGTTATTCCCAATAGAATGTTGCAGATTTCCTATGGAAACTAGGTCCTAACTATAACTGCCTACTGGCGACCGCCAGTAGGTTATATATATATATATATATATATATATATATATATATATATATATATATATATATATATATATAATTTTTTTTTCCGAATGAGACGGGACTGACGCCTCTACTCAAAAGTACTGGAGCATTGGAGCCTGGCCAGTGCTCCCGGAGCAGTAACCGGGAGAAGACGCGGAAGTGAAAAGGTGAAAGCCGCGGCGGTGAGTATAGGGGGCAGGGGGTGGGCGGGTATCACACTGCTCTGCAGCGCGGTGGAGATGGCGCAGGGGCAGCTGGAGCTCGCAGCCTCCAGCTGATTGTACGAGCTGCCGGGGGAGTAACCTGGGCGGAAAAAACTGCGAATATAGCTTGGGGCTGGATACCTGAAGCCTAAAAAAGCATTAGCCGATGTAGACACATCACGAATAAAACAACGCCCACGTGTCTCACGATGGCCCAATATAATAAAACAATGGTGTAATACAGGAAAATAGAAAGCTGACAACACATTGGACATTTACACCAACGAGTATATAGCGAAACTGGCACTTTGCCCACAGCAAAGAATAAGAACATCAGCAGTATTTGGAACCTGTCAGGTCTGGGAGCAGCCGACAGGAAAGCCTTTGAAAAATATAAACACAAAAGAAATAACACCAGTGCAAATAAGCAAATCGAGAAATATACCAACCTGAGTATTAAATCATGGCGGATAAATCAAGGAATCGCCAACAGAGGGCAAGTGAATTGTTAAATGATAAAGCAGTTCCCCTGACAAATACCAACACGGGATCTAACAAGAAGGGTACAGCAGGAGAAAAGGAGAAGAGAACCATTCTAAATGTCCTAAGAGAACTTCAACAAAACCGGATCATGGAAGTGAATAAATATCGAATTTAAGAGGGTCCAATGAGGGCTTCGAATATTAATTATGCCAACATTAAATGACTTAGATCCAGATTTGATTAAACAGTGGCAACAGGACACAAATGAATGTTCCTTCAAACTAATGAGAACATGCGGAGAGAAAGTTGGATAAGATAACTGCAATCATCCAAGCACTGGATTCAGAACTGGCAACATTTCCTTCATCTGAAGAAAATAAAGAATTAATTGACAGCATGGAGAAGAAAATAAACAAACATGAAACAGAAGTGGAGAAGAGAAAAGCGCATAAATTCACAAGAGACAGGCTAGACTATGCCAACGGGCGCATCTACACTTTTGCCCGAAAGTATAATACACTGAGAAGCAGAGTGGTAATGGACAAATGCGCTGGCACCCCTACAATAACCATAGACAACATGGATAGTTCAGAGATAAGCTCTGCGGATGAAGACTCAGTCACAATGCCATTGGATTTTCGGGGGGAGATGCAATTAGCCCAAATGATAATGCGGTAAAGAGGAAGAGGCAGAATCAACACGTGGGGGAGAGAACAGCCAAAAACACCAGAAGGGGCAGGAGAAGAAACAAAACCAAAGAGAGGAAAAGGAAGACAAAAATAGCTCTCCAGAAGATGGAGGCTAATCCAAATGACAATTTGGTTATTAACATCTCGAACAAAACCTTAACAGAATCCCAAATAAAGTTGTTGAATAGGGGATTATCCTATTGCCCCAATAAGGAAATGGACTACCCGAATGCACGTATAGACCTCTAGAAATTCTGCAGGAAAGTTAAACTCAATAAACTTTTCCTGGAAAAGAAGCCCTCTCCCGGGAACCGGCAAAAGGAAAAGACAGATCCATCACCAATCTTGCAGAAAGAACTTCCAGCACTAAAAACATTGACCCGTCTAGGTACAGGAGCATCCCCTAACATGGAGGACATACAAGACTCAACAGTCTCTGTCATAGAATTTTGTAACACAATAGGGGTTGCGACCAACAGAGGAGGAGAGAGTGGACTCAATAAACAGTCCAGATACTGTCCACAACTACAAACTGGTAACAAAGTCGACCTGTTTCAATAGATCATGGTGGAGGAAATTACAAAAATGGCGTCAAGATCAGCCAACAAGTTAAATCAGAATAAGAGCACTACCCAGAGAAAAAAGAACTGGAACCTCACACCAAATGAATATAAAGCCATGTCAGAACTCAAAAATGATCCCGCAATAATAATCAAAGCCTCAGATAAAGGGGGTAATATTGTGGTCCAAAACATCTCGGATTATGTGGAGGAAGCTAATCGTCAACTGGGAATTAGAGAACATTATCAACTGATGAGAGAGAATCCAATTGAGAAATGGACGGAAGAATATCATACTCTCTTATTAGAATGGAAAGACAGGGAATTGATTGACTTTGAAGAATTCATGTACTTAAAAACAGACAACCCAATTACGGCAACAATTTACTTTCTGCCCAAAGTACATAAGTCGATCAATAAACCACCCGGAAGACCTATTGTTAGCTCAATTGGATCCCTATTAGAATCCACATCAAGATTCATAGACATATTCCTAATGAACTACGTAATAAAACTACCCTCGTATTACGAGACACCATGGACTTTGTAAACAAATTGAACAACATGAAATAGGAGATAAATTTCCTTATGGCAACAATTGATGTCTCCTCGCTCTATACATCCATACGACACCAGGATGGTATATATGCAGTAAATACATTTTTGAAGGAAAGATCAATAAACTTTTTGGAACACTCTGCCATGTTAATCAAGATGTTGACCTACTGCTTGACACATAACATCTTTCTCTTCCAAGGCAATCTCTACCTGCAACAACAGGGGACTGCAATGGGAACATCTTTTGCCCCCACGTACGCAAACCTACTGATGCCGTCTGGGAAAAATAGGTTCTGCTGGAAGAGAACAAGAAACATCAAAAGATAAAAAGTTGGCATCTATATATATCGATGATCTCTTTTTAGTATGGGACGGGAATCAAATAGAGCTACAGACCTTCATTGACTCTCTGGAAAACAACTGGTACAATCTACACTTCACTTCAACCATCAGTAACACCCGGGTGATCTACCTGGATGTAGAGGTAGAAGTACGCAATAACAAACTATGCACCAAGATGTACCACAAACCAACATCCTGCAACAGCATCCTCCACGCCAACAGTGGTCATCCCTCAAATTTGAAGTGGAGCATACCATATGGAGAGATGCTAAGGGCCAAGAGAAATTGCTCTGAAGAATAGGACTTGGATGCGGAGATAGAGAAAATGATTGGCCGATTCTTATCTAGAGGATACCCTTTGGAAGTTCTGATGACAGCAAAATCTCGAATGCACCTGAAGGATAGAGGGGACCTCCTGATCTCTCGGAAAAAATAAGCACACACAACGGGAGTCCTTGAGTTACCCCAGAAAAGAAAATTGGAGGAGTCAGGAAATAAAACACGCCTCAATATGGACTTCAACAACCAGAGTCAGAATCTGAAGAAGGTGATACAGAAAAATTGGAAAATCCTCCTGTTAGATGAAACTCTTAAGGAACATTTAACACCTTATCCGAGTATCACCTATAGGAAAACAGCGTCCCTAAGAGACATCCTGACACAAAGTCATTTTGAGATCAAGCCAATGGAAAAAGTGTCTTGGCTGAATACACCAGGGTTCTGGAAGTGTGTAAAATGCAAAGCTTGCGAGCATGGACAGAATATCAAAGAATACACACTCCAGAGTGGAAACATTGAAAAGATCACAGATCACATTACCTGCGAATCAAAATTTGTAGTTTACAGACTCAAATGCCCATGTGGAAGAGATTATATCGGAAGCACAATTAAAAAAACTGATCTTACAACACCTACGTGCGATTAAAAATAACGATCCGAGTTACCCTATGGCGAAACATTTCAACGAACAACATCAAGCAAACTTCAGCAAACTAATATATTCAGGTTTGAAAATCGCCAAGGTATCCGAGAGAGGAGGAGATCGCACTTTAAAGTTAAGAAAAATGGAAAGCAGGATGATTCTCGGTATGGGAACGGAATTCTCTTATGGACATAATTTGGACGCAGAACTACATGTACATCTGGAAAAGTAAATGAATAATAGAGATCAATGATGAGCTTTGAAAATCCAACTTCACAGAAAGCATTGTATGGATATGAACTCTTGAAACAGCAGAAATTAAATAATGACAAAGCCCTAGGAGGTATGCATACCCAAAGCAGAAAATGGTTGATTTTAAGGGAGCGAATTGTCTCTTTGAGTCAAGAAAAAGAATATGCAAGGTTAGATAAAATAAGATGGAATGTAATACACTGGATGTGATCAAGTCTTGTGCAGATGAAACCCCCCCCCAAATAAACTGAAAAGACCGTCATCTCTGTGGGAGGTTATAAATGACAATGCAATTACCCCTAAAATAAGAATATATGGTTAACAACATAAAAATATTTCTCTGGTGAGAGAAAGAAGTCTCCATTTTCGGAAACTGTTATCTACTTTAGCACATAGAACCTAAAATGGAAAAAGAGGATATGAGAAATAGGGGAGGGCAGAAAAGAAAAATAACTGTAAAACTTGTATATTTGCACATAATGACTTAATCAATCACTGTAACTCTAAAACCTAGAACTAAGAATGAACTCTTGTAGCTCCTTAGCCACTTATGTGGTAAAAATGTACTTTACAGAAACTCTTTCACTGAGAGGCTCAATCAGTTTTTAAAATGAACTTTGGAACTTTGCACATGAATTGCACCTTGTTTGATGAATAATATCATTATGAATGTAAAAAAGTCCCTTTCAGGTACTTTACATGATGCACGTTGCACTTTAGAATCACATTCTTAAAATAGTATTTTACTGTAAACCATGAGGTGCACAGAGATAAGGTGAAATAATGGCGTCCAAAATGTGCCGTGAAATCATACTCAGGACTGGTAGTCTAGTTGTTTTTAATGGTAAAGAAACTGATGAGGGTACTAAGCACAGAGCACAACATAAATTGTCTAGACACAAGGGACTCTATGGTCCAGTTGAAGACTAAGTATAGTCGAAACGCATAGGCCATCCTGTTGCTGATGCACATGGTGTTTGTGGAAAAATAAAAGAAATTTGAACTCATTTGCTGCTGTGGTGCCGTGACTTCTGTGGAAACTACGTAAGCCCAGGGGAAGTGATATATATATATATATATATATATATATATATATATATATATATATATATATATATATATAGAGTAACTCCGTAACACCACCTCCAATCCAACAGGACCGGCGAAGCAGGAGACAGACCACAGCTTTCAGGTAAGTTTTTTTATTATTTCTCCAGTTTTTCCCTTAACCAACCAACCATGACGCGTTTCGGGCTTTGCAGCCCTTGTTCACATGTTATATATATATATATATTATTTTTTTTTCCAAAAGGAAAACGAGGAGGGGGAAAACGAGGAGGGGGAGGCGGGGGCGCCCAAGGAAGATCTACTCCGGTAGTGACAAGAAGTGCTCGAGGGAAGACCTGGAAATGAGTGTGATGAATCCTAAAGAAAACACAATAATTAACTTGTCAGATCGGATACTAACCCCAAAAGAAGAAGAGTTGTTGAAACTTGGACTTACCTTCTGTCCGACTCCAGCATTTGATTATACGCAGACAAGGATAGATCTCTTTAGATTTATCAGAAAATTAAAACTGCAGAAGTTACACACTCTCAACCCGAAAGCAGCTGATGGAACCAGCATTGAAGGGAGGGATCCCTTAGCAATAATAACAGGCAAAGACTTACAGGCCATTGCGGTAGCACAAACATTGATTGGAACAAGCCACTCTCAAGATTGGGATATCCAACCCACACAGACTTTGGAGGACTGTGGTATCATCCAACAGGGTTGCAAAAGTGGAATGACTATCAAATCAAAAACCAATCCAAGGACTCCGCATGACGGAATAGACACTTTTCAGGAAATTGTCATTGAGGAACTAAAGTATCTCCAAATGGAAGGATTCAATTGCAACAAGAAAAATCTGAGCAAGGAGGAATGGGCTGTGATCCAGAATCTAAAAGAAGATGATAGCATAATCATAAAACCCAGTGACAAAGGGGGAAACATTGTCATCTTGAAACGAGGACAATATGAGGATGAAGCCCTATCCCAACTGAACAATAGGGAACATTATGTGGAGATAAAAAGAATAAAATATACTGAAAGTATTAAAGCCTTTAATGACTTGATCGACAAATGGAAAGATAAAGGAATACTTGATTTCAGAGATTGGAAAAACCTGAAGTGCGACTTCCCCCAAATTGCTACCTTCCATCACCTGCCGAAGGTGCACAAGAGCAAAATTTGGCCACCTGGTAGACCTATCGTGTCTGCTAAAGACAGCTTACTGGAAAAAACATCAAGCTACATCGATAGCTTCATTGCCCCTTTCGTGAAGGATCTCAGCTCGTATCTCAAAGATACGAAGGACTTTTTGAGAATTATACAGGATGTGGTATGGGAAGAGGATATGATCTTATTAACATTGGACATTGCCAGCTTATACACATCCATCAAACACGAAGATGGTCTCATGGCAATGAAGAACTTCCTTGAATTAAGACCCATCAAATATCGAAGCCATAACATGATGTTATTGGAACTCACTGACTTCTGTCTCAGAAATAACATTTTTTTATTTGCAGGAAAACTGTATTTACAACTGCAGGGGACCGCGATGGGCACGTGCTTCGCCCCCAGCTACGCGAACCTTTTCATGGGCTGGTGGGAGAAGCACGTGGCCTGGGCGGGGGAGAACGAGCGGTGGATGGACAATATTGTCCTGTGGACCCGCTACATCGATGACTTATTTTTGGTGTGGCGGGGTCCACGGAACGAGGCTGAGGAGTACATCTCGGAGTTGAACAGAAATAACCTAAATCTCAGCTTCACAAGCACCATAAGCCAAAATGAGGTTTTCTACTTGGACCTTCGGGTCTTTGTGGAAAACAACAAAATACAAATGGCTGTCTACAGAAAACCCACGGCAGGCAATACTATATTTCATTCACGCAGTTACCATCCCCGCAGCGTCATCAATAATATCCCCTTGGGAGAGTTTTTGCGAATCAAACGCAATTGCTCAACCTCACAGGAGTTTGAGAGTGCCAGGGAACAGTCCAAAACAAGATTCTCCCAAAGAGGCTATGGAAGAGGAATCTTAAAACAAGCAGAAGTGAGAAGTAATTTGGTAGAAAGAAAAGACCTGTTGACTGACAAACCCAGGCCTTTAGATACCAAGATCAGGCTAATTACTGACTTCTCTGAAAAATCTCCAGAAGTCTTCAACATAATGCGCAAGAATTGGAAGATTCTTAAATCTGATTCTGTAATCGGGAAGTCATTATCTGATCATCCTCTGATTACTTACAGAAAGGGGAAGTCTTTCAAAGACCATCTTGTAAATAGCCATTATGAAAAAAAGAGAAAGAGAAAAACAACTGTTTCAGACTTCTTCCCTTGCATGAAGTGCAAGGCCTGTAAAAATTCTCAAAAGGTCAAGGAATACTATATTCCGGGAAGGAAGAAGAAAGGCAGAATAACCAAATTGGTGAACTGTAATTCTGACTACACAGTCTATTGTCTGACATGTCCCTGTGGGAAGAGGTACATAGGGAGTACAGTGAAACCCACCAAACTCAGGGTCCTAGAACATATGAGGGCTATCTCCTCAAAGGATCCAAACTACCCAGTAGCCCGCCATTTCGAGCAGAAACATGACAGCAATAGCAACCTATTGACCTATTTCATCTTGGACCAACTAGTCAGAACAGAAAGAGGGGGAAACTGTATAAGGAAACTGAGAACATTGGAATCAAGATTCATTATCCAGTTACAGACTAAGACCCCGGGAGGGATGAATAATGAAGAAGAGATGTGGACTCACATCTGAATAATTCCTCCAGTGTTTCCTTATCTTCTTTCTAAGAAATCCGGACTATAGACTTGTATATAGCTTTTTCCATACACAGAGTAACGTGACCCGTCACCACAAATCTAATTTGTATAATTTAATTTTGGTAAAGCACAGTGAAAATAATTATAAAATACATGCTTAGATGCCCATAAGCAGATCGTTATGCCCATTCAGGGCTAGATTGTAAATACTTCAACCGCCCATCCAGGGCCAAACTGTAAATAATTCAACTGTGACACCTCCAAAGTGGTGACCTAAAATAATGTGAACTGGTGTGATTTTCACCAAGAGCCGAGAATGGAAATCACACGCATAGGTACTCGCGGCATAAATACCATCTAGACATATGTTTATAAGTATAGAGGACAAACATTGGATAAAATGTGATTTCATGTTTTGATTGTGTTGAATAATGCATTGGTTCTCTTATTCCACTTATAATTGTATATATGTAAAATAGTAAACTATCCGTTAAAAGATGGCCGCCGCAAAAACAATGAATGAATTGCTTTGAGTACCGTTTTCTATGTTTACGTTTATGGTTGTAGAACACGTGACTGATGATGATCACGGCTTCTGATTTAAATGTAATTTGTAAATAGTGTCAGTTTACACTGACGAAGGCGGCAACGCCGAAACGCATTTGTAGACTGATTGCTGATTGCTGAGGAGGTCTTTGAATAATAAAAGACTTGGCGAACCTACGCCGTATTGGCTTGGAGTGCTTTCCTTTCTAAACCCATGATCTGGGTTTTTTTTCGTTGTACAATATATATATATATATATATATAATATATAACATATATGAACAACTCATGAAAGAGATAGCGGAAATTAATGAGGAGTTGAGTAAATGGGAACCACACGATCTTATAACCAAATCGAGAAAGGAAATCGATGAGCGCATTGCCAAACAAGAGGAGAAAATCAAAGCCCGCAAGATTTACAAGTTTGCGCGTGATAAGGAAGACTACGCGCAGGGGCGAATATTCACATTCGCGCGCAAGTTTGACAATGTGAAACGCTCTAAATTTGCACAACAAACACAGCAGGCTAAACAGGGAAAACCGGATGGGCAGACATCCACCTCTGCACAAGCGCAGGGCACTACATTACCTGGAACAAGCCAAATACACAGTGACAACGAGTCATTGACGAGTGCTCCCACCTCAGACGACGATGCCAGTAGCAGTTGGGAGGCAAGCTCGGTCATTCTTGATTTAGGTGAGGAAGTGGATTTTTTATCCAACGAGAGACTACAGTCACTAAGACCCCGGAACAAACAGCAGACAAAGGGGCAGCAGCAGCAGCAAAGCGTGCCAGGAACAACAGAAGACGGGGCCAGCGCCGGAAAAAACACAAAAGTGCCCAAAAAACCAAAGCGGCAATATTGGCGCAAAAACAAGTGAGTGACAATACCGTAGTAAACCTTTCCTCCATTGACCTTACCAAGGCTGAGCAACAACTTTTAAGTCTTGGTCTCTCGTATTGTCCTGCTACTGATTTTAACTATGCTAAGACCCGCATAGATGTCTACATGTACATCAGAAAATGGAAGCTTAAAAAATTCTTTGAGATTAAGGAGGGTCTAAATAATAAAACAACACAAGGAGTTGGAACGACTATTAATGTTCTTCCCAACCTACCCATGCTTCCAGCCAGTGACACTCGAACAGCACTTACTGTACTAAATCTTTTGGGCAATGACGCTCTCACTGAAGAACTTGCATCCACACAGGATGAATTGAGGGCAGCTGACATTCCCACAATTGGAGCCAACACCAGTCCTTTTAAACCAACGTCTAAATTCAACCCTACCATGCCCAGAGACTCCATTGATGTGTTTCAAGACGTGGTAGTAGAGGATCTAAAGCGACTACATCATCAGATAAAGCACAAAAAGCGATATAGAAGCAAACAGGAAACGGACTACCATGCTTTGGTCAAAAAATTAAGCAGTGATCACAACATCATAGTGACCATGGCCGACAAGGGGGGCAATGTGGTCATCTGGCCCCAAGAGGAATACATTAAGGAGGCAAAGCGACAGCTTGGTGATGATACTTGTTATTCGATCACCAATATGAAACACTTTGAAGCTTCAAGGGAATCGCTCAAGAAATTACTTTTCAAATACAAAAGGGAAGGTATAATTTCCTCACAGGAATTTGAATTCCTCCACGTCGAATTTCCTGTATTGCCAAAACTTTATTTACTCCCCAAGATACATAAACTATCAAGACCAGTGCCAGGCCGACCGATCATTTCGGCCATTGCAGGAGTGGCTGAACATGTCACTGAATACATTGATTACTTCCTGCAGAGCCTGGTCCAGGAATTACCCACATATGTCAGAGACACTGGCGATTTCCTGGCTAAAATTCAAAACATCCAGTGGAATGAACAAATGCTCTTGATCACCTTGGACATAGAGTCGCTTTATACCAGTATAGAGCATGTGTGTGGTATCAAAGCTTTAGAGTTTTTTCTTGGCAATAGACCCATAAATTGTTACCAGCACAACAAAGTTTTGATCGAGTTAACATCCTGGTGTCTCCACAATAATTTCTTTCTTTTTGGGAGTGATCTATATCTGCAAAGACGTGGGGTCGCCATGGGGGCATGTTTCTCTCCCAGCTACGCGTGCTTGCACGTGGGCTGGTGGGAGGAACATGTCCTCAGACGACAACATGCCCAAATTTATTCTGATCATGTTTTACTTTGGCTCCGTTACATTGACGACGTTTTTTTGTTATGGCAGGGTGACAAACACAGTGCACAACTGTTCATTGATTCTATCAATGTGAATAATGAAAATCTGAAATTCACTAGCTCCATCAGTGAATGTGAGGCAGAATTCTTGGATGTTAAAATCCAGATCCACAATGGCCGGATTACCACCAAACTACATCGTAAAAGTACTGCTGGTAATAGTATTTTGCACGCCAGCAGTGCACATCCGCGCCATGTGGTAGATAACATTCCCTTAGGTGAACTATTGAGAATTAAAAGAATCTGCAGTACAGACTCTGATTTGGTATCCTGCACCAATGAAGCCTTGGCGAGATTTCGTGCTAGGGGGTACCGTGAATCAGTCCTTACAAGAGCTATGGCCAAAGCCAAGACTAGATCCCGTGCTTCCTTACTTACAACCAACAGCAGTGCTAATACATCTTGCACCTCTGATGAGGATACCACGAACCCTAGGTTCCTCACACCATACAGCAGACAGGCAAGGCAAATAAAATCCATTCTATCTAAAAGATGGCCAGTCCTTGCTACAGATCCTGTACTCAAACCCCAATTAGCAGAAGTTCCCATTGTCACCTTTAGGAAGGGTCCCTCTCTCAGATCCCACGTCTGCCATGAGTTTCCTGAATTAAGAAAAAAGCAGGAATGGTTGAAAACTAGATCTGGCTTTATACGCTGCACCTCCTGCAGGGCTTGCAAATTTGGCAAAAGCACTCGGCAATACAATACGCCATTCAGTCCAGACCCTATTCAAATTAGGGGCCAATACAATTGTAAGACTGAATTTGCCATATATGTTTTAACCTGCACATGTGGACTCAGGTATGTCGGCAGTACTCGACAACCAGTACACGTTAGGATCCTCCAGCATCTACGTGCCATTGTCAACAACGACCCAGCCTACCCTGTAGCCAGGCACTTCAAGGTAATTCATAATAATAATCTGGAGTGCCTGTCATATTTTGTCATCTCCGCAATAGATAAACCCAGAAGAGGCGGGGACAGGGTAAAGATGCTGAGAAGAATGGAATCTCATTTCATTCTTGAATTAGACAGTAGATCCCCGAATGGTCTTAACAACACGGAAGACCTACATGTGTTTTTGTAACTTTAGCCCTGCTCTGTCCAATACACTTTGCATTACTTTGGGTGGTGGGGTTCAGTTGGTTCATGCCCCTGCCCCCTTTCCACGTGTTCCACTATTTGTCTCCTTGTTGGGTTGTTGCACGTATTATTTATACATTTTTTCACGGTGATTGACCATTTAGGTGTTTTGCATTTATCTTTTCTGACACACTTATTTGAGGACATAGACAAAAAAAGTTTTTTTCTGTGATCCATGTAGAAACATGTTCTTACAACAGTTCGTTTTTTTAAATTTATTTATTTATTTATTTATATGCTTCTATAGCGCCTGAATAGACCCCCGAAGGGGTATCTCTGCGCTTTGCCATCCAGGGGAAACCTGCTACTGTACCCGGACAATACCAATAGATAGTGGGGGAATAGAATTAAGTGCTAGAGAAGAGGTAGGTTTTCAAGGTTTTACGAAAAGATAAGTGATCAGAGCTGAGCTTTAGTGAGAGGGGAAGGGTGTTCCACAGAGCAGGCCCAGTATAGGCCAGAGCCCTACCTCCTTGACGGGCTTTTTAATGTTGGGAACCTTGAGGAGTTGGAGGTTGCTGGATCGTAGTGCACGGCCCGGGACATATGGTGTAAAGACTGTGCTGAGAAATTTTGACTATGATATTCCCATGATCAGATGCCAAATAGCCCATGCCTTACTATTTTGCTGCTGCAGTCATATGTTTACATATTATGCTGTTTTGCAGTTTGATAGTTACAGATGTAATACAATATTGTTTACATTCAAGCATATTTTGCACATAACCAATAGTATCATTACTGGTTTTTAATTGCATCTGTTATAACTACAACTATCATTTTTTAACTATGCACTTTGCACTTTAATATGCTATTTGCACTATTAACATCAAAAATAGACGAGGGCTATCTGTATATACAAATATTTGTTATATACGAAAATAATTTTTTGGTATTTGCATTTTATGCTGTGTATAGAAAAAAAAGTTTTTTATATCTTTTTAAACTTTTGTATCATGGGTTTACAGTTTTTTGTCAATTTAACATATGGATTTTAACCTGTTAATGAATTTTTCGAACTGTTGTTATTTCAATACTGTTTGGAAAACAGACTAGGCTACCATTCACTAGTAGTTTGTCCTCGCTGTTTATTATCACGTGGTGTACTATGAGAAAAAAAGAGAAAAAAATGCATTTTTTCACTGCTCAGTGACTACTATTTAAAACGCATGCATTACCAACTCTGACTGTCTGTGAGCAAGGGCGGATGCCCGAAACGCGTCAGATTGCTTGGTTCAGCTTTTGAATAAAAAAACTGTGCTTATAATTACTGGATCCGCGTGATTTCCTGGGTAGCTGTGGTCGGAGCTCGGGAGATTGCATTTGTTTGATATATATATATATATATATATATATATATATATATATAACTAAATATATAAATATATATATATATATCATTCTATTTGGAATAACTTTGGCACCGGTGGACGAATACAAGCAAAATTCTCCAAGAAAATGGCCTGCTCCGCTCGGCTCCTTCCCTGAAAGTTTGGGAGTGATTCGTTAAGTGGGGGCCGAGAAAAAAGAGTGGTCCCAAAACATGTTTTTCCATGCAATTATCCATAGGACCTTTAGCCAGGGCTACAGCCCGAACGGCTAAACGGGATTACACCAAATTTGGCAAAAAGGTAGAGTTTGGTTCGCAGATTGTGCTTTTTGTTAAATGGTGTGCAGATTGTGCTTTTTGTTAAATGGTGTAAATCCGTTCAGTAGTTCCTGAGAAAATCAAACGTAAAATCATAGTGCTATCTAGAGACGAAGTACCGTACTCTGTACTGTACTCTGTACCTTCCCGAGCACGAGCTGCATGCTGATTGGATGTCAACAGTCTGTCAACACTCCAAACCAGGAAGTTTTGGCAGCCATTTTGTGGCTCGGTAGAACCGAGGCACAAGAAAGCAGTGAAACAAACGTGCAAAACACGTAAAGGGGGCAGGGTAGAAACACCCTGACCCCCTAGGCGTGCTTAGGGGGTCCCACAAGGACCCCCAAGGCCCGAAAAAATATATATTTTTTAAAAATCGCGGGATCACAATTCAGATTGAGTCGCTATTACAGACGATGGAATTTCATTCCATATGAATCGATTGTCTGGTTTTCACCAGAAAAGTTTCTGTGTCTATTTTCACAAACTAAAAATATTCCTAAAAAATCGCCTGCATGACTTAAACACATTCTTTCAACTGTTTACAGGAGATGCACCAGTGCTGGAACCAGGATCCACCAGTGAGTAAGAAAAAGTAATGATAACACTACTTACCTGCTAAGTGAATTTCCTCCCATAATAGAACATTGGTGCTTCTATGTGAAAACATTTCTAAGTGTTAACTTTTAAAATACAATAATATTCCTTAAAAATCACTACTGTAACTAAAACACTTTTACTCAACCGTTTACAGGAGATGTCTAAGGACTGAATCTAGGATCCAGGCCTGTGGTTAGAAAAGTAAACCATAAAGTAACTAATTGCATTTAACTAGAAAAACACATTGAGGCCAATGCTGCTTTGTGTTTGAAATTGTGTTGCCCATTGCAACAACTGTAACTACTGTACTTAACAGTCTATTGCCTATTTGCAAAGTATTTAAACTAAAGTAATTCATTCTGAGGAAGTAATGTAATGTATAATGTAATTTCAATGTAATAAAAAAATTAAATATCTCAAAATAAATATTTTAAAAATGTAGTAAATCGGTATAAAAAAATATAACAATACATTTAAAAATTGTCATTTACAAAACCTTCGAAATTCACTCAAAACACCAAAGGTTTCAGACCTGAAACAGTTAGGAATTAGCATTTAAAAAACCTTTGAAATTCACTGAAAAAACTATAGGTTTCAGGCCTGATTATGGGGCCGATTAGGATTGCGGTGAATCCTCATCCTCCGGACCGGTGGTGGCTTCCGCTGCGGTGACTGAAAAGCCCCCCGCCAGATTAGGATATCATTTGGGATGTCATCAGTGATGTCACTGACCATGTCATGAATTATGTAATATGTGACATCATCAGCAGTGGATTGAGGGCGCGCAAGATATAGTTAGTACAACTAACTATATCGGAGGAATTTCAATGGTTTTGTACAAGTGAAATGACCAGCTAACTATAACACCCCTAAAAACCTACAGTTTTTTCAGTGAATTTCTAAGGTATTTTAAATGCTAATTCCTAACTATATCAGGTCTGAAACCTATGTTTTTTTCAGTGAATTTCAAAGATTTTTTAAATGCTAATTCCTAACTATATCAGGCCTGAATATATATATATATATGTTTCACTGTGCGATGGGGCACATTAGTCCGACGAAGGCAGCAATGTCAAAAGGTGTTATGGATTTAACATGGAATATTACTATTTGGGAGTGTCAATGTGTTCCTTGAGATGTTTGGTGAAACTCTTTGCTAGTGCAACCAATGTTTTGCAAACCAAATTTAGTTTGTCTGGCCCCTAATTACACATGGCACACATTGTGTCTTTTTTTGTCATAGAGATTCATTTTATAGCATGAAAAAGCAGTTTTTCTTCAAAGTGCAGCTAAAAACGGGCACTCTTTAGATTTTGAATACTCATGCTTTGTTTGCTTTTCTTGAATACATTGTTAATAATTAATGGGCAATGGTGAAGTGTAGTGAATTGAGGTGATTCTTTGGCTAGAGCATTTACTGCATAATTATGAATTACCTGTATGTGACAAATAATTTGCCATATCATTATCAAAATGTGCATTTTTCACCAAAAACATTATTTGTATCCCAAATGGATAAAAATAGTAATGACAGAGAATGCATCACATAATTTGATTTTAGTTACATAATTTAGACAACCTTAACATATCATTATTTTGTTCTCCATGCTACATAATCCTATTAACCCTGGCAATGATAAACTCTGCAGAGTGATTTGGGGGCTATCATTATGATGTTAAAAAGCAGGTTTTGCAGGAACGTGAAATATTATACACATTTCATAGTTCCCTGCGTAACATTGGTTTTATTTTACTGCATTTTGTGGAACTCCAGGGGACTTGCTCTATCTTTATTATTTCCTTACAATATGTTCTCACACCATCACTTTTCCCTCAAACTGCTTTAATCCTAAAGGGCTGATTACAATGGCGGGTAGATTGCCACCGTAGGACCCGCGGTGGCGATCCACCCGCCATTGAAACCTAATTTACCCCCCCCCCATATTATGATGGCGGGGGTATAGCGGCAGACGTATAGTGCGCCCGCCGCTTTTCCACCGGTCGGCAATCGTCCCAATTGCCGGTCGGGTGGACTTGGGTCACAATATTTTTGCCATCAATATTAGGATACTGGGATGATGGTACCCCCCTCCATTTCCATGCACAAGGTGACAAGCACGGCGTGGTGCCTGCCAAGTTGTGCATGGAAATGCACAACATGGCAATTTGGCATTGCGGTTGGTGCTGCTGTAAGCAGCACCCGCCGCAATGTTAAACTGCGGAATTCAACCACCAGGGTGGCGGTCGCACCCTAATTCGTAGTGCGGGACTGTCATCCCAACACAGCAGGATGGCGGGCGGAAGTAAGTCCGCTCGCCATCCTAATCACCCCCTAGTGCCTTGCTCTTTCATATTCATTGCAGACAAGAAGTATAAAAATAGAATCCCTGGAATGAAATTAAAGACACCAAAATGCAGTAAGAAATTGCTGCACAAAATATTCGAACCAGTGTAATGTAAGAGCAATTGAAAATAAATGCTTGTCCCATCATCTGTGTAAACATGCAAAGGTTCTGTCTTTCCTGGAATGACATATAGCAGGAAAAACATCAACATGTCGCCATAAGAATCTCCTTTCTGATGATCACTTTTTCTTTTTAGAATTAGACATCAGAAGAAGGAAAAACCAGTTCCCACTTACTTGTTTAAACTGATGGTGTAATTACTTTCTATAACCTGGCTTCCACCCTGTCATGAGTGGTGTAATATGTGAGGCCATAGGCAGTGCATGGAGGCACAAATTATGGCTAGTGTCTGAAGTATAACAGGGAATTTGAGTGGTTTTTAGGTTTTGATTTGTAACCAAAACTGCACTTGAACGGATATTTGTTTAGTGAATATCATAGGCTTTTTAAACAAATGTTATGGTAGTAGATGCAACCCTAACCATAGCTTAATGTTTTTTTTTCCAGAGGCTTTCTGGAGGTTTACCATCTACCACATGGACCTGCTTTTTGCACCTCAACCACTGTTTACGGCTAAGCATCACTGCGCACAGATCTTGGCTGGTCAAGCAGTGAATGACTGCAGTCTATGTATACAACTTGCAATAGATAGCTTAACCTGTCCAGCACAAGACTCTTAGCGATGTAAAGCAGGGGTTGATGGTGACAATAGGGCTGGCAGGGTCCATTGGTAGGTTGAGTGATTTGAGATCCAGTGAGAAGGTGTGCAGTCAGTAGGTGACTGGAATGCAGAGGGGTTATAATGTGTTCTTGTCTTGCCCCCGTCTGCCCCAGACATTGGATTATGTGCCTGCACCTCCCTCCATACATTTACTAAAAGAACAACACTGGTGCAAAACTGAACTCAGGATGGTACTTAGCTACCAGAAATCTAAGCTCTGGAAATGCCTCTTACCTATAAGGCATATTGGTTTTAGTTGACAACATACTTCTAGATCACTTCTCTCTTTACGGGAAAGTAGGTTGCAGTGGAGTTGGCTATCTGTCACACATTAAAAACTGATATCTTTTTCAGCATAGAAATGCCACAACGCAAAATGTATTTCAGGACACACAAAAGCTACACAAAGCCTGATTTGTGTGGCTTTGTAAAACAAAAAGTAAAGCCAGGCACTGCATAATGTTGTCTTGCTGTAATTTGATTCAGTGAGGCATTGCATGAGTAGAGAGCATGGGAGTTCCTGTGCAACTACCAATGAATTTTGACACAAACTCAAATTTACTAAAGGCTGTAATCCTGGGTTTGCTCCAAAATGGTTTGTCTATCAGAGACTGGCATAACAATGAGAACTATCTTTATTCCTCCTTGTTGCTTGCTCTTTGCTGTCCTCCACAGAGCCGGTAGGTTTGTTGTTGTTTCTCTCCTAATTTCACCATATTTCTTCGTGACCTTTTGGGTGTTTTTTTTTGGTTTCTTGTTGGTCCTCTGGACTTACAGTTAATGAACAAAAAAATAAAACTAAACAAAATAAAGAAAAAAGTTCTCTGAACTATTTTCAAATGTATTACAATTAAGAGCTGATTATTATCACTAACCTTTCTTCTACATGTACTAGTAGTAAGTGGATGAAATTGAAGACTAAATGATAAGGTAAGTGATTGGTGAGTTGTGAGAATTAAGAATGTTCATTATATTAATAATTATAATATGTACTTTAGTAAGTACCATATGTTTTTCCTTTTTTCTAATGCAAAGAGTCAACTCTAAAAGATGGTACATGCAGTAATAAATCTAAATTTATAATAACACAAAATGCTGTTATTTTGTGTTCTTCCACTGTTACTAACAGGAATTTATGTATCCTATTTCTCACACACAAGGGTGCAGCTTACCATTCTGTTTTGTTCATTATGCAAAACTAGAAAAAATACAAATGAAATGGATTGTGAAAATACACTGCATACAGCTTTGCTTGTTGAACTTTAGAAAGCACCGACAACATTCCAAAAAAATACTGTGCTGTATTTCTAATAGTATAGTCTTGGTTGACATGGGCATATAACCTTCTATTGTAGTGAAAGAGCTAGGAATTGTCAGTTGGATGTTGAAAGTTGACAGTCTAGTCATAATACTCTATTTCTATTTTTAAAAACAAATGTATGTTATGTTATGTTAATACATTTTAAAGCGCACATCTTCCCTGGGGAAGTCTTGGTGCTAATTCAGCATAACAAACACGGAGCTAAAGAGATGACTAGATGTTAAAAAGCCATGTTTTCAGCAGTTTTCTAAAAAATCAGCAGGATGGGAGCTGTTCTTATGTTTATAAGTAGGCTATTCCAGAGTTTAGAGGCTCTGAAGCAAAGCAACTACCCCAGCCCCCATTTGAGTCTTTTGAATCTGTGGCGGGTGACCATCATGGGGCTTTTAGATCGCGAATCCCTGCTGGGTACATACCATGTTAAGGATTGTTTGAGATGAACAGGGCCTGGTCAAGAAGAGCTTTGTCAGTAAAGCAAAGTGTCTTGAATTGGATTTGGTTGTCTACTGAAAGCCAGTGGAGTGCTTTGATGGCTAAGGAAATTGACTAGAATTTTAGAGGATCAAGAAGAAGTCAAGCAGCCATGTTCTGAACACTCTGCAGTTTGTTCAGATTTTGCTTTTGGAGATTTAAGTATAGTCCGTTACAGTAGTCAAATTTGGTGAGGATCAGCAATGTAATGACCATTTTCCTCGATTTAGGGGGAATGAAAGGAAAGATTTCCCTGGTGAATCTGAGTGTGTTGAAGCATGAGGAAATAACTGAGTTGATGTGTTTGCTAAAATGTAGGTTATTGTCTATTAGGACTCCTAGATTTTTTTGTTGGATCGATAGAAGGAGTGCTCCTAGTGCATCATAGACGTGTTACATAATTAAATAATTAAGTACAACTGATAAGATAAAAACAATTGGTACACAATACACAGTTCCGAGACATGCAATGTTAAAAATACTTCGAAAGTGAAGACTTATTTTTGGGTAGGCTAAAGTGCAGAAACCTCTAATAAATAACAACTAACATCAAAGACCCATACAGCTTTTAGAATGTGCCCTTGCTCCTCCCTGGCAAATTGCTTGAGCGAGTTCTCTAAAACCCAAGATAAAAACCTAGAGACAGAAAACACAATGTGCTCATTCATGTCATATCTCAGGATCCTACACACTTCCTAATCATGTAATATACCCAAAAGCTTGCAAACTGGGATGATCCATGTCGGGGGAAGGCATAGATTGGACAAAAAAGAGAATGGATATGAAGATCCTTTTTTGTCTCATTTGCTTGTAAAAGCTTCCAGGGAAAATGTGCCGAATCTGAACTTCATGTAAAGGCTTCTAGTTTCAGAGGGGCAGATCCTGACCCTAAAAGGTTCAAAGCTGAAATAATACTTGTGGTAGAAAACGTTTTAGGTAATGCTCCCCACTTTTTGCTCATTCCATGTTAGCTGCAAAGTGAATTCCCCGAAAGCTTGACTTATCTTAGTTAGAATGCCTTTCTGACAGTGGAAGCAAGATGGCGGCCGCTACTGCAGCCGTGTGAGGAGCTGTGGTGTTTCCGCCTGATGTCCGACTCGACCTGGTATTAACTGGCGTTTGCTCCACTGTTGCAGCAAGCTAAAACTTATCCCAGCATTCAGGATAAGCTGCGAGGGTTACACGGGGTTACCTGGCCGCTGTACTGGTGTGCGAACTTTGGCGTTTCTGGAGAGAGAGACCGGCGTGTTTTGTGCTTCCGCGTTGCTGCCGCCTGGCTAGTGCGGCGGTCAGACGCTGCTACTTGCTGCGGGTGAAGACGTGATCCGCAGCGCTTCGCTGGTGTACTTCTGCTGCTGCCGAGGCCGGTGTGGTGCCATGGCTGGAGCTTACTTGCCGCGGGTGGAGACGCGACTTACGGTGTTTCTGCAGGAGAGGCAGGTGCACCGGCGAGGACCGGGGAGCTTAGCTGGGAGCTCTCTGTGCCTATTGCTGCAAAATTGTATCAGCGCTTAAGGGATTGTTGAAAATTGCTGAAATATCACGTCTGGGGATGCATTCAATTCGAGCGGTGAGCTGTTTCAATTCTGGCAAGAATAACTAACGCTGAGTTTGACACAGTGTGGCGTGGCAGATCATAATCACTGAGCTGCAGGTGAGAGTTGCAACTCTTGATAAAGGCGTGTGGAAAGCAGATAAGCAGATAAAAAGGAGCCAAAAGTAAAAGGAGATTGAAGACTCAGTGCTTGAATTAAACAATAAGTGAAACCACAAGTGTATGTTTGGAGGCTTACTGAAACTGCTATAAACTGCTACAGAGTTTTTCCTAATTAGCTACATAAAGGGCTACATAAAGGGCTGTAACCTGTTAATATTAACACAATGATTGAGGGATCAGTTATGGCCCCTAAAGGCAGAGGAACAAAAAAAAATGCCACTAACTCAGTTAACCCCGTAAACACCACACCAGGAGTTACAGAAAAACCGGCAACAGCATCGATGTCAGTAACAGAGTCAGAAAATCGAAACTCCCAAGTAAATGGGACTACTAAAGAGCCTATAATACCTGAGTTATTTAGGAAAAAAATACAGCTAATCCCTCTAAAAACAGCACTAATGAGCAGACCTCTTCCAAGGCCTTACCTGGTGCCACTCCTAAAAATCCTGACGCAATTAATTCAGCTAAATCTCCTGTAAACTTAGCAATGATAACAGTTGAGGAAGGAGCTGGAGCAAGAGCGGGAGTGAGTGACGATGCACTAGCCGAACTTTGTCATGCTGTAGAGGAAGTCAGAGTCTCGCCTAGGATGAATGAACAGCATGATGCAGACTCTATTGAATCAGGGGGCCAATTTTTCTCCATGTCTGATGTGTCGATAACATCTGAAGGGGACCTTGACGAGGAGCTACTTAGTGAGGGTCATCTGCTTGTAAAAGACTGGGCCGATGACTGTCATCAAGTTTCAGAAGAAGACCTGCTTGGCTCAGACTTTTTACTGAACGAAGGAGCCCTAAACACTGTTCGTAGGGTCATAGAGGCCAAAACAGGTGAAAATTTAGGCTCTATAAATCAACCGCAGTGGGAAGGGGCAGGTACGAATGTAGGAACTGATCCCGAATCTCCAGAGGTATTGGAGGGAGACGAAGAGGTTACATTGTAGTCAATATATAAATTACAGCCGTCAATGTATAGAATGATCATGACTCACAGAGAGGAAACTAAAGCAGAGGGACTTCGCACTCAAGGAGCTGTGCGTAAGCTCCAGAATGTTGTTCGCCGGTTGGCTAAGTGGAGTACGGATACTAATCTGAGAGTACAGGAGACTGAAACCCGCATATCTGCGGTGGAGGATGAATTAACTTTACAAAAAACCTCAATTAAAGATCTTGATAGTACTAGACAAGATATCGATTGGAAACTAACTGACTTGGAAAATCGCGCACGGCGTAACAACCTACGTATATTGGGAGTGGCAGAAAAATCAGAAGGAAAGGATGCTCGACGGTTTGTTGTAGAGATGCTCTCAGATGCCTTTCAGGATCTCAAAGGATGGGACTGGAATAAAGAAGTCATAAGAGCTCATCGTTTTCCCTTTAACCAAAAACATGATCAGGAGGGGGGAAACAAAAATCCAAGAGATATTCTTATAAGCTTGCAGAATTATCTACTCCGCAAGATTTTATACGACTTGGCTAGGCAATCTAAAACCAGAAAGGGTTTGGGGCACAAATTTTTTGTTCGACCAGATTTTTGCTCTGCAACAGTGCAACAACGCTGGAGACTCAAACAATTAATGGCACCAATACAATCTAAGGGGGGACAAGCCTTCCTTTTAAATCCAGTTAAACTTAAGGTTGTGCATAAGGGGAGAACTATCTACTTTGTATCGGAGATCAAAGCACAACAATTTCTAGAAACTATGCAATAATGATTCATAGGATAAAGGTTAAGGATAATAACTATATTTAGCTTGAGTGGGCTGCCCTTCTATTTGTGCTTTACTTTTATGTATTTTTCCTTTCTTTGTGCCAGAGGTATATTACTTTTCAGGTCGGGTTGGCCCGGGCGGAACTAACAACCCATACTCACTTACCATCAATGAGGGCATTAGCCCTTACGCTTCCGGTGGGGGGGTGTTGGGGAAAGGGTGGGTTGGGAGGGATGAGTTGGGGGGGTTGTGGGTGGGAAATTTTTTTTTTTGGGGTGCAAGGACATACAGCTGAAATGTGTTTCCATTCTAAGTTTATGATCTATTTACGGCAGGTGTCGCATCTTGGAATTTTCTGTCATTATATGTTTAACTGTGCTAACTTACTAAAAGAATATAATGGCTAAACTGACGATATGTTCTATAAATGTTTGTGGCTTAAACGACAAAAGAAAAAGGAGTATAATGGCTCAGATGTTAAAAACTATGCGGCTGGACTTAGTCTGTGTACAGGAGACTAATATCGCCTGGGCTAATAGAGGGTGGCTAAGAGATCTCGCATTGGAAGTTGTAGGGTGCTCTCGTCAGAGCTCTACAATAAGAGGGGTTGCAATTTTAAAGAGATTTGGATTGGGGGCAACTAAAAAAGTTAAAGAAGATCCATTAGGACGATGGGTTATTGCTGAACTCAAATTTGGAGGATTGATTATTACTATTTGCTCACTATACGCATCTGTAATTGACGACCCCACTGCCCTTAATCATCTAAGTGTGGAGTTAGCTCAATGGTCATCCAATATTATATTATGTGGAGATTTTAATCTACATTTGGATGAAACATTTGACATCTATGGCAGTACCCCATATAAAGGCAGGAAGAAGAAGGTGTTTGGGGCACTTAAAGGGATAATTCAGAAATACAGATTGTTAGACGTAGGGTATGAGAAAAGGGGGGGAATGTTTGGATATACTTTTTTTTCTGCCCCGCATCAAAGACTCTTTAGATTGGACTACTTCTTCGTATCTAAGTGTTTATACAATGAGTTTACTCAAGTGGAATATGGGGTGCTACCAAAAATTATTTCAGATCATAATCCCATAACTTTTAAGTTTGAATTAATTACTCCACCCACCCCTCGATCATGGTCATTTGACCGCAAACTATTATACGATTTATCCTATGTTGACCACATGAATATTTGGATTCCTGAATTTTTTTCTAACAACAAAGGCACTGCATCTTTAGAAATACTCTGGGATGCTTTTAAATGTTGGGTTCAGGGAGAAACACTGAGCTACTCAATAAGAAAACAAAAAGAGGCTAGAATGCGAGAAGAATTAGAAATGAAAAATCTAAGATCGCTAGAGATTCAGCTTATGCAGGCGTGTAATAAAGGATCAGCTACTGAAAGCATTATAAAGGAGCTAATGACCCTTAAAGTCAAGATTCATCAGGGATTTGCTGCAAAGTTTGCTCAGCAAATTTCTGCCTTTAGGACAGAAGTTTATGAAGTTGGAGAAAACTCCGGTAAACATTTGGCTAAGAGGGCCAGACAGAAAGCGACATTTGCTAGTATCGATAAAATAAACAACCTGACAGGGATGACTGTTAATAAAATAGAAGACATTCTTAAAGTATTTAGTGACTTCTACTTTAAATTGTATACTTAGGATGTTAGGTTAGATTGTTCAGATCAGATTACTCAGTTTGTCGAGTCAGCTTTGAATATCACCTTATCTAGCGAAGAGAAGGAGAAATTAGATTTACCATTTACTTGGGAGGAAATTGAACTCTCTCTAATGTCTCTAGCCTCAGGAAAAGCAGCGGGCCCTGATGCTATTCCTTTAGAGTTTTTTAAACAGTTTCGGAGTGTCTTAAAAACAGAACTAGTGGGGGGCAAGATGGCGGTCTGTCCTTAGACCGAGTGCAGCACAGTGTCTGAGCTCCGCTCCGTTTTGAAAAACCAGCACACGGAAGGAATTACGGATGGCGTAATGGATTGAATTAACGCTAATCACCCTGCCTAGTACAGATTAGCCTTGCGGTCAGAAAAATCTGCTGAAACTGCCAAAAACTGTATGAATTGACAGGGGGAAAGTAAAGTCCTATGCTTACCTTTGAAATCTACGGTCATCCCTCAGCGCCGGAGGCTTCACTCGGCTCTGCTGCAGCACCGCTATCATTCTTTCTGGCTCTCCCTGTCGCAGCTGCTGTGTGTTCTTCGAGCGCGGAGCAGCAGGGCGTGGTTCCGGCTCAGAGATCGAGCTTGACTACAGAGCAGCAACAGTGTTTCAGTTACTGCGGTAACATTGTTGCGTCAAGCCATGCTACACAGGGCGGTACCAGATTGGAAAAAGCTGAACTTGGAGGGCTTTTTTCAGCGCAATTTACTAGAGTACATAGCGAGAAGGAACTAATTGTTATTGATCCACGCTTATTAAAAAAAATGCCGGCAAAGTCTTCTGCGTCAGCTGCAGCAACCAGAGCAAGGGTAGCCAAGGCTGCCAGGATCTTACGCAAAGAGGCTGAGCGACAACAACATGAGCAGCATGAACAGCTAGAGGAACCTGACAGAAGATCACGCTTACTACCGAATATGGATAAGAATAAGACAAGAAGCCAACAGGCACTATTGGATTCTACAGCAAGACAGGAGCTCCATGCTGCCCGCAGGAAACTAAACTCTACTGGGGACACAGTTCTCGATTTATTTCTCAAGAAGGGACTTCTCAGCGGCTCCAATAAACAAATCTCAGCGAATGGGACCCCCACTCTGCCTCCTACTATCACCAATAACACTGATGTTGAGTCAGGACAGCCAACTACAGAAACTTGCATTACTCCTGAGCTGCAACATTCTACTGTAAACATCGAAACTGTAAGTAATACCCCTGCCCTATGTATTTCTGAGGTCCCGACTAGCGCAAGTCATGCATCAGAGCCTGCACGACAAACTACATCTTTTTCTGGAATAGGGGGAAACATTTTGGGGGTGCAACTAGACTCAACCTCACCCTCACCAGGCACGGCTCAATCTAGCCAGGTGACCCCTAATAGACTCTCAACTACTCTAACTACTCTAACCGAGTTCCCAAATACAGCTACACCCCCTATACAACAAACAGTTGCCTCTGAGGATTCAGATTTGTTAGAAGGGGGCCGTACATTGACTCAAACAATGGAAGGGGAAGGCATATTAAAGAATCAGGCTCTTGAGGAGAAGGAGAAGGAATCTAGTGAGTTTTATTCATTCTCTGATGAAAATGGTTTAAATGTACCGGCGGAGTCGTCAGACGATACTGACTCACTGGAGGGTCTTGAAGATTCTGAATTACAGTTTAGCTTGTATGATGAAAGTACAGATGAGCAAGATTCTAATATTAACACGATTAGAGCCAAATCTAAAACTACTACCAGAATACAGGAAAAGGGCACTAAGGTTATACAGACAGCTCCTGATTCATATCCGCAGCTAGCAACAACGTCAAATACCCCAGCAAGTTCAGAGATTTCTCATTCAGCTGTAGAGACTATATTACAAGCCATAGCGGCTCACAGAGAAGAGGCTGCACAAGACAGTAAAAAATCAAGAGCTGCACTCCGAAAAATGCAAGGAGTAGTCAGAAAACTTTCCAAATCCTGTAACCTAATAGGTGAAAGAGTCACCGAGATGGAAGCTAGGGTTATGTCCAATGAAAAAGAAACCACGTTGAATGCTGAACGCGTCAAGCTTCAAGACGCCGAATTAGTTGACATCAAATGGAAGCTAGAGGAATTTGAAAACCGACAGCGTCGGAACAACCTTCGCATTTTAGGTGTCCCAGAGAAACTTGAAGGGGGTGACACCAGAGCATTTGTGGTTAAGTTATTAGAAGATTCTATCCCTGCGCTCAAAGACTGGAACTTGAATATAGAGGTTCAACGGGCTCACCGGATGCCATTTAATATTCCAACAAAACCTGGCATATACCCTAGAGCCATTTTGGTTTATTTTGGTAATTTCTTAGTGAGACAGGTTGTAGCTGAGAAAGCTAGGCCAGATCACAAGGTACAATATAACGATTTTGCGTTTTTTTCAAGAGCAGATTTCTGCCATGTAACGGTGGAAAGACGTTGGCAAATGAGATCTCTGATTAAACCGTTTCAAGACAAAGGTGCACAAGCATATCTTAATAACCCCGCAAAGTTAAAAATTGTACATGGTGGTCTTACTAAATTTTTCGTTTCAGAGATCAAAGCAAAAGCGTACTTAGATCAGATTTCGTGATATGCTTATTAGAATGTGAATAAAACTGAAAAACTGTTTTGTTGAATTATTAGCTTTACGCTCTTATACACGTCATATTTGCTATTTGCTATTATGTATATTATCAATATTATGGGAGTATTTCAAGCTCTATACTATATTGCACTGATATTGACTAAAGGTTCTCTTTAAATCATGACCTTCCCTTTATTAATCCGTCTTTCTTACTCCTTAGTTTCTCTCTTCTATTTCTATTCCTTCTTATCTAATGTTTTTTTTTTTTCTTGAAGTGGTTGTTCAGACACATTGCTGTAATCACATCACTCATACTCTGGTTGAGTCTGTTTGCCCACTGAATTGGGAGGGGGATTCAAGGGGGAGGGGGGTTGGGTTGTTAAGGGGGGGCTTGGGTAGGTCACCTAGGGAGGTGGAAACTAAAAAGGAAAAAAATTAACCAGCTTTCTTTGCAGAGGAAATAGGAAAAAAGAGATCAAACAGTATAGTGACAGAACTAGAATATTATTTGCTTGAGGCACTGCGACAATCCTTTTCAATTAATAATGGGTAGGTTAAATGTTCAGACCTGGAATGTTGGAGATTTGTTAACAGGAGATAAACGAAGACGAATGGCTGAATTGCTTAAATTAACTCCGGTAGATATACTCTTTCTTCAAGAAACGCATCTCCCTAGGGAGGTGGAAACTAAAAAGGAAAAAAATGAACCAGCTTTCTTTGCAGAGGACACAGGAAAAAAGAGATCAAACAGTATAGTGACAGAACTAGAATATTATTTGCTTGAGGCACTGCGACAATCCTTTTCAATTAATAATGGGTAGGTTAAATGTTCAGACCTGGAATGTTGGAGGTTTGTTAACAGGAGATAAACGAAGACGAATGGCTGAATTGCTTAAATTAACTCCGGTAGACATACTCTGTCTTCAAGAAACGCATCTGCCATGGGATAAAAAATCATGGTTAAATTTTAATGGGTATAATTTATTGGCTGTTTCCACACAGACCTCAAATATAAGGGGGGTCGCAATACTTGGGAAAAAAAATCTGGGTCTAAGTGTACGACATTTATCAGATCCCCATGGCAGATGGGCTATTTCAAAACTTGCCTGTGGTATAAACATCTGTACAGTTTATGGCTCAAATTTAGACCATCCCACAATTTTTGAAGAATTAGAGACCAAATTGCCGACATGGCAGGGCCCGCTAATCCTATGTGGAGATTTTAACATCTCATTAATACTACCGGTGTCTAATGTCCCCTCAAAAACAAAATACCAAGGACGCAAACCCAGAGTTTATAAAACCCTCAGCAGACTTATCAGCAAACTTGGATTAATAGATATCTGGCTACATAATAATCCATATGATCAAGGCTCTACCTACTTCTCTCATCCCCAATCAAAAGCAGGTTCGAATTGATTATATATTTGCAACTGTAGACCTTCTTCCACTCTCAACTATAAAAAAAATTCTAAGAATAATTTCAGACCATAATGCATTAATTTGTACAATTACATTTAATCCTCTTACTACTCAATTTAGATCCTGGTCATTTGATCGGAAACTACTTTCCAATACTGAATTTATTTTACATATTAAAAAATGGACTGGGGATTTTTTTAACATAAATCGCTTTAGTGCCTCCAGAAATATAGTCTGGGATTCATATAAATCTGCTCTAAGAGGTGATATCTCTAGTTTTCAATATGCAGCACGAATCAAAGCTAGAAAACTTTATGAAATAAAGCTAAAGAATTTAACGAAAGCCAAAATAGAGCATACTTGTTTAATAGAACAGAATAAAGAATCCAATAATCAATGGTTTCGGGTGGCGGTTTTGAAAGCTGAGCTTAATACTGAATTAAGTCAAAAAGCTGCTCAAACCTACAGAGCTTTTCGAAAGAAGATCTACGAGACGGGCGAAAAAATAGGTAAACAACTGGCTCTGCGCACACGTCAAAAAAATGTGTATAATAATATCACCTCTATTGTAGAGGGTGGACGCACTTACGTTCAGTCTACAGATATTATCACTCAATTCCAACAGTACTATCAAAATCTATACACTGAGGAAGGGAATAATTCTGAAAAAGATATTGACACGTTTTTGGCTGGTTTCCTTAACGATACGGCAGCTACTAACTTGCTGGATGATGGGATGAGAGAAGTACTCGAAGCTGAGATTACAATTGATGAAGTTGCAGAAGCTTTATCACTTTTATCTTCAGGCAAAGCAGCAGGCCCGGACAAATTGCCAATCGAGATTTATAAGATTCTTAGCTCCCTATTAAGCCCCCTATTATTGGATTTATTTCTCAGCGTACAGTATAATGGCATTCCCCCACCTTCTTGGGATGAGGCTAGCATTATAGTATTTCCAAAAAAGGGAAAATCACCCGAACAGTTGACTTCTTATCGACCGATCTCATTGATAAATTCGGACTCCAAATTATATGCCAAAGTGATGGCTCTCAGACTCAGCAGGGTCATTGGACATCTGGTTTCTCCGTGGCAGCATGGCTTCGTTCCGGGCAAGGGGACAACTGATCATATTCGCCATACTATCGCTTTATTCAATGCCCTGTCGGTCACGGTGGACCAGATGTCTATGATCCTGCTTGACGCTGAGAAAGCCTTTGACTGTGTCTCATGGAGCTTTTTGTGGGTTGCCATGGCACGTCTTAATTTCGGCCGCAAATTTCTTAAATCTATAAAATCTATGTATCATCAACCCAAAGCAAAAGTCTCAATTTTAGGATTGGAATCAAGCTTCATCAATATAACAAGAGGCACAAGACAAGGTTGTCCTTGCTCTCCTTTACTTTTCGCCCTTTATATTAATCCCCTTATCTTAAAACTAATAGAAAATAATAATATAAAGCCGATTTTTTATAACCATTAGGAAACCAAAGTTCTAGCCTATGCTGATGACATCCCGGTATTAACATCTCACCCGATCGAAGCGCTATATGAAATCGAACTGTACTCTCTCCAATATGGTAAATATTCGGGTTATTCTTTGAATAGGGGAAAGACCATTGTACTGTGCACAGACAATACTATATGCTCAGATACAAGAAGAGCAAAAACTGCGACATATCTTGGGGTGAATCTTTCCGCCGACATAAAAACGTTAGCTAAAAACAATTTTGACCCACTAATAGATAAAATTAAGAATGACTTGGATAGGGTAAATTGATTACATCTTTCCATTATAGGCAGAGTGAATTATTTAAAGATGAATGTACTACCGAAATGTCTTTACCTCTTTCGCTCTATCCCTTTAATTATAGATTCTAAGATAATTAATTCAATTAATAAACTCACCTCTAAATTTGTGTGGCAACATGGGAAGATCAGACGATCTTTACCTTACTTATCCACTCCGCTCAACAGAGGTGGGCTTACTGCACCGAATATTATTTTGTACCACTGGGCAGCCTTCTTAAAACACCTAAAACCAATGATTCTAGAAACACCCCCTGCCATGGATATTATTAACACCACTATTCCCACAATTTATGAACTAACGCTTGGGCATGAAGCTAATGGTATGTTATTAAGAAAAACTGAAAATGCCCATTATAAGCAAATCAAGGGTGAGATTATTAAAAGTGCCTGGCTGATCTGGATTCAGATACTTAAACATATTCAGATTGGCAAATTCAACCGATATACGCCCTTATTTAATTTGACTATTACCTCTGATTTTGATTTTGAACATACAGCCAAGAAGTGGTATAGCCTGGGCATAAGAACAATTAATGAGGTTTGGATAAATGGTCCACAGACTACATTTCAAGATGTTAAAACAAAATTTGGTCTCCCCGAAGGGGACTTTCTCAAATTTGCTCAACTGCATGCAAAACTAAAAGCTAAAAAAGATCTAATTAATCTTCAGAAGAACGACCTAATAGAAACATGCTACCTCGCAAAAACCAGGATAGGAACACTATACAATATCCTATTAAGAAATGTAAATGATGATATCAAGAAAACAGAAACTAAATGGACGGTAAAATTAAATAACCCCGATATTGACATAGATAAAACACTCGAAATGAGCAATACATTATTTATGGCTAGTAATTTAAGGGCACAACTGTATAAAACCATTTATGACCTATATTTTACCCCTGCCAAACTTTTTGCATGAGGTAAAAGGGAAAACGACCAATGCCCACGTTGCTCACAAGGTCCAGTGACGCTAATCCACCTGTTCAGCAGTTTGCCCCGAGTTAAGTCTATTAAAAAATATGATTGCCTCATTTTGGGAGAAAGTCTTCCATCACAAACTTCCAAAGTCCGATACCTTGTATGTGTTGGGATTTGACAGTTTGTTAAAATTAAGTAAATCGGAACAAAGATTATTATTTATTGGTACAGCCGTACTGAGATTAATTTTGTCTGCGCGGTGGAAGGATAGTCTTCCCCCTAGCTTCCAAATGTGGCTAGCCCACTTTCTTGCAGTTTTTAATTTTGAATCAGCAATATATGCGACTAGGGGAATCAAAACAAAACTCTGTGGCAAAGAACTATGGCACCCTATATCAATCTGGAAAGAAGGTTTTTGTCCTAGTGGAATTGGTTAAATTAAACTGGAAGCCCTATTTGTACTTTCTGTTAATGGTTCTTTTGTCTGAATCTTTCTGAATTTTTCTGAATTTAAATGTAAATCGTGAATGTATTGTATTTCACTGAATGTGTATTATCCTCTGCTAAATGCTGGTTCTAATAAAAAAAAAAAAAGAGAAGGAGAAATTAGATTTACCATTTACTTGGGAGGAAATTGAACTCTCTCTAATGTCTCTAGCCTCAGAAAAAGCAGCGGGCCCTGATGCTATTCCTTTAGAGTTTTTTAAACAGTTTCGGAGTGTCTTAAAAACAGAACTAGTGGATTTATGTCTGAGAGCTCAACATGGTATTTCCCCTCAATCATGGCATGATTCTATAATTACTGTGTTTCTTAAAAAAGGCAAACCTCCGTTATTACCCTCATCCTTCCGTCCCATATCACTCATAAATGCCGACAGCAAAATTTTTTCCAAAATTCTAGCTTTACGATTATCCAATATCATCTCTCCCTTAGTTTCTATATATCAACACAGCTTTATTCCTGCAAGAGACACTGCTGAGCACATTCGACGAGTGATTTTGTTCCTGGATTGGTCCCAAGCAACTCGGTCTAATGTTGGACTTGTATTTTTAGATGCTGAAAAAGCTTTTGACCGGGTTGCTTGGGGCTACCTTTGGGAACTTTTATCTAGGAAGGGACTAGGCCCTGGTATTATAAAAGCTTTAAAAACTTTGTACATCGCTCCTAAAGCTTGTATTCGAATTAATGGGCAAATCTCCCCTCTTTTTTCAATTACCAGGGGCACTCAACAAGGATGTCCCTGTTCTCCTTTACTTTTTGCTTTTTATATTGACCCTTTAATTAACCGTTTTATTTTGGAACAAAAAATGAAACCTATTCATCTTGCCAATATTCATTATCAAGTTTTAGCTTATGCTGATTATATAGTGATAACTACTACTGATGTTCAGACAGCCTTACCAGCGATTGATGACCTTGCTAAGCAATTTGGGCTTTTCTCCGGCTACAAACTCAACCTGGAGAAAACACAAATTCTTTGTTCAGGGGATAATCCACCTTCAAATATTTCTACCATCTCAGAGGTCACATATTTAGGAATTAAGATCTCCCTGCCCATAGAGGATACCAGAACGCAATATAAACCCCATAATAACTCAAATTAATGCTTCACTGCAGCGCTTAGACCATCTACATTTATCATTATACGGCAGACTTAACATTTTAAAAATGATGATTTTACCAAAAGTACTGTATATGTATCGAACAATACCACTAGAATTTTAATCGCTCTGCTTTAAAAATCTAGAAAGAAGCACTTCTCGGTTTTTATGGGGTTATAAACGTCATAGGAAAGCATTAAAGAAAATTATACTTAGTAATGAATGTGGCGGATGGAATGTTCCTTATTTTTTTTCTATTATTTATCTGCCGCATTGCAATATATAAGCCCTTTAATTTTGGGAGATAGAGTAGAAGTGCTGAATTGTCAGACTCCGTCAATTTACGAAATGATTATGGGTGAGAAAGCTAAGGGTAGCTTTCTGAGGATTGTAGAGCCCAGTTACTACAAAAAAACAAAATATAAGTAAGCATGGGCGAATTTTGCGAATCTCGCGTTTGCGAATTTTGCGGATTTGCGAACTCGCAATCCGCAAAATCCGCGAATTCTCGCGAATTTGCGGATTTTTTTTTTTTTGTGTTCGCACGGGTTTCTGCCAGTTCGCGAGGGTTTTGTACAATTTCGCAAACACGAACTTACCTGTCGGTCGCAAGTTTTGCGAACTTGTTGTTTCTACGTGTCCAGCCTGTTTGGGACACTCTTCTTCATCACTGCCACTCTCTGTCACCACTGCCACTCTCTGACTACTCATGCCACCCTCTGGCCCACCCATGCCACCCTCTGTTTCATCACAGCACCCTCTGGTTGTCCAGTCAGTGTACATTATTGTGGCAAAGCAAAGCACACCTTCCCTGCCTCAAGTGACCTGAATTAATTTGGAGCTGATTAATGTGTCACAGAATATTTTTTTAGCTGGCACCTGCTTCCTTAGTGCTTCCTGATTAGTGATCTTTTGCACTTGCTAAGTGCTTTCATTGTTGCAAAATTAGTTACAACACCTGCCCTGCCCCAACTGACAATAATGAATTAGGGGCTGATTAATGGATTTGAACTTCCAGCCTGGCTCCTGCTTGTCTCCCTTAGCTGTAATTCAGGACCTTTGTGGCATATGTGTAACTATTCTTAGGTTCAGAGCAGGGTCACATAATAGTTGCAACTGGCAACTGAACTCTGGAGGGGCCCCTCAGGAAGCACTATAGGAAATGGCTACTAATGATGAGCCTGAACTTTTGAACCTGGTAAGTAGTTTCAGTTTTGCTAAGATCGTATTTCTGCAATTTAGAGCTTTTACTCGCGGGGCGCGAAGTTGTACTGGGAAGCCGCGAACTCACGCGAACAGTGCGAGCAAGCCATAAAATCCGCTGCTCGTGGATTTGCGGATTTTGCGGGAGATTCGCGAATCTCGCGGATTGCGAATTTACCGAAAATCAGCGAGCGAAATGGATTTTCCGCCCATGCTTAAATATAAGATATTGAAGGCAGCTTTTGGAGTGTGGCAAAAAGTTCGAAAACATATAAAAATATGTAAACTACACTTTTATACTCCCCTAATATCAAAGGGCCTCCTACCAGAAATTTTTTGTGATTTAACTGTGTATAGATGGCAGCAGAAAGGAATACGGTATTTGGGAGATCTATTCAGTAATGGCCAAATTGTTACATTCCAGGATTTAATGAACAATTTTTCTGTGGGAAGAAATGACTTTTTTAAATTTCTTCAACTTCGAAGCTTCCTACAGAGCCATCCCTTAATTTCCCCAGCTAAAATGATGAAAATTCCATTGCTAAAACATTTGCAAAAAAAAACCAGTATAGGAACTATTTACTCAAGCTTAATTCAGGAATATGGGGATGATTTAGGACAATGTCAGCTGAAATGGGCTAACAGCCTAGGTATACCTGATGTCGATATTTTGCTATCGATTAAAATGGCTTCAGACTGTCTAATAACAGGGATGATGAAATCCCAATATTTTATGTGTATTCATAATCTTTATTATACCCCAAGTAAAGTTGCTAAGTGGAGTACGACGACAGGTACGAACTGCAGCCGCTGTGGGCTATTCTCAGCTGATGAATTGCATGTTTTTTTTTTGCCCTAAACTTTCTACGTTGTTTCAACATATCAAAAATGTTCTATCTATTATTGTTAAATGTGAGATTAAGATAACTGCTGAATTGTTGTTGTTGGGCATTGATCATACTTTTACTAGGTCAAGACCAATTTCTTACTTTTTATTTCTATGTATGGCTGCAGCTAGATCCTGCATTACTAAGGAATGGATTAGTTCGGACCAGCCTTCATTCTTTATGTGGCGTGAAAAATTATTGTTTATGTATAATATTGAATCTGCTATATACAAGTTAAAGGGGGTTAAAAAAAGAGCTTTGGGGAGAAAATCTGGGCACCAATTGCTTAATGGATTTAATTTACTATGCTGCTTGAATTATATCTATGTTATAAATTGTTATGTACTTTATGAGGACACTGTGTTATTTTTGTAACTATGTACTGCTGTATTTCCTTGCAATAAAACAATAAAACTTAAAAAAAAAAAGAATGCCTTTCTGAGAGTAGCAGGTGAATTTCACACTTCCTCCATCTAAATGGGTTCTCTTAAGTATTTAATATTGCTCAGCCATGGGGTACGTGTTCATCTATCAATATATGTTATTTCCACCAGGCTACACTGTAGGGTGCCAGTTCCGGTGTGGTTCACAGACACACCCAGTATGTCAAGCATTTTAGAAGTACGATGTGATCGATTCTGTTTAATGCAAGGTCGATACATTAAGGTATGAGGGGAGTACTTGGGGGCGATTGAACAGTGATCTAGTTAAATTTTTTTCAGCTTTTGTAAGCAGACATGTCAACACCACTCCAAAACTCTGCCTCGTAAGTGGCCCCTGCAATTGCAGTGGCCCTGTAGACCCTTAAAGCATGTGTTACTGGTCCGCTGGATGCGGCCATATATTTCCTGCCTATGGCTGATGCCTGTGGTTGGAGTATGGTCCTGCTTTTTCCTACCTGTAAACCCCAGGTCAGATTTTCGGCCAGCCTAACGCCCAGGTAGTCAAAACACTTTACTTGTTCCAGGGGTACCCCCACTAACCTCATCCTTCCCCTAAAGGACAGGTGAGGATTCACATCATAAACTTGGATTCAGAGGGATTTACCTCTTTATATTGAATAAACCCTAGAAATACACAGGAAAAAACAAAGGTTAAAGTTACATTATAGTTAGGTGTGACAAAAAAATCTGTTTAAAAATTTTTAAAAACGTAGAAATTCACTGAAAAATACAAAGGTTACATTTATATTCTAGTTAGGTGAAACAATATGAACAACTTGAACTAAAAAAAATCACAGAAATTCACCAGTTAGAGTTAGCAGAGCAAGCTATAATTTACGCCCGCCATGCACTGCTTATGACCTCACATATTACATCACTCATGACATGTTCTATGACATGATGATGTTCTATGACATCATTTATGACATCACCAATTGCACCTCAAATGACACAATTGATGACGTCACTGATGATATCATCCAAGCTTCTTTTCTACATTTCACTCTAGAAACTGGTATGGCATCAGTGGCCGGAAAATAGGTACAAAATAGCTCAGAATATTATGAAGCATCATTAATGCCACCACAGGTACAACTCCCCTAGAAGTAGCAGGCATGTGTTATGAGCAACATTAACCATATACCTTATACTTCACAAGTAGCCTAGTTAACATTAACAATTAACCATAGATATATGGGAAATCCTCATTGCACTCGCTGTTCTATATGTATACAACTGTTCAGAGAAAGCCAATTACCTCCAGGTACTCAGTGTCTGCTCCAAAATTAATGCCCTACTGCAGACAGGTTTTACCTGTATTAAACCCCTTACAGTCACCGAACCTACATTGAGAAAACCATGTTAACTCTAAGGAGAGAGTTTACTCTGTAGCACAGTTAGCAGACAGTGAAACACTCATGAGTAATACGCTTTAAGTATTTTAAAAGTATCTACTAAGAACAGTGTACACTCTATGCAAAACTTGTTAAAAAAGACACTATTCATTAAAACAACCAAGGTCTGAAGGTGCTAAAGAACATACTACTTGCAGCTTTCATACCATGGTGGAAACTTTACAGATAGCCCATCTTCTGAAGCAAAAGAAGCCCATGTGCATAGGTAAGTAGTACCTGGTGCACACAGTCTTTTATGTTGTGTAGACAATGTAATGCTGAGACTGTTTGCCGAATAACTCATAGCATACACAAGGAGATAATGCTACAATGCTTAGTATCTACTATGTATAATATCTGCCCTTTTGGAAACTTGTTCTGCCTAACCAAAAAACAAAAGACTTGTGTGGGACATACTGGACAAAACTCATCACCTGTCATCTGTACACAGAGTTATGCTTCAATACAAAGATTTAAAATATGTTCAATACCTCTACACACCCATGGTGCATTAGGAGCACATGTGTTTTGTATACACTTACACCCATTAGTTTGACACAGACTGTGCAAAATTTGGTAGAAATATAATAGGGTACCTCTACCACTAATTCACCCATACAGTCACTAAGACACCCAGTCACTCATCTATACAGTCACCCACAGAGCCAGTCACAAACTCACTCTTCCATATGAACATTATCACACCCACTTACTCACTCCTACAGCCACTCACACATCCACTCACACAACCATATACCCACTAACACTGCCACTCACTCAACTATACAGACAGTAGCAAACATGTAACATATAGTTTATCTTTCTTTAAACCAGCAAAGGTGGTTCCAACAAGAACCTTTTTTTTTAGTTTTGTAGTTTTTTGTATTTTTATAAATGATGGGCTTCTTTGGTGTTTTTGTTACATTTTCAACAATAGCAACTGTAAAAAAAAACTGTAGAAAGAGAACGTGAACAACATGTGCAACACGTCTCAACCAAAAGGATTAAAACTTTTTAATTTTTGATGCAACAAGAATGAAAGGGGTGGATTGTTCGCTGATAGTTTATTGGAGATTGGAGATTGCACGATGAGTGCTGATGGTCACAAGCTCAGGAGCTTTTGCCAGGATCATTGGTCTAGCTGGTGCATTAGTTAGCAAAGTATCTCCTGGTGCCAGATGACCCACACCTGAGGATGTTGAAGGAGTCTTCCATCATTCTCCCATTCTCCCTTTCTCACAGTGCAAGATGACATGAGTGGATTGTTTTTAAATGATTGAGCGTGCCTGAAATCACACAAGAATATGTCTTCACATTTCCTAGAGTAAGTACCTTTTTGCACAAACTGCACATTACTTTCTGTGCTGCTACCTTCTTTTCTACACTTGGAATTATAAAACAATTGCACACAGTACTCTGTTTGTATGGAGCAGGCTCTACATCAGAAGAGGACCTTCCAAGCGCTGCTGAGGCTCTTGAGCTGGAGATGCCATTCTTTTTATTTTAAGTAACCCAAAAAAATACCAACGTTGAAACAAAACTTTTGATGTAGATGTACAGGTGTGAATTTTGACAGCCACACCTAATGGATAACATTACTGAGAGGGAACTTCCTGAATAAACGATTGAAAGCTGCTTTAACCAGTTAAATCTATTTGTTCCTGTGTCAACTAGGGTTCGCAATGCCGTTGCAATGATGTTGAAACGTCATTGCGAATGCAGAAAATATATTTAAACAACGTTGTACATTTTATTTCCCAAATTACTATTCAAGTTTCTATATTATTTTAGCTAATCACTTCCTCAGACATAATTTTACACATTCCATATACTGTCAAATACACGCTGGTTTTGTGAACCTCTCGCGATACCGGTTTATACGTATCAGGGGGACCGCAGCGGATTTGTAATTCTTATAAAAATTAATAAAAACATTGTCTGTCAATCCTGTAAATATGAAGCAATAGCAGCGATAAACTTAGATACATGGCCATGACGCAGCACATGCGGTGATACCAGAGCGGGCAGAAGAGTGCAAGAAGCCCAGTATACAGACATTAGTATTCGGTTTGTAAATATCAAGCACCAGCAGCAATAAATTCAGGTGTGTAACCACAGTGCAGCAGTTTCAGTGACACCAGAGTGGGCACAACAGTGCATGCAGCTCACTTTACAAAGATTACCATACAGACACTTACTCACCTATATACCCAGTCACGTAGCCCCTCACTCACCCATACAGCCACTCACACACCCACTTACTCAGCCATACAGCCAATTACACACCCACTCACACACTCTTATAGCCACTCACACCCACTGAACGATACATAGAACCACTAGCAGACCCACCTTCTAAGATTACAGATTACAATTACATTAACACATTTTTTTTTAAACTTACAAAGTTAGTGAACAAAGCAAAGATTACAGGGATGGTATAGTTAGGAAAAAACATTTAAAACATATAAATTCACATAAAAAACGAAAGTTGTAGGGATGTAATAGTTAGGAAATAGAAATAATAAAACCTTTGAAATTCAGTGAAAAAAACAAAGGTTACAGCAACGTTTTAGTTAGGCTCAGTTACACATGCACAAAAACATAGAAATTCAGCAGTTACAGTTGCCTGAGCTAACTATAACTTAATCCAATGCAATGCACTGCTTATGGACTCATATATTACATATCTCATGACATGGTCAGTGACATCAATGATTACATCACTGATGACATTGCATCCTCTCACCATCTTTCCTTGAACTCACACAGAGGGTGATCTTTGTGGTGAAATAAACAAGTTATCATTACCCACGTTGTGTGTCACTTTCTTCTCTGTACCAGAATCCGAGGGAGAATTTACTGATATATATATGTATATATATATATATATATATATATATATATATATATATATATATATATATATATATATATATATATATATATATATATATATATATATATATATATATATATATATATTTATATTTATATATATATATATATATATATATATATATATATATATATATATATATATATATATATATATATATATCAGGCAAAGCAGTAAAATGTCAGATTGTCAACCTTTGTTCTCTCTCATTAAAACAAGCTGCACACTGCAGGAGGCTGCTACTGGAAAGCGGCTCTTGGGTTAGTTATTTATGGGTGAGGGCAACCCATCCTATTCTGAAAGCAGCGCCCCAGCCTTCTGCCTACTGGGAAATCGCAAGAGTGACAGAATGGCCACTCAAGCCCTTTCCCTGCAATATGTGAAAGTCAGAAAAGATCAGTGTAGAAATCAACTCTCCCATGAGGGAAAATTAAACAAATGTTCCGTTTCCACACGGAACGACATTACCCCCTCAAGCCCCCACGAGAAAAAAGGGAATTGTTCAACAGCTACATGCATTGAAGTGATTGGATCTGATGTGCTTTTTCAGCAACCGGCAATTGTCTTTTCATCATCAATAATTAGCACCTTATACATCCATGGAAAGTAAGGACATGAGCTGCTGCTGAATGTCTGCAAAACAGAACAAAAAATTGTAGACCTATCAGTCTGTAAAATCCGAGAACCGGCACAAGTTCCAAACAAAGCAGCTGGTCTGCATTTCAGAAGCTTATTTTCAATTGGGTGTCTGCCTGCTCTGAGAATCGTCTGCTAATGACTTGAGAACATGATGCTCCAGTCATGGTGGTTTATAAAAAGACATCTGATTTTTTATGAGTCAATTATGAATCATCTTAAGCAAGAACAACACATTACAGATCCATTTTGATAAAACTCTACTATACCACAATTTTGATGTCTGCTCCAACGCATGAAATGCTGAAATGCAGCGTGTTTGGCATATGCAGTTCTTGCTTGATGTTGCAGGTATGTGGTTTCAGGGGTTATGGAGGTGAAGATGGAATCATTTGCACAACTTTGGAATATAATTCACTACCAACATACTACATTGTGGCCAAATATGGAAAGGCATAATTCAACCCTGAGTCTCCTCATACAGGGCAGACTGTCCATTTGGTTAGTAAGCTGAGCCTTCTTGGCTCATCTGCTCAGAATATAAACAGAGATGGGCTGGGTCTAAGTTTCAGGGCTGTTATGTTGGCCGTGAGTTCCCAGTCTTAGGTCCAAGGCTCTGGAAATCACAGAGGCTGAGATTGTATTTTAACTTCTTCCTTAGCCATTGCTATGCATCTTTTCCGGCATGCTATCAAGACGTGATAATTTGTTCTTGTTTGTCTCTGCCGTGAGGGCTTCCCTGTGCTGGTGAGTGCTGTGCTGAGAACTGAACCCCCTAATGCATTAAAAGGGAAACAATCTGGTCTTGAGTTTCTTCCTAAAGGAAAGTTCCTTTTGCAGTGTTCTGAGGCTGGGTTGGAGGTCATTCCACAGCTTCAGTATCAAGTGTGCAAATGATCTTCCTCCCCATCTCGTCCTTTTAACCCTGGTTGTACTGAGGTGATGCAGTTGCGAGGATCTCAGGGGTCTAGTTGGAATGTACCTAGATACCAGCTTGCTGAGCTTTACTACACCCTTGTTATTTATGGCTCTGTGAGCAATACAAAGGGATTTCAACTGAATTCTTGCCTCAATTTCGAGCCAATGAAATAGTGTACTGTAAATTTGTAAAACTTATAATACTATTTTGATTGCTGGATGCTGTATAATTACATTCAGCCCTATAGATTTAAGAAAAAACGTTTCTGAATAAATATATGCAAATAAATATCTACGTATGGTATTAGCCATGAATACATTTATAACTGAAAGCATTTCAAATCTTAAACCGGTTTATATTGGGGTATTTGTAGACACTGGTACTTGTACAATTTTCAGTGTGGGGGTGCTGTCAGCAATGTTGAAGTCCTAGGGAATGTGAAAAATTGATGTGTCACACAAAGAACTGGTATAGCCAGTAACGGCTCATGCAGGTAAGAGCGGTGAGGGGGGACTCGGCAGATGACGACAAGGGAAAATTGAATAGATAATTCATTTTCCCTTGCCATCGCCTGTTAAGTACTCCCCCAACAACCCCCTACCACTCTTACCTGCACGGGCCTCTCCTGGGAATAGCAAATGTATTCAACAGTAGAGGGGTAAGGGTGCTTTTTGGAGAACACTGTTGGAAAAGTATTACTAAAGCATGGTATGGTAGCAGATTATCATTTACAGACAATACATTTTTTTACTGAACTGACCAATACATTTGTTCAGACATAAAGTGTTGCTAATATAATGAGTGGAAATCGGCATTCAGGAAATAGGAATGTCTTGGTTTGTTTTTATTCTATCAAAATCAGTTTCCAACAAATTTCAGAATTACAAAAAATGATGCTTCATTTATGCTTTCCGAACTAATTATATATCCTGAAGCATTTGTTCAGTTCATTTACATGCATTTAACTTTTATTGCGTATTAGGGAAAAATGACATCCTACAGCTTTTCCTTCCATATTCCCTGAACTGTGCAAGATTGCCACATAGTTCACTTTGCAAAATCATCTCGTTTTGCAATCAAAGAAAATAAACACCAATCCCCATGTTAAAAGAATAAACACCCATTTGCCAGACCTTTGAACTCCTTCTTTGAAGCCCCGCAAATGTTACTAGATAAAAACAAAATTTAAAGGCATCTTTATGGATCATTCACCTTCTGAACTCTGGCGTGTGTATTTTGGGGTGCTTCAACAATCTACTTCCAATGCTTCCATATGTAGATTAGAATCATTGAATTCCCCTGGAAAGCAAGCATTCACAAAGCCACAAGTGAAGGTGCACTTTCATTGAGTGACTTGGCTGTGTCGATGGATAAAATACGTAGACTCCTGCTTGGGTGAGTGAGTGAAATATTGGTTGAATGAGTGGCTGAATATATGGATAACTAATAAATCAATGAGCCCATGGGTGTATTCTTAAACGAATGATTGCTTACATGAATGATTGAACAGGATGATGGATGGATGGATGGATGGATGGATGGATGGATGGATGGATGGATGGATGGATGAAAGGATAGATGAATGGATGGATCCCACAGTGATGGTGAGATAGATGTTCTGTCTGTGGAGTTTCCCTTATTACCACTTGGGGCTGCTCATACACAGCAGTATGTGTGGTTGCTGAGCGGCAGCTAATTTGTTGTGGCCCATAGAGGCAGATAGCACAGGATTTGAAATCCGCATTACAGTTTATATTTTGCATTAAATAAATGACCATTTTCTCATTACTGCACTCAGATAAAATAATTCAGTGTGTTAATTCTGCTTCTGCTATTGCAGTCAGGGGTGATTCAGATATTTATCCTGTGTATTGCCAAATTGGAAAATGTGAGTACTACTGGATTTAGTAATATCAAACCATGCCATTAACATGTTAAATACACAATATATTTTGCACACAGCAATGAAATTGGTGGTCTGGAGTAACAGACCTATCTCTTTAGTGAAACCTCAACCCATGGACTGCTTATTTTAGCTTCCATCATTTGCAATAATTAAAAACATAACTTTGTAGTGGGAACAGTTTATACAGAAATAGGCAGCTGAGGCACTCCAAAATGCTTATGCTTTGGGAACCCGGATTGAATTTCAAGAGGTAAGTAGTGGCCTAAATGACATAGGGTAAGAAATGAGCATGTGAAAGGTTCAATTTTTGTTGATCCATGTATTAGGGTAATGTTAAAAAAGAGTCTGAAGGAGAAGTGATCAGTACCAGTAGAGAGTGATATTGATAAATAATTACAAACTACAAAGGGATACATAAAGAAAGAATCTAAATGCAGAAAAGCATAAGAAGTTCATGAAATATTGTTGAACCCTAGTGGAAAGTCAAGGGTAAATTGTAATCTAATATTGATGCACAAATATCAAAATCCAAGCCGATAGAATACATTGAGAAGATGTTTATATGCTAGAACACCTAGTTTACCTAAGAGAAGTCAAAACCTAAGGGATCTGACTTCAAAGTATTATCCAGGTGACTCAAACAGATAATATATGTCCCATTCCAAACAAACTAGAAAATGAATGAATAACGGATTAACGTGATCAAATATGCTACCCACTGAATGCATCTTCGAGTTCAAAAGTTAGACAATATTGGATGCGAGAGTTGCTTTCAACGCACTATTCATGTTCCATGTAGTTTTTCAGACTCCTGAAAAGAGAATGCTGTGGTCCCAAATGATAAAACATTGGGATGAAACAGTGTAGACAATGAATTGAAGCATTCTCAACAACTTGGACTGACTAGATGAAAAGAAAATTCGGCAAATAAAATTGCGGGCTTGGGGAAAGAACTCTCTGCAACCACACCGATCTTCATATTACAATCATTGATAGGGGTATTTTGCAATTACTTTGTAATTACAGGAGGCTTTTTTCTTTTTGAGTATTGTAGCCTTACTGTCTGTAGCTTCAGTCAGACTGAATGATGATTTCTGGCAGTGGTGACATTCTCTACAACAGTTAGTTGCATGTTTTTGTCTCCTTTGTATACTTTTTTCTTGATTGACAAACTATTTGTATTTGCTAAACGTATTTAAGTTTAATATAGGTCGTTGGAGGGGTTTTGGGAGAATTGTAGACCCATATAAATTAAAAGTTAATTATGTGTTTTTATATGTTTAAATAATATATGTTTAAAATGTAGCCATCTAAATATATTTTTTTATTTTCATTTTAGCAATATTTTGTGTGGTGATTATTTTTGTTTTTTGTGGTTCGGGTGATGTTTCAGTTGTTTCATTGTATTGATCTATTTGGGTATTTTATTGAAATGTTTAGGTTTTTTTCTAGTATGTTTATGACTGTATTTTGTTGTCGCTGTTGGTGTGTTTTGTTTTATGCATAGAATGTCGATATTTAGGTTCTCGGTATTTTTAGGCATTTTTTTTGTCTCAATAATATTGATGTCAGTATTATGTCATAGAAGTGAATTCAAAAACTTGGCTTGCATGAAAAGTCAATAGGGTGTAAGATGGACAAAGGGCACATTTGAAAGTGGTGGTGCCTACATTATGGAACTGGGGCGTTGCCCCACAAGGTGTCCGAGCCCGCAGCTCCCTCGGCGTCTCTGAACTTAAGTAAAGTCTCAGTTTACTCAAGTTCCGAAACGCATAGGGAGAACTGACAATCATGTCAGTCAGTATGATGTCGGACCGCCCACCCCCTTTAGAGTCTGAAGGGGGTGAGCGGTCCAGCGTCATGTTGACTGACATGCATGTCAGACCAGGGGCAGGCAGCAGCACAAGTGCTCATGCTTGGAGAAGGTCAGCGAATTTTTTCGACCAGCCCAGTCATGCACGCTAGTGTCTGATCAGCCTGGTGGCTGCCCATTAGGAGAGCGAGGGTTAATCAAAGGCTCAAACCTCGGTCTCCTAATGGGCAGGCGGGTGGCGAGTACCCTTGCTATGCCAATCCTGGCACTGCTGGAGCAGCGCCAGGATTGGTTGAGAGGGGTTGCCAGCAGTGACGCGGCTGTTCCTGTAGGCGCTAAAGGCCCCCCGAAGCAGAGGCGGTGCGGACCCAGACGGTTAGGTAAGTTTTTTATTTAAAAAACTCCCCCGGCCCCAGCCCCCACCCCGCGCGATCTCCTCCCAGCGAATATTGTGAGCTGGGACTGACTGAGATTGAGTGATTCTCACCCCGTAGCCCATTGGTATTCATGGCTTCATTTCAGTGGGGTGTTTATTTATGCTGGTGAGTTGCCTTGATGATGTATGCAGGTACCTGTGTGCATCCCTCTGCAGGTTCATTCCGGATGTTTCTGGTGTAATGTGGGATTCTTTTAGGTGCACCCGCTCCCTCGATTTTTGGGACCCCATCTCCTGTGCTCCATTCTCCCTTTAACACTTAGGCAAAAACGCTCTCATCCACACATTTATATATTTGTTTTTCACTTTTTCTCATTGTAAACCAATTTATAAGTGTTGAATTTTGGTTCTGAGGCTTATAAAGAATTATTTATGTCATGTTTTATCCGGTGCATTGATCTTCGGATGGGTATGCTGAGGTGTTAGGTTCTTTCTTTAATTCGCTTTTGTTAGTGGGTGCTGTCTGGCAAATGTGTCTATTTTCTCTGTACGTAATAGTCCATTTGGATGTAGAAAGACTTTGTAACTGGCCCATTTTGGACGGTTTGCCTCAGGTGATCTTAACTTTCCATACATGATTACAGAGGATTTGGGACTGTCTTGTCAACCCTAATTTCATTGCATTTTTGATGCTTCTGGCTTTGTGTTATTGGAGTTTGAACAAACAAAGTTTTACTACATACATTTATACGCAAAGCAGAAAGGAAACACATTTCCTTGAAGTTGGAATCAGCATTGTACACATTAGTTGTAAGTCATCTACGATCTAGAGCCGCATTCCTTTTCATGTGTCTCATTATCGATCTTACCCTCATTAGGAAATGTCAAAGTGAAATGTACATTTTGACTGATAATTGTAAAAAGCACTCCAGCCAAAAATATGTGTATGAAAATATTGCAAGAGCTCAAAAGCATGTGATATTTATTAGGAAATAATGATCTGAAGGCAATCCTACTACAAAACTTTCAACTAGTCGTTTTTTACCAGCAGCAATGCGCTTTTGGTCTGTGAATGATGGCAGAGGCCTGTGGTAGTTTAGGTCTCTGATAGTGATGACACAAGCAAGAGATATGTGCTTACAGTGGCCAGTCCTCTGATGTATGGCATTAAAACTGGCCCTGTGTACATGCCCCTAAGTTAACACTGATGTCAAAAAATGGATTGACTTGCAAACAATGAATGTTAAAGACAACGAGGCAATGCATTTCAGCGATTTAATTCCTCTCTTATTTACATGTTTACTTGATCTTGCATTCCCCACGAGTTAGCTATTTTGTAATGTTGTTATTTATCTGTATTTTTTTCTGTGCTTACATTGAGGCTTGAGCCATGCCAGGTCTTTATGAGGGCTTTGATTGAGCACACTGGCGCTAAGGCTAAAGCCAAACAAAGTGCCTGTTAGTGGGTTGGCCTCTCTGACTGCAGAGCACACAGAACATCATTTGTGTATTCCATTTACAACTGAAATTCTGTGGAATTGTGTGTGAAGGGGGTACACTGATGTCAAAATATTTTCAAGGCAAAAGTAAGAGAAATGAAAGTGGTTATATTTGAGGGAGTGCAGTGCATGTTGGGGCGGTGAAGTGACATAGATGTGAGGAAGGGCATTCGGGGAAGAGTGAAAAGAGGATGCTGAAGAGAAAAGAGAGGGGGTTGAAGATGTGCATATGGACAAGATATGCAGAGAAAAATAGGATATATATCTAACATAAAGCACACATAATTGAAGGCCAAAACTCCTTCCACAGGCCTCAATTCTATTTAATTCACAAACTCACTATTTCAGAATTTAAACATTTTCAATGTTAATTATTTATAAGAAATCATTGTTGATACTCATTTATCTTAAACAGCTAACACCCAGTGACAAAGCTAATCATACTGACATGCTTTAGAGGTATGGCAGTTGCTGTGCCATTTATCTGGATAAAATTACATCTCAGAGAGAAACCAAAATATCGGACTGATAGCACACTATGGGAATCACAAATGTATTTGGCATGTTCCTTCATAGAGAGCACCCACTTTTTTCACCTCACTTGAAAGACCTGTCCGACATATTTCTATGTAACTGGTATCATGCCAGCAGCTGTGGGTGCTTCCCGAAGTCTGGTTAGAGCATAGTTTTCCAAAGTTAATGCTGCATGCAGTGCAAGACACTGGGCAAGCATAAAATGTAAAGGGCTAAAGTTGTAGTCATGCAGAACAATTTACATATTACAGTAACTGTTGAACAAATTAATGCAAGAAGATACAGGGCAGTTCTTAATGTGTTTAATATTTCAAGGCTATACATTTCCACAGCTTAATAAGTCTTGCTTCATCACTGCATTCAGTTGCTGTAAAATGCACCATTTGCCAATCTTTTTTACATTTCTTTCCCAGGAGAGGGACTTTTCCTAGACCCCAGGTTTGTCCATTGAACTTGTTCACATGGCTAACTAGTGGTTTCTTTTGAAAAGGGTAGAGCCAAAGCAGTCTTGCTTAGTACCCTAGGCCCCATTAGAAGTCAGACTTGCTTGGCAACCCAGAAATTCTCTGAAATAATATGTGAGTTTTCTTTTATGAATACCTAGAAGAACTGACTTTTTAGTCCATTTATCACAGAAATAGTGCTGAAAATCGCACCAAAAAGATGCCAATTTTTTAAAAATTTCTTCATGGGGGAGAACCCTCCTGAACCCCCCTTAATGCTGTCAGACTCGCTAGCTCTGCTATCTCGTAAATGTTGATTTGTTCTGCATACGCGTCACCAGTTTCAAGTTCCACCAGCCGCCACTGTTGTTTGAGTAGGCTAATAAGATGAATGTATTGTTGGGGATGTTTTTGAGACCAAAGGTAAACACACATGTGGTAGAAGAGTAGCATAGATAGTTGTGTGTTTGATAGATGATGAAACGTGCAAGTGTCACACTGAGAATGTTTTCTCCTGAAACTGATGGTCTAAGAAAATTCAGGTAGTCACCTGGGTAAAGTTTGTCAGATGTCACAGTATGACTAATAAGTTAATGGAGTTCCCATGATGAGGAGGTCACCGTTATTTTTGGTTTTCAGTTTAGAGCCACCCTATTTATATCACTTTTTTTGTGAAGTATAAAAGCTTGAGTTTTTTGCATATTATTTAACCCCTTCCATGCTGATGACGGCCGGAAGCCGTCATGGCACACAGTGCTCGTGTGCTGATGACAGGTCCCGGCCGTCATGACCACGCCCGCGATCGGAATGTGCCGCACAGGAGCGAAATTCCGGCCGCCGGCAAGGGGTTAAAGAGGTAAGAAGGCAATGTACGTGTTTTGTGATGTCTGGATTTTAGTGTAAACATTGATGGTCTAGTAGCCAGGACACTTTAAGTGCAATATATGTGAAGTCATAGATGGCGAGTCACCAAAATTCCAGGGATAGATTAATTCATACCACTAACTGCTTCATATAGCTACCAAAGATGTGCGAGCAGAGAATGTGTTAAAAACTAAAATGCAGAAAATAAGCCTAGCTTTTTGAGCAATGTTTACATTTTGTTCTACCTACTGACTTTATAGGGCCGGAGATTAGAGATAGCACAGACAGTTCCAGGGGTACCAGAAGAGAAGCTGGATGTAGCAGTTGGGTGCAAACCCTACCAATCCCAACTACGGCGCTCAGACCAATCACAATGCTGCACTGCAGCGTTGTGATTGGATGCCGGGTGCTTTCTGATGCTGGGACTGCAGGAAAAACAAAGCTGAAGAAGACAGAGGAGAGGCGGCTGCCGGCGAAAAGTAAGTGTTTTTATCTTTTCATTCTTCACCCTCCCCCACCCCACCACTCCCATCGGGTAGCAGCCACTACTGCATTTAAACATCCCTCGTTCAAAATATAAAAAAAAATCTTGCATCCTGCCACACAACCCATTTACCCTTCCTCAAGCAATATACAACGAACAACTGGCCTCGTGCCACCTACTCCACCAACCTCTTTATTCTCAAATGAGAGGGGAGCCGGCTCCAATCAGCTTGGCTTGTCTTGCCTTGTCAGTACAGCTGTACAAAGCCCATGTAGACAGGGGAATGTGGCGGGTGGTGCATATACAGTACCTGCATTCTTGCTTTGCCTCCATATGGTCTGTGGAGACAGAAGAATGTTGGGTGACACCACTAACTGCCATTTCCCCACTGTGAACGGGTGCCACAGACAGGAGCAGAAGAAAGACAGGGGAACACACTGGAAATGAGTCCTTCAAGTGGTGTCATCAGGGCTGGACTGGGAGCAGGGAGCAGCAACCAGCCCTGGCAGATTGATGTTCGACCGGCCTGAGGGGGAGGGGGGGGGGGGGGGTTGATGCTTGTGAAAAGCATCGCTCCTGCTTATGTCACAGAAGACCGACCCCCACTGACAAGGACAGGTGCCCACTACAGGAAATCCGGCCCTGGGTGTCACAACAACTGAAGAAAACAACATTGTTTTCCACTCTTAAGTGATAGCAGTGAATGACCAGATTTTGGTGCAGTTATTCATGCAAATCAGGTAATGGCTTCCATGAAAGCCGTACATAACAATGTGAGTTCAGAGACAAGCGGTAAGATTCAATGCCTTATCCTTCACCCATCACATGGGGCGGAACTGCTCATTCATGCAGCACATTGGGTTAAATTGCTGTTGCTGAATTTGCAGTGGAGGTGCATTGGTGGACTCCTGCCTATTCTCTTCCAATGAGTACTAATATCTGCTGCAGAAGTTGGTTTATTGAGGCATCTTTCAGAAAGGTTTGTCCATGACTGATATACACACAAAAAAGTAATTACCCCTGCATGTGTTACCCATACACAATTTGTAAGCCAGTAATATCTAGGATATACAGGTTGAGATGTCATGTAACCAAGGCCACTGGAATTATGCGATTGTGCAGCAACAGGTATTTTCTCATAATATAAATTTGACACATAATTCATCACCTACCGCATAATCAGCAGATTTTAGCCCCCAAAAATATTTCCTGATCAAACGTTTGAAAAGTTACTAAAAACGCATCGACACATGTTGCTGTGCAGTGGAAGGCCCTTTGCAAAGTTGGACTGGTCACCTTTCTGTTGCTTATCGCTATATTTGGGTATTAAACTGGTACTAAAGAGTTGCAACCAATGCCCAGAGAATGTTACCTGGTTAAAAAATTGAAGAAATAAGGAAGTAATTTCCATTACAAAAATGTTGTGCATAATTTGCCTTTTCTTGCTGCATAATTTACTCCACCCTGCCACATAATTTGACCCTCTCCTGAGCGATGTATGACAAAGTATGATTGGCTGATTGACTTCATTTATGTGCTGCCGAACACTGGAATGGGTCTTTTCCTTCTAATATGCAATGGATGTGTGGATGAGCAGATATACATTTTTCTAGACGAGCGTCAGGAGAATGGGTTGGCAAATGTGTTTAAAAATATTTTCCAACGCATTTGCCACATACATTTTCACATCTGACTTACAAAGTGAGTGAAAATTCACCAACTTTTCCCTTTCTCGCTTGGTGTGATTACGAAGGGAAGGCACCTATTGGGAACACACAATTCTATGAAACAGCAACAAAAATGAAAATATACTTCTTGAGACATCATCAGTTTCCGCACCCTATGCATGCATTTATTTTTAATTATTTTTATTAACTTGTTGTCAATGAAAAGCTCTCACAGTACATCATATTGCGGTTAGAGATGTTACAACGATACAAACATGCCTACAGGATGTATTCAATATTCTGAGAATGAGCGGATTAGGGGCATGGATCCGCTAATAACTGATGCCGCGTGAGCGCAGGGGATACTTGGGGGATAGGAACGGGGAACCATATGTGGGAGGAAGAAGACTGGTAACGGAAGCAGTGTAACTGCGAGGGAGAGGAGAGAAAAGACCCCGGGAGGGAGAGAAAAACAGGTGGGAAGGGGGGGGGGGAGGTAGAGTGACGAAGACTGAGTAGGGGGAGCAGGGTTAGACAAATTGTAGGGGGCACATATGCAAGAAGGCGGTGGGGGAGTGGGGGCGAAGAGAAGTGAGGCGGGAGCTGGAGAGGCGTGATGAGGGGGGTGCTTAGTCATGTACACCCTAATGAGGCGTTGGCGCTGCCGAGGGCGGGGTGGCATGTTGAGAAGTACTTGGGGTATCACGCTTGTGGGCTAACAGAAACTGGTGGGATAGTGTTGGCAATTCTAGAGATATAGGACGTTTGCGCTGGCCTTTCGCTTCCTCCTCCCTCAGGGTGTCCTCCTCTGCCGCAGCCCACTTTCTCACCGCTCCAACCCATGCCTCGAATGAGGGCCCGGTGATCGCTCGCCATTGCATGGCTATGTTCCTCTTGGCTAAAAGCAGGGATAGAGCAGCGTATCTGACCTGCATCTTGTGCGTCTTCGGCCTACGAAAGATCCCCAATGCAACTGCCTCTCAGGAATGTAACCCTGTGAGGCCTGTGAGAGTGCAAATGGAGTCAAGTACGGCCGACCAGTAGGTCTGAAGGGTCGGGCAGCTCCAGAACATGTGTTGGAAGTGTGCATCTGGGGAGTGACATCTGGGGCATAAGAACTGAGTGTCGGGATAGAACCGCTGGAGGCGCGCTGGAGTCTGATAGGCCCTGTGTAAGATGTAGTATTGTATATTTTTGAACCGTGCATTTCTCGACACTTTTTTGGGGAATTCCAGCACTCTATCCCACTCCCAGTCGTGTAGTTGTCGCCCAAACTCTTCCTCCCAGGCATCTCTCAGGGTGAGCAATGGCTTGTATGTGAGTTCTCTGATTGACTTATACAGCCATGTAACTAGGTGTCTGCCGCTGCCCATGTAAAGGATGGTATGAATTACAGGGTGTGTCGCTGCTCGCCGGCTGTAAGGTCACTGTTTGGGTGAAAGCAATCAATGTGTTGGCGATGTGTCAGAAACTGCCCTAGGGGGAGGCCGTTGTCCTCCATGAGTTGGTCGTACGGGCAAAGCTGGCCCTCTTTTAACAGTACCTCCACCTCCGTGACCTCAGATTCCGTCCACACGCGTAACATGGCGCTTGTGTAGTATGAGTCCCCTCGTGGCCACCCCGCTAGCGGCAGCCGTGGGGAATAGCAAGGGGTCCTCGCCGCCATACGGTGAATTCGTGGCATACACTGGTGGGCCACGGACACCTGCAGGGGGTAGGTTCGGCGGGGTTTGGGGCCAGGGAGCAACAGACGACAAAGCTCTGGTATGGGGATAGGGCCATGCGTTGTATGGGTCTCCCCGGTGTGCCTACCCGCCGTCCAGTTCAAAAACCACTGGAGTTGCGCTGCAAGGAAGTACGACTCGAAGGCGGGGGCACCCAGGCCCCCCTGTGTGGTGGGTAGCTGGAGTTTGACGAGGGCTATTCTGTGCCGACCATTTCCCCACACGAGTGTGCGAAGTAGCTTGTCCAACTCGCGGAAGAAACATCGGGGTGGCACGACCGGAAGGTTGGTGAAGTAATACAATAGTCGGGGGGCGATGATCATTTTTGCCAGGGCTACTCGACCGATAGGGGCTAATGGGAGGTTTTTCCAGAAGCCCACCGAGGCACGGATGCTGGCGAGAACCTTACCATGATTGCCCTCGTAGATGACGGTGGGCGATCGATAAAGGCGGACACCCAGATAACGAAGGGCGCCCGTGATCCAAGAGAGGCTCTGCGTACCGATTCGGACCTCCTGAGGGTCAAGGGAATGGTGCAGGGGGTACACCACTGATTTTTCCCAGTTCACTCGGAGGCCATATGCTTCCACAAACTCGGACAGGATCGTCCATATGGGGGTTAGGTCCGCGGTGACGTCCCGGACATACAGTAGAAGATCGTTTGAGTACATGGAGACGCAGTGAATCATATCTGCGATGGGAATGCCCCAGGCTGTGCCCTCCCGGTGTTGGCCGATCGCCAATGGCTCTACTGCCAAGGCAAAGATCAGTGGCGAAAGGGGGCAGCCCTGTCTGGTACCCCTCTCAACTTGCAACGGGCCGAGATGTATCTGCCAAGCCTGACCCGAGACGTAAGGTTAGTGTAGAGAAGCCGGGTATATTGTAAAAGGGTTGGGCCTTTTCCCGTCCGGTGAAGAACTGCAAAGAGGTATGGCCAGGTCACTGTATCGAAAGCTTTTTCGAGATCTAGGATAATGCAGGACGCGTGTGGGAAGGCGTCTCCCACCTGAGCTTGAACATGGAAGACCCGTCTGATATTCTGGGACGTGTTTCTGCCAGGGACGAAACCATTTTGATCTGGGTGAACTAGGGGGCGTAGTATCTGTTCGTACCGGGTGGCCAGAATTATCCCCAGGAGTTTGAAATCAGCCGAGAGAAGCGTGATAGGGCAGTAGGAGGACAGTTGTTGCGGGTCTCTGTGCGGTTTGAGAAAGGACACAATGACTGATTCCCAGAGCGATTCCGGAAGTTCCCTCTGATCGAGGGCGCCCGCGAACATGGCGGTCAACCGGGGGGTCAACAGTGCGGAGAAGGTACTATAGTACTCAAGAGGTTGCCCATCTAGGCCCGGAGCCCTGTTTCGAGCCAGGGAGCGTATCGCGCAGGAGACGTCGGCCACTGTTATTTTCATATCCAGTGCATCCCTGATCGCCTCCGTGATATGGGGTAGTGGCATCGGGTCCAGGAACTGAGATACCGCTTCCTGCCGATAGTGTGTCTGGGTACTGTACACAGCGGCATAATAGTGCCGGAACGTGTCAAGTATGTCCTGTTAAAAGCGCACCAGAGTGCTCGAGGATGTCCGTATCTCGGTAATAGGTGCTGTGTCTGTGTCTTGACGTGTACCTGTTTTGTCACATTCTCTGTGTACGCAAGCAGCATGAGCTCGGAAATTGAATTTCCCAAAGACCGCTAGGGCATTAGCGTATTTCAATTTTGCCTCAGCTACCTGAGCCATCGTAGCCGACCGGGCATCTTCCTTTTTGGTGAGTGTCACTAGCATGCGTTCCGAGTCGGCGAGTGTGTGTTCGAGTGTGCGGCGGGCCCCCACTATCTGTTTGATACAAGCGCCCCGTGCAACTACTTTGAATGCGTCCCATTCTACGAGCCTGGAGGTGGCGGTCCCAGTGTTGTAAGTGAAGTATTCTTGGACCGTCTGCGCGTGATCGTGTCTAAATACCTGGTCTGAAAGGCAGTCTTTCGGGAGGCGCCAGGTGGGCACCGGAGGGTGGGGTGGTCTCCAACAGATACTTAGGATATGTGCGTTGTGGTCTGAGACTACACGGCCTAGGTAGTCAGTGTGTTGGACCTTCGGTATTAGTGACGGGGTGCATAGAAATCTGTCGAGTCTGGTCCGCAGGTTATGTGGGATGGAGTGGAATGAATACAACCGGGTTTGGGAGTGATGAGCTCTCCATGCATCCACTAGTGACCAGTGATTGACCCAGTGGCGGAATCTTTCCGAACGTGCGAGGGCTGGGGAATGTTGTGGCGGTGGGTGGGGCCTGTCGAGTGTAACATCAAGTTTACACTTATAGCCGCCCCCTAATATCCATGGCAGAGTGGCGAATTGGGCCCGCACACCCGAGAGGGAATTCCAATAGCTATCCTGCTCTACATTGGGTGCGTAAATACTACCAAATAGGACTGGCTGTCCGTCCATTATACCCTCCAGCAAGGCATATCTCCCCTCCTTATCCACTACTCTGCACGTTTCCTGAAATGGGGTACCCGGGCGAACCCAAATGAGCGCGCCGCTTGCGAACGCAGAGTATGATGTGGCGCATAGGGTTCTTCGCCAGCGGGATCTTAATTTGTCTGTCTCGGTCACTGTGAGATGCGTTTCTTGCAGGAACGCGATTTGGACTCGTTGGCGCTTAATATATGCATAGGTCGTGTATCGTTTGCGTGGGGTGTGCAGGCCGGGCACGTTCAGGGTGAGTATATTAACGTCTGCGTGCTGCATGGGTAGATGGGTGAGAGGTGACCCACGCCTAGGCGCGGCTGCACGAACGTGGGATGTACAGGTATGACTGAAAGAGTGGTGGCGCCGCGCTTGGAAAGAGCCCCCGTTTGCTGCCCTCCATGTGTGTCACCTGCCCTAATGCTCATGTCTTCTGTAAGGTATAGGGGATGAAAGAACAGGGTAAACAAAACAATCAACTGAATGGGAGAACTGTCCCAATACCTGGGACGCATCGGCAAGCTCGATACGTCCAAACTAGCGCTCCTAGAATCAGGGAGCGAACAGTCAAATTGTAGTGGTGTCAGGCCGAGCCTGAGAGGCAATTTCCTTTTGGGCGTTTGCAGGAGAAATGGTCGTCTGATCCGGGTGTGGTGTGTCCAACGTGTCCCGATGTAGATGGTAGGTGGCCCTGGGCCGGGGTACCCACCCGTAGAAATTCTCCAGGGGGGAATGTTGTCAGGTTGTAACCAGTAATACCCCTACTGGGCAGAGTCAGCGATCAATGGCGTGACCGGGGGCATAGTAATGGAGTCCGCTTTGGGACGGGAAGGGTTTACTGTCCTCTTCACTGCTTGATGAGAAAAGATGAGGGATCCCCTCGACGTCCTCCTCCGATTGGGTAGCCCCGAGGTCCACTACGGCCTGAAGGGCCTTTCGGCACTCCTGCATGAGCTGTTCCAGGTCCGGTGATTCAACTTCCTTACGTTTGGCAGGGTCCCTCCAGTTCTGTTGTCCTTGCTGTTGTGTTTGTTGCGGGGTTTGCCTTCTGTTGCGGGGTGTCCTGTGGCTGCATTTCTATGACTGGGTCGCAGCCGATCCATGCGTGCAGTGGCGATCTGCCCAGTCGCAGGCTTCCTCTGCCCTGGAGAAGAAGTGCATGGAGCCTGCATGGATTACTTTCAGGCGGGCAGTAAATAGCAAAGAGTACTGAATGTCATTCTCCCATAGGCGTCGTTTCACCTCTAGGAAGGACGCCCTGAGTTTTTGTACCGCCTTGGCGTAGTCCGGGAAGATCATGACGTGTTGGTTTTCGATCTGCAGGGGGCCTGCTCGTCTGGCCGCTGGCAACACTGCGTCTCGGTCCTGAAAATAGAAGAATTTCGCGAGTAGGGGGCGAGGGGCATTGCCGGGTAGCTTTTTTTCCGGTCGGGACCCGTTGGGCCCGAACCAAGGAGAAGAATGCTGCGCGGTCCTTAGTCGGAGTGAAGGACTTTACCCAGGCCTCCACATATTCGATGGGGTGTGCTCCTTTGACCCCCTCCGGCAGTCCCAGCACACGTATATTGCAGCGCAGAGAGCGTCCTTCTAAATCGTCCACCTGTTCCTCCATTGTTGCCAAGCGGTCCATGGCTGCCAAAGTGTTTGTTGCTGGGTCTTCAGAGAGGGTTGTACGTCCGCCAGGGTTCTCTCTCCCTCCCGGACACTATCTGCCAGTTTCCGTTGGTTGTCGCGGATGAGGTTGATGTCTGTGGTGAGGGTGCCCAGGCGTTCTTCCATGGAGGCCCTGGAGAGTTCTATGGCTGCCAGGACCCGGTCTAGCTTGTCGGAGATGATAGGGTCCGGTTGTGGCAAAGGTGTTTTGGTGAGGGTGCTCGTGCGAGGTTGATTTTCCGGCGTCGTTTCAGGAACTGCCGTCTGTTGCGTGGCTCTCGGCTTCGCCATGGTGATGTCCCGAGGTGCAATGCCCGCGTTCGTTTTCATCGGGCACGCTCACCTGCGCGGTGGCCGTATGACTCACTGCCTTCTTGTGGTAGGGGCGTAGTGCGCCCTAAGGTCTCCAGCGCCCCAGCGGGGGCTGCCTTGCCGTGTCCCCAGCCGTGCCCGTCGAGTGGGGCCCACTACGTGCTGTCCGTCCTGCGCTTGTCCTCTTAGCGCTCCCGCGCCGCACTCACAAATAGAGTGGGGGATCACCCCTGAATAGCAATCCAGTACCAGCCTAGCAGTGACAGCCTAGTGAGCACCCGATGATGGTCTGCCCATTGCGGTGCGACCGGGGATGAGGCCCGGTTCTGTCCAGATCAATGGGCTTTGGCCGCCATCTTAAGGTCAGGCAGTGGTGATGTGATGGCCGGCCTGCCAGTAGGGTGTCTGGGCTGACGGTGGAACCCCGCGGGAGGGGCCCACGGGGAAGCCAATGGTGTGCGACACTCACCCCCAAATGTCGTCTCTCAGGGCCGCCAGGAGTGTCGTCAACTCCGATGTCGCCCCTCCGCGGGCGCCATATTGAAGTCAGGCAGGTTTTGGCGCGGGAGCTCCAGCCGAATATCCGACTCCCAGGGGGGGAGATAAGCCGCTGGCTCCCTTTGGGGCTGCTGCGTGTGTCGGGGGTGAGGCCCTCCCCCGCCTCCCGCGGTGGTCCGTGTCCCAGCAGTGGTGTCCCCCGCCACCCAGCAGTCTTCGTCACTCCAGGGGGCAACACCGGCAGCCAGCCGGCACCGGGTGGTGTCGCTGATCGAAGCGGTCGAAGGTAGAAGGGACCGCTGTGCGTGGACCCGGTCTCGCGGTTGGTGTAGGTCCAGGCGGGTCGGTGCTTCTACTCCTGTCCCATTCAGTAGCGGGCTGCCGCCATCTTGGGTTCAAGTCCGCGGGACTGAATCGGCTATGTAATTTGCTCTTACAGGGCGAGGCACCCAGGTTTCTTGATTGCTCCCGGTGCCACCTGTGGTCCGCCGTCGGGGAGGGTGGTTTTTCCCCGGGAAGAAGAGAATTAGTGGGCTATCAGGCTGCCCGACCGAGGAGCCTCAGCAGTCTGCAGCCGCCTATGCATGCATAACACATCATTTTACCATGTCCTAAAAAGAAAATTATGTGAAATTGTCCATACGATCAAAAATTCAAAATATACATATGATTTGGAGCTTTATTTCTTTATTTGGTTGGATGCGTTGGGCACTCGGACAAATGTTTTGTGACCGAAACTCATTGTAAGACTTTGAAACAAAATAGGAGACAAACATAGACCCAATCCAGGAGAGAAAATGTAGGAAAAGCGAAAAAGAAAGATTAGGAGAATGATACAAAAACAACAACAGAGGGAGAAAAAGATGGGATGAAAAAAATCAGAGACAGGTGTAGAGTGGTGAAAAAAAGAGGCATGTGGTAGGAAGCAAAACTAAGTGCCTTAGACAGTCGCCTACATCTGTATTTTACTGCTCTTTCGATGGGCTTCTGAGAAAAAACAAGTTGTGCCTCTGCTCGTATTTTACTTGATGATTTAGTCAAAAATTAAACACTCGTGTGCATACTCCACTCATGCCAAAAACTTTGACTTTCTGTGATCCTCGGCACATTCATTTGTACATAGCATTGACATAAGACGTCTCACTGAGACAAAAATAAGGCTTCTCTGACACAAAAAGGATTTAGCTGTGCGAATCATAAGTATTCCAAATATTCTTTGTGCATAATATGTCCTCTGCAAAATGTCTGCATTATGTCTTTTTGATTTTGCTTCAACAGCCTTTTCTTAAAATAGGCACAGGGAAACTCTGAGTACATATGCGGGGCATTTTTTTGTTGACCTCTTGCACAAATCTCTCTTTCTCTCTTGTATTCACTCTGTCGCTAATGGATAGTTCAAAGTATCTTGACATTTCCAATTTCTTGCTGGGCACAAAGATGAAACAGTGAAAATGAATTCAGAGTGCGGCAGGGATAGTCGCTGCACAGAAATCTTTTCATTATCCTGCTGAGGGTGCTATGGACGGAGAATATCATAAAAATAGTACAAAAGCGAAGACATAAGTCGGTTTCTTCTAAAGAAAATACATTTCAAAAGAGTACACGATAAAAAGGGGACATATATGCATTTATACTTTGTATTGGAAACATTTATTTTTAAATCCAACTGACACATTTAAATTGCACTATAAATCCATTTCAAGATTGGTTAGAAGACAAAAATCACAATTTGTACAGTGACAACGCGCCACTATTATTACATCTATCTAATGTAAAAGTATTTTATAGGATGGTACTATGTAAGTTAGAAACTTGGTTTGAAACGATATAAGATAAAGTAGGGAGAAGAAGGAGAATGCCACAAGAGCAGACGTGGATTACAGTAGCATGAATGCACCTCAGTGACATGGTGAGTTGAAGAATGGATCAAAAATACAGTGTCATGTGAAGTGGAATATTCCATTTCCCATAATAAGACTGGGTGCAGAAGAGAACACCTTCAATCCTTAATCCGTGAATGGAACAAAGGTATTGGGGAAATGGCAAAGTCAGTAAATGTTAAGTGGACCGATAAACACAGTGGAGATCTGCACTAAAGTATAGGAATAGATTTACATGTAAAGAAACATACTCATGTATATTTACCTTCGTGAATAAGGCCCCGATTTTTACCTTGGAATCTAATGTTAACAGTGATGAACTTGCATACCAACAGGTCTGGGATGTACCTTGAATCAAACCTTTCCGTAAGTAGCTGCTTAGGACTTGGAATATGTGGTCAGCGATGGAATGATAGCACTTGGCGGCATATTTACAAGGCCCTGCACCATATTCACAAAGTGGTGTTAATCCACTTTTTTGGGGTTAACGGCGCTTCGTAAATATGGTACTCTTTCACGCAGGTATCTACGTGAAATCAGTGTTTCAATGGGTCTTGCTGTGGGTGTTCCACCACAACACCCGTTTCCTTTTTAACGCTGCCCCAGATTTACAAGGATTTGTAAATCCGAGGTTGTGCCAAAAACTAAGGCCATGCAACAGTATTAAAATGGCACAAAGAGGATAAATACTTTTATTTCTCCTTGTGTTTGCTTTTTCTATGTGTGCTAATGCAGCACACATAGAAAGAGTAAAACACCATTAATGATTGTCTAGGTGCAGAAAGGTATCCCTTCCTGCACATAAACAATCATTAAAGAATGATGATGTGCTACTTTAATGTGTGCTGCAGAATAAACAATCATTCCCTGCAACGCAGGCACCCTTGAACTATGGCGTAAGGGTGACTGCGTTGGCGCTAGGCAGCTATTTTTAGCTACAGCGCTAGGGAAAGCACAGGGGTTCACTGTATGGTTGTAAATACGGTACATCCCTGCATTTTGGAAATGGCAGAGCACGGTACTGCAAAATTTGCCACAGTGCTGCGCTCCGCCATTTCCTTGTAAATATGCCCCTTGGTTCTTTTACAAGAAATTTGGTGGTGCCCCTAATACTACTGTGCTAATAGTGGAGCAATTGCTTGAACAAAACAATGAATGGTCTATCCGCAAACATTGGTGATTCTGTGGGGATCACTGGAATGGATTAAAGTTTCACAAAGCATTGAAGGCCCATTCTCTGTGTTACTTTTTTTTGACCCTATATGGAAAAACAACGAGGTACTGCTGCGATTCAGGTTGGGGTGGGGAAATAGTATGGTCAAGGATTTTGGTGGGAATTCTGGCTTGTCACAGAAGATATTCAGTGTCACTCAGAGGCATACCCAAACTTGAGTTCCTGTGCAAAGTACATTGAGGGGGCCCCCCTCCCAGGCTCATCACCTAGCAATTTTGCTGGGGGGGCCACACTGGGGCTGCAGGGGGCTTATGTTATGCCACTGTTGTCACTTATTGTGAGGGCCAGTCTGAAGCCAGTACAGTAGAGGTCTCATTAGCCTTCATTCCAGAGGTCTGCGTGTCCATGGTGTGGTGGGGAGGTTTGTAGTCTATGTTTTTCTGCACCCCGCTCTACTCTGTAATTCAGGGAATATGAGCAGCAATTTAAGGTCCTTAGGGGGCGGCACCATTAATGAATGGGGCTGTCCAGGTGGAGGGGCCTATGGTCTCTCCTAGAACTTCAGGGGCAGGATATCCGCTTGCTTGTAAGGGTGCGGGTAAGGGAGGTCACGCTTTCCTCGGGCTGGTAGCCACCCCGCACATACACTATGACGTCAGCAAATGGCACGAGTGTAAGGGCCCTCCTCTTTGGTTAAATGGAGTTCACGGAGCGTACAAGGGCAGCGAGGAGAGGGACGAACTCTCCCGGTAACCGGGCCCTTGTGCGCATGCGCACTCAGACGTGAGGGCGTAGCTGGGTAAATCTGTACCATATACTTTCAGCTAAGCAGCCCCTGTAAGATTGCTTAAAAACGGTACAGAACATGCACTTCCTTTTTTTGTCTCCCATCCAATGTCTGCCCTGCTGGATCCTGCTTCGCCTCCTTTGCTTTCACCAATTCTCACTCAATACAGCGGGTTAACCAAAGCTTGAGCGCACGCTAACCTCAATCCCCACGACCACGTTACCAGACGGATTCCCGATCGCATACCAGACGGTCCCTCATTGAAAATAGACCTTGCGATCCCTTAAACAAGCAGCACTTTCCTCCTGCTCCGATTGCCGCCCGAGCCCCGCCCCGCAAAATACCTCGGTCTTATGCCTGCCGTCCCCCGTATCAGAACGAGGATGATACAGACGTCGAGCCTCGAACCCGGTATTTCAAAACCGCTCGTGTTTTCCGATATCCACCGAGGTCCGATTCTCCTGCCGTCCCCCAGGGTCCGTGTGAGCCAGCACTTGCCGCTTCGAAGCCGGAGGCACCGGGACCTAAAATACAAAATAAAGAAAATTTCACGCCCGAGCGTGGGGCACACAAGGTATGCGGGGAGCGAGCCAGGGACAAAGAGGGCACCCAGCTCGCTCCCCGGGCCTCTTAAGGGGCTACCACACCAGGGGGTCGCCGGCCCGCCCCCTGGCCAACCCGCCCCCCTGCCCCGGAAGCTGTCCAACTGCTTCCGGGTCACGGGGGGAGGCACCAGCCAATCGGTGGTGGGGGCGCGCCGTGCGTGTCATCAACCCACGACACATCCCCACCACCGGGAGGCCGGAGGAGGGGGGGCGCCGCACCGCCATGTGGGCGGGAGGGCCGAGCGGCCCCTCTTTTCATTCCCTGCAACGCAGGCACCCTTGCACTATGGCGTAAGGGTGACTGTGTTGGCGCTAGGCAGCTATTTTTAGCTACAGCGCTAGAGAAAGCACAGGGGTGCACTGTATGGTTGTAAATACGGTACATCCCTGCATTTTGGAAATGGCAGAGCACGGTACTGCAAAATTTGCCACAGTGCTGCGCTCTGCCATTTCCTTGGTTCTTTTACAAAAAATTGGTGGTGCCCCTAATATTACTGTGCTAATAGTGGAGCAATTGCTTGAACAAAACAATGAATGCTCTATACGCAAACATTGGTGATTCTGTGGGTATCACTGGAATGGATTAAAGTTTAACAAAGCATTGAAGGCCCATTCTCTGTGTTACTTTCTTTTGACCCTATATGGAAAAACAACGAGGTACTGCTGCGATTCAGGTTGGGGTGGGGAAATAGTATGGTCAAGGATTTTGGTGGGAATTCTGGCTTGTCACAGAAGATATTCAGTGTCACTCAGAAGCATAACCAAACTTGAGTTCCTGTGCAAAGTACATTGAGGGGGCCCCCCTCCCAGGCTCACCACCTAGCAATTTTGCTGGGAGGGCCACACTGGGGCTGCAGGGGGCTTATGTTATGCCACTGTTGTCACTTATTGTGAGGGCCAGTCTGAAGCCAGTACAGTAGAGGTCTCATTAGCCTTCATTCCAGAGGTCTGCGTGTCCATTGTGTGGTGGGGAGGTTTGTAGTCTATGTTTTTCTGCACCCCTCTCTACTCGGTAATTCAGGGAATATGAGTTAGCCAACTTAAAAATGCTGACTGTGCACTGTCATACGTTCCTTGCACTTTCTGTGCCGGGATGGGCTGTCATGGTGGCACCTCTTAAGGGCACGTTTGATGTTTCCTACAACAGTGCTGCTGTTATAAAGCATTATCTGCACCTCTGCCATTATCCTTGAGGCTCTTGCCCCCTGCCAGATGACTTGTAGTACTAGTGGCTTGAAAGGGGCTCTTCTGGATTCTAGCCATAATAATGATTTTAATTACCATTTCTGGTATAGTATTGACTCCCATTCAAAGTGTATTATTGGAAAACATCCTGTGCCTGAGTTGCCTTTCAGAATAGATACTAATACCTTATGTAGGGTTAGGCAATATCCCTTCTGATCACAGTTGTCATTCATTTCATGTGCTATACTTACAGTTCTAGGTCATTTCGTACATTCACTACTATGGGTAGAGGCTGGTAAAGGCTTTGCTTATTTTTCAGCTCACTACCTTCGGCAGAGATTTCATCCTGCTCTACGGTTATGAACTTTGTGCTTGAATCTTTGTATTCCTGCAATATGTTTGTTTGCTTCACTCAGAGCCTTTCTTCAAGTTTTGAGATTTTTCTCCTCCATAGGATCTGGTGCTTCCCAGTCTGGTTCCCTTCCTCTTCCATGCTCAAGTTAGCCATTCTGGATTCGGAAATAGTTCAAATAAGCAGCAGGTCATTTCATTATGTAAAGATAGTACGACATGTTTCACCCAGGAAACTGGATATTGACACTAAGGTCCTAATTATGAGTTTGGCGGTCTTTGACCCGCCAAACTCACAGCAGCGTGGCAGTGGCAGTCCAGTCACCACCACACCAGCGGTCCCATTGTCCTATTACAACTTTGGCAGTGGGACCACCATTTACCAGCCGCAATTGCCAGGGAAATACCTCTCAAAACACTGCGCCACTGCCTTGCATAGTATGAGTTTCCTGACCGCTAGCAGTCGCATGGAGGTTTTTACTCCATGCAACTGCTGGCAGTCAAGAAACAAAGGGGGCCCTAGAGGGCCTCCTTTGTCCCATGCATGTTGGTGCATGCAGGGGAGCACATGTTGTGCCCCCTGTGTGCATTCAACCCCAGTTCCAGCATGGTATGGACTTCATAGTCCATCCTGCATTGGAACACACTTTTGCTGCCCTGGGGTGATGAGTGTTAAGGCTCATATTTGAGCGTTTATACTGCACTGCCATGGGACCAACACATTGCCCGGCAGCCAGATCATTATTTCACTCTTAATATGGCAGGCAAGTGGTGGCCTGCTCCAGGTCTCCTAAACTCGTAATCGGGCCCTTACTCTGTGCTAACCCTGGTTGGAAATAGACCTGGATCCTAGAAGTCATCCCAGAGGACCTGAAGCTTTAGGAGTAACCAGGAATGACTTTCCCAACTTCATGAAAAAATGGGACTTTGATATTTTTGGCCACTGTAGGATTGGGCAAAAATACCAAAGAAAAGTGTGTCATCAATGGCTAATGATTGCTAGTTTAGGCCGCATTAAGGTTTTTCTACACTTTTGGACCTGTTGTGGGAAACCCCATGCCCATAGACATATCTAACCTTGTAAAGCCCTCATTGGATGCAGCCTCAAATGTTGCACTGCTGTTGAAACTGGGAAGCAGAAAACAACTAGGAGATTGTTTAAGAGTAGAGTGAAGGCATAAACCCAAACATAGGACTGTTTGGACACAGAGTAAAATAACAAAATAATCCTAGCTGTGAAGTGCCTATGGCATGCTCAAAATCACCCTTTTGCCACTAAACCTAAAGTCTTCAGCAAGAGCTTGTCGACGTATTTTCAAATTCAAAGAAACGTAAGTGATTTTAAGCAGCATGCATTGCCATACTGGAAGGCACTGAAAACTAACAATGTAACAGAGTTCCACAGTAAAACTTTTTTTGTATATGAAACCTGGAAACATCACCCAACCATCAGCCATCAGCTTAAGTCCCAGTATAGCACATACATTGTTAAACGCTTTGTAGTTTCTTGTTGGTTTTTGCCTCAAATTTTAAACATTCCTATTCTGGTTCCTTTAATTTGTTTTCAACTATATATGATGTGTCATTTCGTTTCTTTTTTTCAAGGTTTCTCTGGATTGGTTTCATTGTATTGTGTTCTTCACTTATTTGGTACTGCTTGAACCTAACACACGTTTCTCAGAGGAGGACACTACTGCCTATGCCAGTGCTACCAGGAGTTGAGCAGCGAACCTGTATTTTGTTTTGTAATCTAAAATACTTTTGGTTTACTAAATTGGCACCCCCTCCAAATTAATAATTTACTATCACACACAAACACTAGCAATGTATCTGCTTACATTTATCTGTTTTGTGAAACATTTATTTGAATGATACAAGCTTGTAGTCAATATTTCTTACTGTATGTTCTAATGTTGTCCTGACAGCCTCTGGTTGCCAGACTCGCTCTGGAGTCCTTAAGGAACGTAGGATCCAGAGATCTGTAGAGGCCATTCATTACAGATATTAACCTGACTGCTCGAGCACATTGTCAATCTGTGACTAGGAGGAGTGCTTGGCTATAAGGCTAGGAGCCTGAAAGTTCATGCTCCAAAGCCTGTTATTTTCATTCAGTGGCGATCAATAGATTCGGAAATCGGAAAATGAAAAGTCTTACTACCTAAGAACTTCATAAGACCTATATGAAGTTAAAAACAGAACTACAGTTTCTGTCTAGAAGAGATGTCACTTCCCAGGTTTAGCAAGTGCTTACTCCCAGTAACAGCGTTTTAATCTTGGCAAGCAATTTCTTCTGAAATTCAAACAGTGCGTAGCTGAACTTGTGAAGCTTTATTAGATATATCTTTGAGACAAAACAAGAGAAATGTCATGATTAGATCTGACTTTTGCTCGTCTCACCAAAAAGTCCTGCTGCAACATTTCACCATTTCTCTGAATATTCCACAATTTCAGATTAAACTATATTATTTTCCAGACAGTTCCATGTTAATGTCAACTGTTAATGCTCTCCTGTGTAGAAAGTTAGTTTCTATACTAAAGCCTGATAGCGATCCTACTAATCTATCCTAATATAGGCTTTGACAATCGTTACTGTAGACTAAACGATCCTTGGAAATGTAATAAAGGGTAAAATATTGCCTGTGCTTCCTGAACCAATCTATCCCGACCAAAACGGGTTCGTCCAATGTAGGAACATTTGATAAAAGATCCGGAGACTGTACAGGATAATGACGAGGATGACAGTGACTTAGCCTTGGTCATCGCTCTGATGCTTGACTTAGAGAAAGCATTTGACACACTTGTTTGGATTTATCTATTTAACGTGTTGGCGTATTTATGCTTTTGCAGCTGGATACCGAAGTTAATCCAGTTTCTGTATACTGATGCCTTTGCCAGGGTTCGGAATGGGAGACTTGTCTCAGACCCCCCTCCATGTGTGTAGAGGGATGTACAAGTGTGCCAGTGCTACCCTCTATCTTATCTCCTATTCCTCCTTGCTATGAAACCATTGGCTGTAAAGTTGTGACAGGAGAGGCGCAATATAGGATTCCGCTAGATAATCCGCTCTAAAATGTATCACTTTAATAATACTATATACTATTATACCCAAAAGACACACAAACGGAACACAATATTAAAGCAAGCTTACTCCAGAGCTATAGTCATTTGGCAGGCTTCCATGAGAACTGGCACAAGTCTTGTGTGTTGCCCTTCTTCCCTGATGCTGTGACTGTACGAAAGGACCTGGGGGTGGACTACTGCCCTGGGTTCCATTACTTTGTGATCCGTTTTTACCACTTTGACTAGGACCCACTTGCCAAGGCGGTATTGCCCTGCAGCCCAGATCACATTTTGGCAGGCTCTGCATCTTTAAAATATAGGCTTCATTGCTCTATCCAAGATGATCATGCTTTCTTGTCCCCTTTATTTATTTGCTAATTTAATGCTTTCTCAGCCATGGTGAAAATTGTGGGAGCTTGACATGATGCTGGCTGAGTTGGTAATGAGTAATGGTTGGCATAGAGTGGCACTGGTTGAATTGCAACTCACAGTGGACAAAGGGGGCCTTGGAGTCCCCAATTGTTGACACTACTACCTGCGAGCCCGGCTCCAATGGGCCAACACATGATTTTTTGGGTGTACTCTGAATGACACTAACTCAAGCTGTGGCCTGCCGCAACCGAAACATTTTACTCCACTACTTACTCCACATGTGACTTCCTATGCTTACTGCACCCCATATAAACCTTCCAAGACATTAGGGTTATCTCAGTTTGAGAGACCTGCAACTTTGGAGCACCGCCGGATGCTATGTTTCTGGACGAGCAGCTACTATCCTTTGAAGAGATTGTCTAATAACACACATACATACAAGTCAATTTCTCACACACTGATATTGCTTAATGTATGTTGTACCACTGGGAACATTGTGGAGGAGGAGCACCTGATACATGCGCTCATGCAGGCTCTCCTCACTATGGGGGCCAGGCATAGATTGGTAAGCTGGTTTTGTAGGGTCCTTCAAGAGCACATACTGACTTCATGAAAGGGGTTGTGTGAGGTCTGGGAATAAGAGGTTGGAAGAGCCTTTCAAGAACATCCTGTTTAATGTCTTGCGTAGAGCTTTTCTCTCCCCTGATAAAGATTTAAGATATTTTCCTGATGCTCATGTCTACTGCCACCACGCAACACACTGCCTGCACACTTTGTGCATATGCTGTAGAGCGGTCTCACCATGGAAACTTACTGCTACTGTAAGTTATATTATCGATATGCTTGCTTCTTTCTTTGTCACCCTCAACCTTGAGGGCTGGGGATCCTGTGCATTGGGAATTTTTAAATGCGCCCAAAAAAACAAAACTCATCAATTTAACAAACTTGGGGCTGAACATGGCATACTTTTTTTGTTTGCAACACGGTGCACGGTTCAAAATTGCGCCATAGCTCTAACAAGGAAAGTGTATCGTATTGCAAATAATGCACTGCCCCCAGGGCAGCCGTGAATTAGTGCTGCCCCCAGGGCAGTGCATTCAAATGAAATATTGAGCAGCTGTTTAAACGTTGTTCTCCTGTTTCACAGTGCAGGTGGCAACCTCTCTGCACTTTCAAGGGGGATTAGAGATCCTCTTGCAGGTGGGTGCAGTATACAACTGCCCCCGCCTGCAGGTGGACATCTGGGGGGTCCATGGGTTCCCCTTTACACTTCCAGAGGGCTCCCTTCAGGAGGCACACTGAAAGTGCACCACCTATTTGTGGTGCACTTCCAGTATGCCTCCTAAAGTCATTTTTGCCTCTGCACCCATGTCTGTGATATGGTGTGGGTGCCGAGGCAAAGTGAGTCCCTCATTTACATTGGACCACAAACCTATGCAAATGAGTGTGCACTCTCTCATGATAGCGATAGCTACATGTGTGCCGGCGCTATCATTAGTACAGAATGGGGCACAAAATTGCCTGCGACTTCTTCTTTAATACCAAAGTGCCCACGATGCACATGCCTCTTGCACCCCACACCGCCAACCCTGTCGCTTACCATAATACAGCCAGCCGCGGTCGGCAGTAGGAGTTTCTGCAGGGCGGTGACATGGGGAGAGAGAAGGGCAGGGTGGGGGTAGTAATGTATGGATTACAGAGTTTAACAGGTAAGTAAACACATAAATTAATAAAATGAATTTCGTTGCGCGCACTGCATCTCATTTGGTAATGCAGTGCACACAACAAGTTCATTTTATTTATTTATATGTTTACTTACCTGTTAAACTCCATAATCCATATATTACTACCCCCCACCCTACCCCTCCCCCTCCCCACATCACCGCCCTGCAGGAACTCCTACTGCCGACCGCGGCTGAATACAGCCCCTGGTTGTCCTCTTAGCTAAGTGAACTTTAAGAATACATTTGAGAGCAAAAGTGCCACCATCTGTCACAATTTGACCTAAATCTATGCTAAAATCGGGCACAATCGGAAGCCCAGCACTGCAAAGGGAGGAAGCCAGAGGCTTCAGAAGGTGCCCAATGGTCAACAAGTGGTTTAACAGCCTTGTACGTCTAGTAGTTTCATAAAGGACAATACCCTCCAGCAATAATGCAGAACAATAGTACTTACTGCCCTTCTGAAATAAGCTTGTTGGCTGGGGCCGTTGATAACCTCTCTTCTTTGGGTACCCCCAGTCAATGCCCTGTCTGCCCTCTCCCTTCAATACTACTCAACATTTCATTTGCTGCAGCTAAAGAGTAGAGCTGATTGGTCAAGCTCTGTGGCCCATCCCTAATGTCCCTTTCTGATGCATTTATCACTACAGTCTCACCTGGAATTATTTGTTTGGTGTTATCTGTCGTACACTGAAAGAATGAGAAACACCACACTCACCAGATAGTGCACAGCTTCCCCAGTTCATCATTTTCAGATACATTAAAATGACTGTGTATGTGCAGTGGAATTGCATGTTTCCATGATGCCATGCCAGTCACTGAACTTGTAAAGTAATTAAGAAATGTAATAAAATGGTTTTAAAAAATGGGCAATCTTTTTATAGATCATATTTAGGCCACAATAGTTAGGTCAGATGAAATTCAGAAAAGGTATTCTGCTATCCCTTCCCGTCATTATGTAGCCCTGCCAAGTAGCACGCATCAGGGGTTTGACTAATGCATTTTAATGCTGGTGGCCACATCACCACACTAAAATGCATTAGCCACACATTATAGCGCCCTAGGGATCACCCCGAGGAGTGAACAAGTACTAAAGGAAGCTGTAATACATGTAAAGTAGCAGACGCATTATGCTGCCGAGCTGCGTGCTCTGTTCTTACAAAAGTTGCCACCTCAATCTCAATTTAATAATTTTCACTAGATTAAATTCATTTATGCACCACGCCAAAAAGGAAAATAATTATAGCCCACTTTCAATGTAGTTGCAGCCCAGCGGCCCCGCCCCGGGGTGAGCATACCACGTGGTCTCTGTCAAGTGCAGGAGCTTGTGATGAAAAAAAATCATTCTGAGCCCATCAGTAGTTACAGCACCTAGTCCCTCACGGAAATCAGGGTGCGGCACCTGTTGCCAATTGCAGAATGGTTCCTGCCCCATTGTGGCCTCATTGTGCAGGGTCTCATTGGCTGCCTGATCAGACACGCAGTAGGTGGCAATTTTGCTTTATTTGCCTCATCCGACCATCAGAGGAGGTCACGCTCACTGGCACCGATGCTGGTAGGACTATGTTTGTTGATGTCCTTACAGGGCCTCGGCTGCCTTTCTCAGCAGAGCGATTGCCACCGCTCAACCAAGCCGGAATAACAATAATCATTTTCACCTCTGTCTTTCACGTGAGTTGGGAGGGAAGAAATACAGACTTGTGCCCCAGGCGAGCACTTGTGAGGTACTCTAACCAAACCTGCCTGCTAGACTCATTGCATGACAATCAAGGCAGTGATTTGCTCTGCAGCCAGGGACTTGAGGGCCTGTCTTCTGGGCTGCCAACAGCACAATGGACAATTTTACACCGCCAGAAATGAGCACCACCATTGAGGACACAGCCTGGAGTGACACTCGTAGTAAGTGGGTATGCGAGCACTTGTGGTCGATTATCAGTCGGGAAGCAGGGAAAACTGTTTTTGTTGGTACATTAAATGTGTGGCAAGCCAGACATTTAATGAACCATTTTGTGGTAAATAATCCTGAATTGTGTTCCAAGTCTGTATGCTTTTGCAGTAGTAGTAGTCGTCTGAATAATGGTTCTACAGTGGACTGCATAAATATCTTGGGTGCAGTACTTTAAGGCAGATAGCAGGGTTGCCACCTTTTCCTGGGATAAATACTGGTAATATGTTCAAAGGCCTGGAAATGACACTTAAATAGTATGTAACTCATACTCATCTGTATTCATTTTAACATGTCTTTTTGTCTATTTTTACTTTAATTATAGGTCGGGGATAATTACGTCAGAGTGTGCCATTTATGATCCCTATCTCTTTCCATGCTCTTTGTCGCTTGGTTTTACTCATAGGAAAGCGTCCCTCTGAGTGTCACACATTTAGTTATTGAATGTCTCTCATAGGTACTGCAACAATGTGCTTACTCTTTATATATATATATATATATCCTCTGTGTTCACCATGCACTTACAAGTTTTCCTTTGAATAGCACCATCGAGATAGAATCCTCAGGAGTGTTTGCAGTCAGTTGCATCTGGCTCTTGATACCTGATAGATGGGATCTTATGTTCTCTGGAATAAACTTACTCTACTTTTATCTACAATCTCCTGTACTTCATTTTATCTTGATTTTACACTGGCGACGAGGATGGGATATGAAACCATGGAAATGTCACACATAAGCATTCTGAAAACGTGGCAGCTATTAGTAAAACTGAGTCTTATCCAAAGTTCTCCTATTTTTGCCCTTGGACGCATCGCTTTTCTCTATTCTTTGGCATCCCAGAGTAGGCAGGGGTGACCTAAGGAAGATCCAAGGGTGCCTTAGGGATGAGCTCAGCTGCAGCACCCATCAGTGACAGGCTGGATGAGGCTGTGAACTTCACCAAAGCACTTTAGGGCTCTAGAAGTTTCTCTAATCCATTGATCAACTAAGTCAGCAAGAAGCCTCAGGGGAAAGGGCTGTATGAACAGGACACCAGATCACCAGGACGAGGTGGTACATGTGTGAAATGCACTGGTGAGGTAGCATGGTTCCTTTGCATTTCCAATTCTGAACTGTCACAGAGGGCTAAAAATATTCTATCTGACAATCTTTTTCGTGCAGTATAGAGAAGGGTACAAGGAAGACATTTAAAGTCTATTTTATCTGTGTTCCCCTCTTCTTTGAATTCCAATGCATTGAGGGGCAGCACCCTACTCTAGGAGCTCAGATCCAAACTGTGTGTGCACTTCCTGAGTATTGCAGTCTATCCACATTATCAGATGTTGTTGCCTTTTAATGGGATTGGCTGATTTATTAATTGCTTTACATTTCTTTGTATAATTGTACTGTATGCTTTATTTTATATACAATACATGTTTAGGATGGTGTCAGGAATATCTATAGTTAAGAGTAACACTGGGTCAAAACCTTCACTAAAACCTTTTGTTTAGAAGCTCTGAAAAAAAACATGCAAACCTATAGTCACACCTCCATGGACTGTGAGTTCTTTGAATGGTACCTTCTACAAGTGGCTTTCTCAAACTGACAAGCACTCTAGGAATATCCCTGCCTCAAATAATATGAAATGAACCACACATATTCACAGAACTCTGTATTTGATGAGGATTTCTGTGAGTTACTGCTTTTCTCATTCAGATGAGATCCTTTTTGTTTACCTGTGGAACTTCTCGCGCACTCCGCGCCTTCCACTCGCCTGAGGGGTGGCGGGTGCTTTGTTTAAATAACATGGGTTTAAAACCAACTGGCAGTGGGGCTGAATTATTTGTGTGTACAGGAGTTGTCATGCAACAATAAAAATGCCAAGATAACTCTGGTTAATAATGGAGTGCTGGAGCAAGATCAGCATTTTGTTTGCTGACAGTTTTTACCAAAGAAAATGACCCACACATATTCCCCAAACTGTATTTTATGAGGATTAGCTGTGAGTTACAGCTTTTTTACTAGGTTAATGCCCTTCCATTTCTGGAGCTTTGTATCAGTTTTAAAATCTTCTTAGTTTCTCTTTGCTCAAATGGGTGTAATTTTTTATATTTACGTTTCCCTCGTCTTCGTTTCTTGATTTTTTTCACCAGAAAGTGTCACTCATAGTCTTTGAATGTCACTCATAATTACATTGAAGTCATGAAAATTTCACACATTAGCAATCTGAAACCTTGGCAGCTATGGTCATTTTATGGCAGATGCACCGTTCAACTACAGTCTGTGTATAGCATATTTATCACGGCTAAAATTCCAGCATTCATATGAAACACGCAAACAAGTTTCACCAACCGAATTAGGATCTAATCAGAGTGTCAATTTCGTTGCAATGCTGAGGTTGGTGGTTGGGAGTGTCTATGAATTCATACCCTCGCACATGGTTCGGAAAGGTATTGCCTTTTTGTTCTGTAATTCACTTTTTAAAAATATTTTGTCGTACCAAATCATGGCTGTTGATTAAGTGATGGAAAAACTTTATACACATTTCACTTGTGGACTCTGAGTAGCACTCTCAGAAAACTGAAACATTCAGCTGTGAGAGCAACAGGAGAATTAACATTTATATTGTTTTTGTAATTTGACAGGAATGAAATACAAGTAAAGAAGTGATGAGAAGTGACTTGGTGCATTGCAATAAGTCAGACCATGTTGGATGCCTTGCCAAGAGTAAAGCAATATTCAGGCACATTACGGACGTTTTAAATGTGCAATAACATTCTCAACTGGAATATACATTGCAACACTTTAAGAATCATTGGATTGGGAATGATTTAAATGAAAAAAATGCCTTAATCATCATGTCAAAATAACAGCTAAAACTGACCCAAGCCAGCATAGTGCATAAGAAATTCAATCAGCATTACATTTTCTGTTAGGAAGTGGATGCTTTTATCTAGTTCCATGTCATAGCCACCAGTTATGAGCAGATGCTGCACGTGCAGGTAAGAGCAGTGGGGTGGGGTTGGGGTGGTAGTCAACATACGACAGGATCGTGAACATAAACTAAATAAATACATAAAATCACTTGCCCTGCACTTGCTCCATCGACGAGGAGCACGCTGTCACAAATATATTACTAAAGCATGGTGTGGTGGCACGCTGTCTTAAACAGACAGCACATTTTCCATTGAAGTGACCACTACAATTTCGCTGATAAAAGGACACAGCGCACAAACGAAACTGCGTGGAAATTGGGTTTCAGTGAATATTTGTCATTTGCATCTGCAAATAAAGCGTCCTGCTTTCTTTTTTTGTTTAAGAGGTTTTTATTGAAATTTTACTTGAAATAATACAAAATCAATATTTATGCAAGAAGAAATTGTAAAATATAAAATATACATATACTAGTTCGGCAAATATAAGTGAGCAAATAACACAATGACATGATATTAATTAAAGAAGGAAAGGAGAAAGAGAAAAAGAAACAGAGAAGAGAGGAAAGAAGAAAAAGAGGAGAAAGAGAAAGAGAAGAGAACGGAAAGAGATAATTAAAAGATCGCAAGTGCAAGTAATATAATAAAGGAAAGATAAGAGAGAAAAATAAATAAAAAAGAAGGGAGTCATTAGGAAATGGGAGTAGAAGTAGAGAGATAGGTAATAAAGGGTAATTATAAAAGATCCAATTTAATTTTTTGAGAAAGGGAAGTAGAGGAAACAGTAGAAATCCTATGATCTTCACAAACAAGATTCTACCAATTTATTAAGGATATTTTAGAGTTATCTTTCCAAGATGATAAAATAACTTTAAAAGCAAGAGCAATAAAAAGGTCAAATAACAGGGAAATGGGAGAAGTAACAGCAATATCAGGAGAAGAAGAGCCTAAACAAACATTTCGTAATGATAATGAATGATTACATTGAAAGATTTTCATGCAAATATTCCAAACAGATTTCCAAAACAAGACAACAGTAGAACATTCATAAAGTTGATGAATCAATGAACCCATAACAGTAGAGCAGGACCAACACCTCGGTGATGAAGATGGGGAAAATCTAGAGATACAAACAGGAGTAATAATGGCTCTATTATAAATAAAATATAAAGATCAGGTTATACGAGCAGGAGCAGAAACCTTGAACAATTTAGACCACAATTTATCCCCAGTCGTAATGGGGAGAGAAATAGATAAATCAACTTCCCAAGCAGTTTCAATATGAGATTTGGGTCTTTCAACAACAGATGATAACAGTAACTTATATACAAGAGCGGCTTTAGGTCTATGCGTGGGAAATAAAGAAAACAAAGGAGAGGAGGGGGTAAAAGAGGGTGTATCATCTGGTACGTCAAAAGTAGCTAAATGAGAACGTAGAGCATTGGAAATAATGGTATATTCATCTATGAAGGAGTCAGGTAGTTGATATTTAACTTGTAGAGTATGAAAAGGGAGAACAGAGTTGAGGTGTAGTAATTGATGTACAAAAAGAATACCCTTTTTTCCAGTATTTGAAATAGAAAAATTTACCCTTGTATTTAAGAAATCTATTAAACTATAAGGTGGAATATAGAAAACATTGGAGCGGAGTAAAACCAGTAGAAAAAGTATTATATAACAGGTTACAGGAGTGTTTTAAGATAGGGTTAGTGGATAAAAAAGTGCTGTTGGACATAAAAACAACATCATGAAAAGAACAATCTTTAAGAAGGGAGCGTTAAAAAATAATCCATGTAGAGAGAGGAATGTCACCAAAATCATAAGCTAATGCAAAGGATTGTTTGAGTAAAAAAGCAGAGTGATACAATTTAAAGTTTGGAAAACGTACACCACCTTCTTCCTCAGGGCGAATGAGCTTGGCAAGAGCAATACGAGGATGTTTCTTTTTCCTTAAAAATGTTGTACATGTAGAATTGATTTGGGTAAAATAGGAGAGGGGAATTTTAATAGGAAGCATAGATAATGTGTATAAGACATGTGGTGTAATCATCATTTTGATAGTATCCAATCTGCCCACCATGATTAAAATAAAGGTGACCAAGTGAGCAAAAGAGATTGAAGTTTGAAGAGTAGTGCATGAAACGTGAGCTTAATGGTTGCATTTAAGGAAGAAGAAAACCAAATTCCAAGATATTTGATTTTGGAGGGACACCATGCAAACTCAGTATTGTCAAACATAAACTGGTAGCAAATAGAATTTAGAGGGAGAACTTCTGTTTTAGAAAGATTAAATTTATAACCAGAAATGCTGGACTATAATCGTACTTCATTCAAAAAAGGAGGAAGGCATTCAGTGGGGTTGACATGTAAAATAATATGTCATCTGCTTAAGCAGAAATTTTAGTTTCTATGGAATTATGTAGAAAGCCTTTAATCTGTGGGTTAGCACGGATACGTTCTAAGAAAGGTTCAAGGCAAAGGATAAATAATAAAGGGGAAAGAGGACAACCCTGTCTAGTACCTCTGGTCAAAGGAAAAAATTTGGAAAACTGATTATTAACAAAAATGCTAGCTCTGGGGCATGAATATAATAATTTAATGAGAGAAATAAAAGATGGACCAAAACCAAACCACTGGAGAGTTGCAAACATAAATTACCAGTTGATACGGTCAAAGGCCTTCTCAGCATCCAAAGATAACGCGGCAAGGGGAGATTTTTATTTTTTGGCATAGGAGATAATAGTGGCAAACATTCTTGCATTATCTGATGTTAATCTACGTTTAAAAAGCTGACTTGATCAGTTTTAATTAATAGAGGGATTATAGTTTCAACACGGATTGCTAGAATTTTAGCGAAAATTTTGCAATCATAATTTATTAAAGATATGGGATGATAATTCTTGCAGTAAGAGTGATCCTTGTCAGGTTTGGGAATTATAACGATCAGTGCATCCATAAAGGATCCAGACGCCTTGGCATCAGCAATAAAAGAGTTAAAAAGTGCTAAAAGTTTTGGAACAAAAATGGGAGTATAAGTGGTATAAAATTCTGCGGTAGGACCATCAGGTCCTGGGGCCTTTGACTTTTTTAGTGATTTTATAGAGTGAATAATCTCTTGAGAAGAGATGTCTTCCTCTAGAGCAGCAAATTGATCGGGTAAGGAAGGCGGAGATGGGAGGCCGGAAAAAAAGTGTCTAAATTATGATTTGAGGGAAATGTGTCATCAGTGTAAAGAGATTGATAATATTTATGAAAAACAGCAAAATCTTCATCGGACGAGGCTAATTATTAGAAAATTTGTTCATAATAGGGCAAATTGTTTTATGTTCTGATTTGATCTTCAAGTAATTAGCCAACATTTTACCTGCTTTGTTTTGGCCACCATGGTACTTAGATTTAATTTTAAGTAAAATATTACATGCTTCAGTTGTTGCCAAATTATTGAGTTCAGACTTTGCTTTGGTCAACTGAAGAAGGGCAGAGGATGATCTAGAGGTAAAATAAGTATGTTCTAAATCTTTGAGTTGGTGCAATTGATCTTCATATTTTTTTCTTGTGAGTTTCTTTTTGTTTGAGACATAGGAGATGGTGAATGCGTGAAAAGAGGCCTTGAAGGCATCCCAAATATTAGGGACAGAAGTATCAATGGGGTTATTAAAAGTGAAAAATTCATTAATGTGTGTAGTAGCCATTTTAACAAAAACTGAGTCAGACAGTAAAAAAATGTTCAGTTTCCAACGGCTAAATTGAGAAGAAGTATCGGAAAGGTCAAATGTGGCATGAACTGGGGCATGGTCAGAAATAAAAATGGAACCAATAGAAGAAGCTTGAATAGACGACAACATGGATTTACTAACTAAAATATAGTCAATTCAAGACCTAGTGTGGTGTACATTGGAGAAAAAAGTGTACTCAAGCAAATCAGGGTTACACGTCTTCCAAACATTATACATTGGTCGAGAGGCAATGGCAGATTAAAAGGCTTTGTGCGTTTTATCTGGAATAAATTTACAATTAGATAGTCTGTCCGAAAAGGGGTCTAACCACTGATTAAAGTCACCAGCAACAATAACATTGGGACAATCAACTGAGGAAAGTAAAATTTTAACATCATTCCAAAATTTAGGATCAGGTTTAACTGGACCGTAAATATTTAATAAGGATAAAGTTTTGTTCCGTACCACAATCTTTGCCATTACCCATCGGCCTTCTTCATCATTTTGAGTAGATAGAATTTGTACAGATAAGGATTTATGGAATAGTATGGCAACACCACCTTTTTTGTTGGATGTAGAAGAATGAACAACCTGACCAACCCATTGTCTCTTTAACTTGAGAGATTTGACTTCAGTACAATGCGTTTCTTGAAGAAAAACTATTTGAGAATTAAGTTTAGAAAGATGAGACAATACCTTTTGTCGTTTAATCGGATTCCCGAGACCACAAACATTCCACATAACAATTTTACACATAGTGGAGGGTAAGGAGGGTAATACACGGAAGGATGAGAAACACTGTAGGAGAACATCTGAAAGAGAAAACAAACCACATAAGTGGAGAATATATAAAAAGTGATACAAAGAAGACTAAAACATCCAGGAAACTCAGGTACAAGCCAGATAAAAATACCATTACACAACGAGAAAAAATATATGTGGATAAAAATCGAGTAATAAAGATACACGCCTGTTTAGGAGAAGAACACGTAGCATGAATGAGGACAATAAAGATGAAAGTGAGAAAAGAGGAATAGGAAAGAAGAAAGAAGAAAGAAAAAAAGGAAGAGAAGAAGAAGTAAGTGAACAGAACAAGGCAGAACAGCCAGGTCTGCAAAGAAAGGAGACATTTGAGCAGCTGGAGAATAGCGACGCCAAAGGGACACGGACTTCAGCAATTAGTAGAAATGGAAAAAAGAAAGAGCCTCATAAAGTAAGAGGGGAACAACATATTACAGGGTCATGGAACAGATGAACACTGAGGGAGGAAGAGAGGATCCTAGAAGAAGAAAGAAAAAAAGTTAATTATTAGTGTCCATTCCAGATGGTGAAATAATTTGTAGATAGAGACCAAGTTTCTTCGGGTCATCAAAAGAACGTGTGCGACCGTTGTATATAATCTTGCAAAGACAAGGATGGAGAATCCCATATTGGATTTGAAGCTGTCGCATTTGAGGGCGAAGAGCCAGGAATTCTTTACGACGTGCATTGGTGGCATTGGAGACATCTTGGGATATGAAGAGATTATGTCCAGACCATATGAGACGACGATTAAGTTTGGCAGCCTTCAGCACATGCATCAACTCTGTAAATTCAAGGAAGAGCATAATAATGCTCGTGGTTTTGAGGCATTAGGGTTGAGGCGACCTAATCTATGAGCTCGTTGTATGTTGAGAGGGTTCGTTGAAGGTTGAATCTCTAATAGATCCGGTAGGAATGTCTGTAAGAATGAGACCATATCGGATCCTTCAATATTTTCTGGAAGACCATAAAGGCGTAGGTTGTTTCTACGGTTATGATTTTCAAGGTCCTCAGTGTGGAGTTTTAGGACATGAATTTCTTGTTCCAATAAAGGAATTTTAGAAGAGGCATCCTGTAGGTCACTGGCAAGTTGTTCCAAGTCCAAAACTCTACTTTCCATATTGACCCAGCGCTCCTCAATTTGACTCAGTTTTTCATTGGTCGCAGACATAAAAGGTTGGAGGCCACGGACTTCATCCAAAATAGAGTCCAGGATTGGGTTCTGGGACGAAAGAATAGGAGACGGTGGATCATTTTTAGGTCTCTTCTGTTTTGTCCCAGAAACAGATGTTTTCGCAATATGAGTATCATGCGCCATGTTGAAAAATGTACAAAAAAGAACGTAGTGTGGTAAGTAGGGGAGGCCAAGGTATAAAAAAAACCTTCACAAATCAACAGACAGGAGCAATGCACATTTGAATGACCATAACGAGGACATGTATGATCAATACTTTAGCATGAAAACAGAGGTCTGTATGCAAAAGGAAAAAGAAGATATTCTGTGAAAAGACGTTGAAATTAGGTGGAGAAAGCAGCCAATAATTATAGCAGTGAGGCGATAAAAAAGACTCCACAAGATGGGTGTAGAATAGCAAGTTTCATCAAAGCACATAATGGTTCTGCGTCATACATAATGGATGGCACGCTTCATGAATGTGGCAAGGCAAGCACAGTTCAATTTGAGCAGCTGAAGGGAAAAAAAAAACAAAGGCTCTGGTATGACACCCTAAAATGGCAGCCGCTCACTACAGAAGACCATCAAACTTTGTGGTTGTGCGAATAAAATGGTGAAAGCTGCGACTTAGACCATTGGACAATATTTGAGATAAACTTGAGGAGGCATCGCAGCAAGAAATAGCAGAAATAACATACCGAAACGTTGCACATGAAATGAGAAGGATCGCGGGCTCAGCGGCACAAAATGGCGGCCGCCCGCGATCCGAGTACAACAAGAAACGCTGGCAGTCCAAAAGTGGTGAAAGACAGCACAGGGGCTGCATCCGGAACACTTCTCAAACGCCTCACATCTTGAGACGCATATTCGGACGTTCCACGGGTCCCGCAGCTGACATTAGAGGCTCAATTGATGCAGCAAAGCTCCGTGTCAGTACAGACCTCACGCCGGGTCCGCCATGTCCCGTCTTGCTTTGTTTTGACCGTATTTAAATCTCTGTTTCTACCACACTCCAGAATCAAAAATAAAAATCTTTTGGGCTTTCATAATTATTTATTTGTAAGTATTTGTTCAGTTGATATAAAGGTATTTACATGTTGTTGTGTGTTTGGAATAAACAACATCCTACAGCCATTTATTCACATCAGCAATATTGCCACACTTCACAAAATCCTAGCACGTTTCTGTAAGAGAAAGAAAAATAAACTCTCATTTGTCAGGAATATAGACTGGTATTTCACCTCTTTTTGTTGAGAGCGCAGCAAATATGACAAGATAAAAACAAAACCTAAAGGGCATATCATGGATCACTCACGTTCAGAAATCCCGCATGGATCCACAGCACCACCCGCACCCCCACTTCCAGTGCCTATGATGGTAGCATTCTGTGATTCAGTGAACGCATTGTCCATTGACATGAAGTGTTTGTGATAATATGTTAACAAAACCAATGGAAATCCAAAATGTTGTCCAGGAGATAACATAACGAATCTCTGCTCCACACAAGACATTCATCTATATAGTACTACCAGAGCCGGCACTAGGCATGGACAGTGTGGGCAGCTGCCCAGGGCCTCACACTCAGCCTACCAGCATGGGGCCCCACACCGATCGTGTGTCCTGTTGCTTCCCTGTCAATGCAACTGAAAGAAAGGTGTCTCCTTGCAATTAGGAGGGGGGCCCTCTCTGGGCCTCTCAGGGATGGAGTCTGGAGGCCTCTGGGAGGAAAATGTTTTGTCTTGTCCCAATTGCAAGGAGACCATTCAAAGGCACTACAGGATGCCCTTTGTCCAGGATTTTAGCGCCCCCACGGTTTTAACTTTTAGCCCACAAGCAATTCTTACACCTATCAGTCTGAAGGTGTGAGAATTGCTAGTGGGCTGAAAGTTAAAACTGTGGGGAGCTATAATGCTGGACAAAGGGCCTCCTGCTGTGTCTCTGAATGTTCTCCTTGCAAGGGGCCACTTAAGAAAATTAGAGGAGTCTCGCACATTCCCTGTGGCCCAGGGCCCGCATATCCTAGAACCGGCCCTGGGCACTACAAGAAATGCTGGAATATGATCAGATTCGGACTGGCACACCCGGCACAAAATTAAAAGTGGCCCCTATTAGCGTAGCAGATAGCTACAAAAGTGGTAGCATTAAGGAGCGCAGCAGTGAAAACCGGACCGTCTTGACATGAAGCAGGCCCACAACTGCTCAAAAAAAACTACCCACATACTGCTGTCAAACCAGCCGATCTGACACTGCCTGATTTCTATATATAATGGCAGACCCTGAATATTATATAAAAATCACAATGTGGGCAGTGGCTTAGCAAAGTCAGGTGGTACCAGGTGCGGGAAATTTCTTGTCACCCCCGGCTTGAAAAACCGGCAAAAAAAGTGTTTAAAACACATGTTTTTGCCATTTTGTCACTCTGCCCAGTGATGACACCCGGGGCGGTCAGAACCCACTGCACCCCCCTTCCAACACTTCTAAATGCAGAATAAAGTGCCATCATCAGCACTATATTCCTCTTAGATTCAATACTACAATAGCGTTGTGAACATTAAAAATTCTGCCAAGGACAATGCTTCTTAAAATATGACACCATGCCCAATGAATATTGGCAAAAGAACATGGTTTCAGAAGTCTTTTGAAACAGTGATAATTTTTGTACCGAACTTGCAACGTAAATCTCAACAACTCATCCCAGTTTCCTAAAAGCAGTTAGAGCATGGGTGTCCAAAGTAAGGGTTTAGCAGAAAGGAGAACCTTGTTAGGGAAAAATACTGTCAAGTTAAAAATAGAGAGAGTCAAACTTTATATTAAAAAAATAGGATTTTCCAAACTGCATCGTTCACACTGTAAACAGCGTGAAACTGTCATTCCATTCACATGTAACTTAACTTGAAAGAGTGTACCTTACGTATGGAGCATGTCGCACCTGTTTTTGTGAATAATTATACCAACTCAGATCATTTAAAAATTGCAGAGAATGCTTTTTGGATTGTACACAATATATAAATGTAATTAGTCAATCAGTCACTTGGCTAATGTGGATGTTTGAACAAAAAAGTAGCTGAGTGGCAAATAATGGTATGGTGAATCCGTGGGTTATTGTACCTGATGCAGGTACCAGGTAATACTGCAGATAGAGAGAATCATCACAACCAACATGATACAATAACAAAATGGTGTAAGATAATAAAGCACACAGCAATGAGGCATGTGCACAGAGTTAGTGAATGTTTACTGTTCAGTTCATTTAAACTTACAATTAAAAACATACATGAAAATTGAAAATACAATCCAAAGGTAAGCTATAGCATTGATCTTTATGTCTTATTTAAGTTAAAATCATTTAATAAACATTGATACCCATTGAAGACCAATACGATTTGTGAAGCATTATTGCTAAGTTGGTGCTCAGCCCTAATGAAAGTGCTGGGTGCATTTAGCAATGAGAGTAAGAGCATGACTTGAGATAGGGCACTTAGAGAAAGTGTGTAGTGCATGCAATAAAATCTGCCAATGAGTGCTGAGCCTAAAGCAGGACAGTGGGTCATTAAGTAGGGCTCCAAGAGAATCAAAGTGCTTGCACATTCTTTAAAAATGGGGCATGAGTGCTTACTAGTGTGAGTGCTGTTGGACCACAGCTGGGACTAGTGAACGGGGTAATAGGCGGGTATTAGAAATGGTTGGCTAACATAGTGCATGGAGGAAAACGCTGGACGGCACGCCAGACATTAAACCCTAGGACAGTTTTTTGGACACAGTATAGCAGGAGTGGACATTATAAAGAGACCGTGCTCTGTGGGGCTAGCTTGGTCAGTTTTTACTCAGCCAAAGTCACGAATTTCAGGAATTTCCAACAGAGCATTAAATCCTCTTCTTTTTGGCAGGCTGTATTTGCCTGCCTGCAGGTACGAGTTTTGATCCTTATGAAGTGCCGTTTCAACAACCCTTTCCACTAAGGTGGGACAGGTGCAGACGATGTGTACAAATGTCTTTCTTTGGGTACAGACAAAGCCAACAAGTGGTCTCGATAGCATTTCCTCTCGCAGACCGGGAGGTTGCAAGATGTGGAGAAGCTGACTGACTCATAACTAGTTCCTCAAGGAACGGTTGGGGCTTTAAAAGACATTAACAGCCTATTGTTTTGAATGTCAGGCATAGCGTTTTAAATTTGATCCGATGTTTAATCGTTAGCTAGTGGTAGCTTCTGATTATTTGGCTAATCGGTTTAAATTTAGGGGTCCTAGAAACATCTGACGCCAAGGATTAGTTATGATCTGGACATCTTGCACAGTTCCAAATTACACTATTATGAACATTATGCAGAAGCCATTATAAACAAACAGGCCCAACAATATATTCATTTTTCCTTAAGGCATGGATTCCGGCAGTGTATAATTTTATTGCCGTTTGGGTTACTCCCTTTTAATTCACTGACTTCTAAATGGACTCATAAAGAGCAGGTTACCAGCAATTGGGATCTTTGCAATGGTGGTGTGCAAAATATGAAGCATGTATTGTCGGTATGCCCAAACCCGATACTGGTTAAGGCTAGAAGGTGCTATTTAAAACCAATACAATTTAGATATTATACCTCATCTGTGCAAAACCTGATCACGCTTATTAACTCTCCCCCAGATAAATTTGTATGTCATAACTTGTTTCAATTATTTAAATCTTTTTTAAATTTGTATTGGTTGTTTTATGTGTACAGTGATAGCAATCGTTTTATATGAAACTAGCAGCCCGCCCCAGCGTTGCCCGGGGCAGAAGGGGGCTGGTGGGCAGCATTTCAGGCTTGCGTGCACTCCCGCCCCGGCCCCCGCCCGCCACAACATTGTCTGTGTCCCGGACAATGTCGTGGCGGGCGGGGGCCGGGGCGGGAGTGCACGCAAGCCTGAAATGCTGCCCCCAGAGCCTGAGCCTTACCTCAGCTGCATTTGTTCAGGGCCAACCTCCCGCACCGGCTCCCTCCCGCCCCGACATTTCCTGTGTCCCAGAGCCTTACCTGAGCCGCCGCACCTCCCCGTGCTCCTCACTTCAGCACCGCTCCTCCTCGTCATGACGCACCTCCTCGTCATGACGCACCTGAGCTGCCGCTCCTCCCCGCGCTCCTCACTTCACCACCGTCCCTTCTCATCATCACGTACATTGCGGCCAGCGCTACGTCGCGGCCAGCGCAGCGTCGCTGCCAGCGCTACTTTCAGGGCACTACTTTTTTTTTTACGTTATATTTTTAAATGTACGTTTTTTTTTTTCTATAGCCTATGTCCATCTGCACACCCTGAGGATTACAACAATGTATTGGGTGTGTGGATTGGCGCTGTGGTTCCCAAGTTTACCTTGCCAAAAGGTTTGTGTTTTCTCTTTATAATAGTAGTATAGATGTGTTGTTCTCGCAGAGAACTAAATCAAATAAATTAAACTTGAACTATCATAAGAATAAGTGGAGTAGGGTTTAGAGATGTTCGGGCAGATATGAAGGGCACTTTGATGTCAATTGTTTCCTGTTTCTTGACAGGCGAGGGGTGAATGCAGACATTAATGATCAGCAAAGGTTGTCTGCTGACTAAAGAGAATCCTGAGATATTTACGGCTTGCAAGTTTGGGTGGTCAATGCAAATCTCTTCACATTTAGCATTGATTTCAGTCGACACCTAGACGGCGACACATCTGGCAGGTCGGCCAAATGTGTACATTTTAAAAACGTGATGGCTATGGCAGAAAAATCCTGGTCAATCTAAAGCCTCTAGGGCCATGGTTTTCTGGAATATTGCCAGATGAAGGGGTTTATTATAGTCAATATTGATTTGGAGACCCTTGATGTTCCATGAACAGACTACAAAACACTCTTGTGAATGTCAATTGACCAGATGGTTGCTTTGTCAAAGGTTCCTGTGCCTTTTGGTATTTGATTGCAGTGCACCAGGGAGCCATGCCCAGTCGGTATGTTCATGTTATGCTTGGCTTTGCAGGTTTTTGACCTCATCAGTTCTGTCTAAATGGGTGTCAGAGCAAGCTGTTGTTGTCACCGAATGCCTCCATGCCCCTCTAAGGACTGACGTGGGCTAGGTTTGCTTGTTTAGATGAGACGCTGTCCCTGTTTACCCCAACCTATTGACTGGGTTGTAGGAAGAGCTCCTTGGTTGGGTCTAGAAGGTATTAAAAATTGTGGGTAGGCTTAAGCCTCATGGTAAGTGATCTCAACATCCCATTGAACAAAAGCTGGCTTTTCCATCCACAACAGGGGGGCTGGAACCAGTAATACTTGTGGACTCTACCGTACTAAAGCTTGTTGACCTAAAAAAGGTGACATAAGAACAAGATGGAGCCAGTTGAAAAGCATCGGATTGTGCACGTTGTACCAAAAATGTAGTGCACCTATTTTAGCGTCAATAGCCATGAGGTAGATTGCCATAGTATTAAGAAGATCAACATGCAGGTCTACCTTGTTTGAGTGGTATGAAAAGAACGAAGATATTGCAAGATCATTTATAAATGTTTAGGATGAAAGGTAATTTATATAGCATTAGATATGCCAATGATGTAATAGCACAAACGCTTTATTGTGTACAAGTGTGTACATTTTTAAAAAATAAAGTCATGTTATTTATCAGAACATTGCAGAATCAAAATGACTTTGTTTTATGTGCAATAGCCAGAGACATTTTTTTCAGTAAAGCATGTTTAGATATCATGTCACCTTGGTACTTACAACAAAACTTGCAGTAATGACAAACTATTTGTAAACTGTTGAAAGGAAGTTCACAAAAGTTAAATTTACAAATTGTCTTCGCTATGCAGACTGACATAAATATACACTTGCTTGAAAACAGGAAATAAGTAACTTGTAAAAGCTGTGCTTTTTATGTAGACTTTGTTTAATGAAAGTTAATAATTCACTCTTTAAAAAAACACAAGGGAAGGCTGTATTAAACAGGCATTTACAATGCAATGGTTTTGCCTTTGTTAAAGTTAGAGCTATTGGCATTGCTCTTGACATTATTTTTATTTATGTTTTTTTCTAACATAAATAAATGGCATTGTCATTTACAATGCCAATAGCTTAATCTCTCGCAAATGCCACACACAAACACCCACAGAGAGCCCCCCCCACACACACACAGAGCCCCCCCACACACACACACCCACACAGAGCCCCCCACACACACACAGAGCCTCACACACACACAGCCACACAGAGCCCCCCTCACACAGAGCCCCCCCACACACCCACACAGAGCCTCCCCCACACACTGCAAGCCCTCCCCACACACTGCGAGCCCCACACACTGCGAGCCCCCCCCACACACTGCGAGACCCCCACACACACTGGGGATCAACATGAAAATAGGGCAATGACTGAGTTAGACCAAGAAGCAGGGGGTCAGTGTATTCTGCACTCCTCAATACGTTGAATAATAGTGGGGCTCACCAATCTATTGTCTTTGAATAAGTCAATAGGGACCCCATTTAGGCCCAGCACTTTAATACCTCCCTTTAGGGTAATTTTGGGGAATCACTACTATTTATGCTTCCTGGCATATCTATTAAAGTGGCGATGTTGTACTGCTTATAAAAAAGTGCCACACATTGATGCCGTGGGGTCATTGGGTCCATACACCTATCGGTCTCTTCAATCGGTGAATTTACAATTTTCCCAAAAAATTGAGAGTATTTTCTTTTATTGAAGGGAACGGGTGTGTTGGCTTAAAGGGCTTTCGTGACATCAAAGCTAGGATTAGAATTGATACCAAGAGCTAGACATTACCAGCCTGTATCAGCTTTACACAAAACAGAAGTTAACTTTTTTACAATGGGCTTTATTTGAAAAGTGCCCCGCCCTATAAATAGTCATTCTACAGCACATGTGCAAATTAGCATGTTAAAGTGCATATTGGTACATTCACCTTATAATACTTGTTATCTCTCTTAGTTAACTACTCACAGTATCACAAATTTCAGCAGGCAAGGCTTTCAACTTGCTTTAATGAATGGCGAATACATGTCAACTGGACATCTTAAGCCAAACCTATGTCGGTGGGAAGTAAAAAAAAGTTATGTTTATCGTAAATATGATCAGTCCATAAATTCACTTCAATAGTGAGAAGGAGAATGGACTTTAATGAGTGGCTCGGAGCACCCTCAATTCTTCCTACTAACAAGCAGTAACAAAGCAAAATATCTGGCCTTCGAAAGCTTCTGTGACGATTAGGTTTTTATTACAAACATACTACAAACATTTTAAAAAAGGAAAATAGAAAAATATGGTGCCATCTGAATGTGGTCACCTTACGCTTGCAAAAAAAAAACATCTTACATTTAAGAGTGATGTAATTAGTGATGTCCTTCAAACAACAAGCCTTTCAGTTATGCTGCGCATTTCTGTATTATTTGCTGTTAACGAGCCAAACAAATCACCATCTATCCAAGAACTCAAATTGCAGGCAGCTACAATGTTACAATGCCACTTCAACACTTTAGAAGATAAACTTTAAATTAAAAAAAAGAGTCCAGGCAAACTAAAATAGCTAGTATTTAAAGTTAATATAAAAACATACAGAATAAAGCACACTTCATTGTGCGGTCAGTCAAACGGAAGGGAGTCAATAAGTTAAGTACGATGACCCAATGCCTCATGCTGTGGGGGCGGAAGCAAATTGTGAGGGGAAATTTAACGGCCCAACCTATGATGCCAAACGACCAAAAGCCCTTCTATCTATACATATTATGTAAGATTTTGAGGCAAGCAATAGTCTAACAAAACAAAGGCCAGACCTAAAAACAGGCTGCTGGAGAGGGACTTCTACTGTGTATGCATCCACAGCCAGATTCCAAGACTGGGCCAAGCAGTACCTACACAACTACTAACCATCCCACTCCTGCAAGTGTGACACTTCAGACTATTCCAGGACCCAAAAGCTGAAAGAATGGCTTGGGTTGCAGGTATTAGTTATTTGTAATGTATTTTGAATTAACAAACAACTGTTGTTCTCTTTTCTAAATCAGATAAACAATGCCAACATGTGGCAGACTGACATAAGTCCTGATGTTGATATTTGACCGTTGGTACGGAGCACCGGAAACTACAGGTACAAATTAAGCACTGGTTGCACGCATTCATAGACAGTGAGTGAACTGCATTAGGTTGCTGCTAATGGCAGCATTAGGCCTGCTACTGCCAGCCCAGCCTGTCTCATCACCTGGTGTTGTTGTTGTTACTGGCTCTAGCTGACAGGCTACTAGCACACAACACACAGTACTAGTTGCTGCCTGTCCTGAGTGAGTCCTCAACTGCACCAACATCGGGTCTCTCACTCGCGCTGGTTGTCTGGCGCTGAAGTTGTTGTTGAATCATGGAGCCAGTAAGATCAGTGGCTCGCATGACTCGGTGTGCTGAGGTGCGGCCGGCCAGTGAGGGTATGCTGGGGTGGGCACTGGGCAGTCACTGGGGGTGAGCGTGGCAAATGGGCGCAATCTGAAGAAAAGAAACTGTGCACGCTGCCTACTACGTGCGCACAGCCCAATCCCCTGCAGGACCAAAACCAGCCCAAATAATGCGTCACTCACTCCCTCCCTCCCCACCCACCGGGCCAGGAACACTAAAGTAAGGGCCGCGGCGCTGCCGGCGGCGCCACGTCATCAATCATCATCAACATATTATACACATACATTCCCCCTGCAAACCCTACTAACTACTGATCGTTTTCGCCCCCTGGGCCCTGGTGCAAATATCACCCGCCCCTTTCCCAGTCCTGATCTCCCGTGGGGATCCCACAGAACATCTTCCCCACTTCAGACCCTCTTTCCTCCTCTGAACCCTGCTCCACACACCACCCCAGCTGCGCGTCTCCACAACACACCCCTTCACCTGCCCTCTCCCCCCGTCACACACCTCCCCAGCCAGGCCCCCTCTCGAGCTCTCCGATCTCCCGCGCCCCCTCTTACCCTCGAAGTGGCCCACGCCTTCGTTCGCCCTGCGGGCCTTGGGTTGTTCGGGGTCCTTGTTTTTTTCTTTCAACTGAAAGTCTGTCTTCACTTTTTGCATCAATAATGTGTCGGTGCTCCCAGCTATTTCATCGCGGAAGCTTGAATATTTTCGGGTGATTGGGGGAGGGAGCAAGTGTTTAAAAGGGAGGCAGACGTGAGCGTTGATTTCTTGTCTGTCCTTTGCTCTGTTTTCGTCAACGAAGGGGGATTTATTTTGTGTAGAAGCGCTTTCTTTGCTGATGACTATACCGGGAGTCCCGTTCACACAGATCGCACATACAGTAACCGGACCCTGCACACCTCAACGTTTCCCGCCCCAATCTGCCCAAAAGTGTCCGATGGTTCATTTGAATTACACCCGCAGTTCTTAAAATAATGCACACACTGCAGGTTTTGAAAACTCCATGTTCAGAGTGGCATGAAGCAGTTAACCCGTACAAGTAGCACGTGGTAGAATGTATTTTGTCTTTTGCTACAGCTCTCCAGAAAATAGTAGGTTTTAAAATGAAGTCCCTCTTTATGTTTTGTAAGACGTGGACAGTTTTAAAAATCCGCCAAGTGATAGAGATAAAAAATACGATAAACATTGACCTTTCCGCCATGGCCTCGGTGCTGCCTCCGTCCGAGTCCCGGCTCCACTGCAGGGGGTGTGTGACTGTGAGCAATACAGAGCAAGGGGGCCGAGCCTGGGTGACAGTGCTGGGCCCGCCCACCGCTACAGGGGCGTACCTCAACTCTCCTCCTTGCCTCACCACACCCACAGGGGCGTACCTCAACACTCCTGCGTGCCCCCCACACCCACTGCTGCCACGGGTAGCGGGAGGGAGCCTCCCCTAGCCCCAAATAAAAAAACAAATCGACTCACCTGCATCTTGCGACGGGGGCACTTCTCCGGTCTCCCTCTTCGGCATGGGAGACCGGCAACGTCGACGGCGGCAATCTCTTGGGCACTTCTCCGGTCTCCCTCTTCGGCATGGGAGACCGGCAACGTCCTCCGCATCTCCGGGGGCTCCCTCCAGGCCACGGGAGCCCTGCGTGGGCCGCCATACTTCTTGCCGTCTTCCTTCTTCCCCCGGGCTGCGGGGGGCGGGCACTTCCGGCCGGCAGCGCTAGGATTGGCCGGCCGGCTAGTCACTTCCGGGTCGCCGCGGGCAGCGCGGCGGCCCGTCTCTAGCTCAGGCAGGCGGGCGGCGAAGTTTCCCGAGGAGTGGGCTCCCTCGCGGACCAGCAGTGAGGTCCCCGCAGCTTCACCAATCAGGAGCAGGAAGGCAGGTGCCGGCAATGCCGGACCAGATTCGGGGGCGTTCCCGGCTTTTGGCTGACGTCGCGTGACGTCGCCAAAAGCCAAAAAATCTCGGGAACGCCCCCGAATCTGGTCCGGCATTGACGGACAGGCCCATCGTCCAATGGCTAGGCTCCATTTATGGAGCTAGCCGATAAATGACGGGGGCCGTTCCTAACTCCACTACAATACTCAAGAGGTTTTCGCCTGCGCGAAAAAGATGCGCAGAGCGCATCTTTTCGCCAGGCAAAACCTAAAAAAGAAACACTTGAAAGGGACTCATTATTACAAATTCACCTTTTAACCTCTTCTCAGGGCACCAGGCGTGGTGAAGGGCACATATTGCTCTACCTACAATCATTATTACATGGAATCATGAACAGCGTTCACACTTTTTTTGCAACTTTAACTTGGAAAACTGAAGTTCTAAATCCTGCTGTGGACCAATATCCTCTGGTGAGTAGCAGTCAGGGTTGGAAAATAGACTCGTGCTCCAGAAAAAAGTGGCCCGCATTAGTGAACCAGATAGCTAAAAAAGTGGCACACGTTTACAAATCAGGCCAGTTTTGAACCTGTCATGACACGCTCTAAAGGTATTGCCAAGGTAAGGGAGACTGCATGCATTTCTGTTTCCTGCTGACAATGTTTGTAGTGATATCAAGGAAATCAACAGTAAAATTCGAGCACATATACTGACCTGTCAGACCAGCCCTTTGGGCACTGAGTGATTTCCCTGTTGGCAGGTCCGACCAGCAGCGGGACATTATTATTCCAATGAATACATCATAAGATAATCATGGCATCCATGTTGCCTTACTGAAATATAGACAATTTCTGTCAAACGTTGTTCCTATTAAAAAAATCCCAAAGCGAATTCTGCCTTTTTTATCCTTCTTCGGTCTCAGTTGTCAATGAATTGTGTCAGCTCATCTTGATTACTTCAATAGTGTATATCGCCTTCTGGGAACTGTTTTGGTTTTAGCAGTGAGTGCAGAACAGGGAAGTGATGAAGTGATAACTCTTTTTTAGACTGTTATCTTGAGGCCAGACTACCCTTGTCTTGAGTTCACACCACTTCCTGTCTGTGGGAGACAGATTTTATTTCAAGTTAAAATGCGTAATAACAGCATAGATCCTGCCTTCCTTTCGGTCTAGAACATGTTCTCATTTAATTCAATTTCCTCCTATTTAAAGAATTATTGTTTAATGCAAACTATATAAATAATCAATGTAGAATGTTAATTCAGATTTACTAATTTACTCCTGCATAGTTTAAATTACTACTCCCAGGAAATCCCTAGTAGGCATTGATCTTTGCTTTACATGATGCTCATTTAGCAAATTCTGCCGAACGTTTCGCATGAACTTGTTTTACTTTCCAATTTTTACTTCTATTTTTTTACTTAATGTTTCTCTTAATTTCAATTTTTTTCCTTTCCCATTGTGCATGTTTTCATTTTCAAGGTGAAGTTTTCTATTGAGTTTTTCCTTGCATTTCCTTGTCTCCACCTCTCTTTTTTTGTCTGTAATTTTTAATGTGCTTTTTTCCAAAGAGATTTTCTTCTTCCTTTTGCACTCTTATTTACTGTGTCCGATTTTCCTTGTTTTATTTTTCAGATCCAATTTCTCTGTTTCTCCTTTTACATGTGGTGATGCATCTGATGTTGAAGAGAGTACGGGTGAGGGCTTCTGCTGTAAACGCGTTTTCCCAGCCTGCATTGTGCTACTCTCCTGCTTGCCCTTAAGCTGATAGGTCTCAGTCCTAGCTGTTTAAATGTGGTTCTCCAAAACTGAGTCAATACTTTTCATCAATGAAATATATTATTGGGTTTCATTTTTCACATTTACTGGTTGTTTATCTAGTGTAAATCTCAAATACAAAACAGTATTGAAGTTCTTCTCTTCCTAGTCCTGAACTAGTCGTGAATATTTCTCATAATTGTTCTGTCATGTTTACATAGCGAATTCATCGTGCCTATTTTACAGATATTTCCAATTCTAGAAATCTGTCAGTACATATTTTCTTACAGACTCGACCTCCCCTTTCTAATTTGAATTTTTTCAGTGATACCAGTTCGTACTTAGTTCCTGGAGAAATTTCTTTGAATAATTTCCCAGGCCCTGGAGTTTTTCATCTCATGACCATTGAGGAGAAATGAGCAAGAAGAGTTGGGATCTTTTTCTTGTGTATCTTCTAGTTGGTTGCTTATACAGGTTGCTTCTCTTTCACAAGATAAACTTGAGATCCAAACAAAGCGGACCTTGCTGGATCTGGAGGGTTGAGAGGGCCCTTCATGAGGGAACGGGCTATGTGGGGATATGCCCTCCCAGGTAAATTAGTTTAACCAACAATTATCCCACCAAGGGCATGGGAGTGGTCCTTTCCAGTACAGGAGGGAACGATATGGCGGGGTGGGTCACCCCAAGTTGGTACACTAGCTGCACATGGCTAGTGCGGGGAAGGAAAAAATTCCTTTTTTCATATATAACTCTCCCACACTCTATTAGTGTCATGCTTCATCATCGGATTCACCCTGACTCCTAAATGTCAGCTGGGGCTCAACCATATTTTGGGGGGCACTTATTAGAAGGGTGACTAGGGGGCCTAACTAGAGATGAAAAATCCCTCACTTTCTCCTAGGTATCCCTTTATTAGTGGAGATGGTGAGGAGTGTAAAAACAATAACAAGCAGGTTATGTGGACTATTATGGTCCTATGACCCTATATCAAACCAACATGTTTCAGCCCTACTCTGAGGCCCAAAAAGGTCCAGGCTTTCATGAGGGTAACAGATCGGTACCTCCCTGGATTATAGGTCAAATTAACAGATGGTAGACCTTTGCCCAAAAAAGTATACAGGGGCAGTGACAATATTTGCCCATATGTGGGCTATGTGAAGAATCACCTGAAAGAAAAGGGATTAAAAGTATATATTACAGTATGCATACATATATCATTCTCGAAGAGTCAAAGGCCATGTTGTGGCTGTAGGTATCAAATGGCATGCATATCCCATTGTGTGCAGGTTTAAAGCGTGTCTGAGTGAGACCATTAGTGCTCACTGTCATTCAGTATCTCTGTGCAAATTATTCTGGACAACCCTTAAAGGGACGGTAATTGTGCAGTCCCATTCATTATTTTATCATTCATTCACACTAGTTCTGTAGGTGTTCTCTTCTGAGATAACAAAGTAGTCACCCCAGCTGTGTTTCATTCAACGTTTCATTTTTGTGCAATCTCGTGGATAAAAAAGGTCAACCCCCCATTCAAGCGATTGCCCTCAAGCCTTAAAAAACATTAATTATTCTGAGTACTAGGTGTAATTAAACAACATAGGTATTTGCACATAGAAATACTCACCCACAATTATGAGGTGTCAACTACATCTGGAGCGGGAGTGGGCACCCTGTAGTCACACTTTGAGGGCACCAATCAAGGAAGAAATGAGCGGCAGTAATTTTTACAGGTTGGTCAATGGTGATCTTACCTTAGAGAAGGGGAGAGACTCCCTGTAACCGGACTCGCTATGCCTGGTTGTGCTACTCACTTCCTCAAGGGGTTGCCCCGCCTACTCTAAATTGCTCTCTGTGTCTCCCGGCCTATGTTGGAATGGAGTTGGGAGGCACTGGTTTTTATGTTAAGGAACAGGTCAGAAATTGCTGTTCTGTTCCCGATCACGTGACTGGCGTATGACGTGATTAGCGTTTTACGTGCAGCGACGTAGGACTACCATCTACATTCTGAATAACGGCAAATGTACTTCAATGCCCCTTAGGTCTAGGAGGGCAGGGCAAACTTTTTGATCAAATTGAAAGAAAAGGATACAGCAGCATGATGAGGAACAAGTCAAAGTTCGATCCCCTTACACCTATTAATCTCTCAGGTGTATTCACCTCTGAAGAAGAGGTGATCAAGGAAATGGAAAATCTGGACACGAGGTACCATGCACCATCGAAAAAAGAGCCTTGGACTCCATCAGTAGTAGAATGAACTTGGAGAATAAACCGGCGGATAAAGACGGAGCCATCACAAGTAGTTACAGGGAAGCATGCCTTACACTACTTTCTGATACAAGAAATTACCAAACACAAGGAGATGCTGGACAGAGTGCTGAAACTTTTTAGACACTCACCCCCAGTCACAGATCTGGGTTGAATCCATCACCTTTCTTTAGCTCACTTTGCCACCTCAGTTCAGAACCAGATATATGCAAATCAGTCTTGACCTTGTACATCATGGGAACAGTTGAGCCCGAACTTCCAAACCAGATCTTCTGTGAACCAGAAAACTGCATTATAGGACCGGTTTAGGGGTAACACCCCTCATCAGCTGGGCTAGCTTGATTCCAGTGGCAAAGTGAGCAAGGGACCCACATCTGGGCATACCCTGCCAACTTAGTGCGAACAAAGCAAACACAAGGAGATGATGGATGGAGTGCTGAAACTTTTCAGACACACACACCCAGTCACAGATCTGGGTTGAATCCATCATTGTTCTTTAGCTCACGTTGCCACCTCAGTTCAGGCCCAGATAAATGAAATCAGTCTTGACCCTGTGCCTCATGGGAACAGTCTAGTCCAAACTTCCAAACCAGGTCTTCCCTGACCCAGCAACAAGCACCCTGGGTCTGGTTTCAGGGTAACACCCCTCATAAGCAAACACAAGGAGATGATGGATGGAGTGCTGAAACTTTTCAGACACACACACCCAGTCACAGATCTGGGTTGAATCCATCATTGTTCTTTAGCTCACGTTGCCACCTCAGTTTAGGCCCAGATAAATGAAATCAGTCTTGACCCTGTGCCTCATGGGAACAGTCTAGTCCAAACTTCCAAACCAGGTCTTCCCTGACCCAGCAACAAGCACCCTGGGTCTGGTTTCAGGGTAACACCCCTCATAAGGAGAAGTGTGGCTCACTGGTTAGAGCAAGCAGACCCTGAAGCAGAGGTCAGACCCGGGACCAGGGTTCGATTCCCGACGCGGCAGGGTCTTGAGCTCAAATGTCCATGGACTCGATAATTCTCGCTTCGGTGCCTGACCTAATCATGGGTTCACACTCTGCAACTCTGGGCATTAAGCTTGCTTAATCTCCACAACGGCCCCCCGCGGCGGGATGCCTGGCTTTCACCTTGGGGATGCCCTGTAGGGGCTATCTCACAGGGAAAAGCCAGGACGGGTTCCCAAGGCAAGCGCGGAGATACCCCTTCGGGGGTCTATTCTGGCGCTATATAAGAAACATAATAATAATAATAATAAGCCAGGCTAGCTTTAATCCAATTGCAAAGTGAGCAAGGGAAGCACATCTGGGCATACCTGCCAACTTAGGGCAAACAAAGCAAACACAAGTAGATGATGGATAGAGTGCTGAAACTTTTGAGACACTCACCCCCAGTCACAGATCTGGATTGAATCCATCATCATTCTTTAGCACACTTTGCCCCTCAGTTCAGACCCAGATATATGCAAATCAGTCTTGACCCTCTGATTCATGGGAACAGTCCAGCCCGAACTGCCAAGCCAGGTCTTCACTGAACCAGAAACAAGCATCCTGGGACCGGTTTTGGGGTAATACCCCTCATCAGCCAGGCTAGCTTGAATCCAGTGGCAAAGTGAGCAAGGGACCCACGTTTGGGAATAACCTGCCAAACTGAGGGCAAACAAAGCAAACAGAACGAGATGATGGGCCAAGTGCTGAAACTTTTCAGACACTGAGCCCCAGTCACAGATCTGGGTTCAATCCATTATCATTCTTTAGCTCACTTTGCCACCATAGTTCAGACCCAGATATATGGAAATCGGTCTTGACCCTGTGACTCATGGGAACAGACCAGCCCGAACTACCAAGCCAGGTCTTCGTGAACCAGAAAAAAGCATTCCGGGACCACGTTCGGGGTAACACCCCTCATCAGCCCGGCTAGCTTGAATCCAGTGGCGAAGTGAGCATTGGACTCAGGTTTGGGCATAACCTGCCAACTTAGGGTGACCAAAGCAAAAAGAAGGAGATGATGGACAGAGTGCTGAAACTTTTCAGACACTCACCCCCAGACACAGATCTGGGTTGAATTCATCATCGTTCTTTAGCTCACTTTACCACCTCAGTTCCGACCCAGATATATGCAAATCAGTCTTGACCTTGTGCCTCATGGGAACAGTCCACCCCGAACTGCCAAGCCAGGTATTCCCTGAGCCAGAAACAAGCATCCTGGAACCAGTTTCAAGGTACCACCCTATATCAGCCAGGCTAACTTGTATCCAGTGGCAAAGTGAGCAAGGGACCCACGTCTGGGCATACCCTGCCAACTTAGGGCGAACAAAGCAAACACAAGGAGATGATGGACGGAGTGATGAAACTTTTCAGACACTCAGCCCCAGTCACAGATCTGGGTTGAATACATCATCGTTCTTTAGCTCACTTTGCCATCTCAGTTCAGACCCTGAGATATGAAAATGCGTCTTGACCCTGTGCCTCATGGGAATTGTCTAGCCTGAACTGCCAAGCTAGGTCTTCCCTGACCCGGAAACAAGCATCCTGGGACTGGTTTCGGGGAACACCCCTCATTAGCCACCAGGCTAGCTTGAATCCAGTTGCAAAGTGAGCAACTGACCCTCGTCGGGGCATACCCTGCAAAGTTAGGCTGAACAAAGCAAACACAAGGAAATGATGGACGGAGTGCTGAAACTTTTCAGACACTCTCTCCCAGTCACAGATCCGGGTTGAATTCATCATCGTTCTTTAGCTCACTTTGCCACCTCAGTTCAGACCCAGATATATGCAAATAAGTCTTGACCCAAACAGACCCAACTAAAAGACTGCAAAAGAAAATAAAGAATCTGACAGAAGAAGCCCTACAAAACTGCTGTATTAACAAGAAGGAACAAGAATTCTTGTGCACCCAGGAACCAGGAAAGCCTCAATTCTATACGTTGCCTAAAATCCACATGGGATGCCCACCACCTCTAGGCAGACCAATTGTGCCTGGGATCAGCTCACTACTGGAACCACTATCCCAGTATACTGATTGGTTCCTTCACCCTCTAGTTACCAAAATTAAGTCATACATCAAAGACACAAAAGACCTTCTGGACCTCCTCAACAAGATGGAATAAGACCCCATCACTGAAACCTTGATATGCTTAGATGTAGGAGCACTCTATACCAGCATCCCACAAGAAGAGAGCCTACGTGTTATCTTTGGACTCCTACAAAATGAAGATCGGCTCTGGTGAGTTCCAGTCCACTGGATCATGACACTAGCACACATCGCGTTAACAGATAACTTTTTCCTGTCCGAAGACCAGCTATACCTACAACAGCATGGGACTTCCATGGGTAGTACATTCGCCCAAAGTATAGCTTGTCTATATATGAGCTGGTTTGAAGAGGAAAACATTTTGACCAACAAACCATACCACAAAGAAATCCGTATGTGGTGCAGATATATAAATGGCATCTTGATAATATGGCATGGTACAAATGACACCGTGGAAACCTGTAAAGAGTAGCTAGACCAACTCAACCCATATCTACACTTCACTATGACTACCAACAAAGATAAAGTCTCTTTCCTAGACGTTAATATCTTGGCGAAGAATGAAAGACTGGCGAGCACATATAAACAAACCTACTGACCGCAACAGCTTATTGTATTTCGACAGTGCCCATCCCCGGGCACTGAGAGAAAACCTTCCGGTAGGACAGTTTCTCCACATTAGGGGAAACTGTTCAGATCTATGAGATTTTAAGGATGAATCAGAAAAGCTCATCAAAAAAACTCAAAGAAAAGGAATACCCTTTGAAGATCATTAAACAGGCACAGAAAAGAGCACGGAATACACTATGGGCAGCACTACTGGACACAGAGACTGACTTCCTAATCTGCGTCACCACATACAATTCCTGCTCCAATGCAGTTAGGATTTTTTTTTCTAAGAACTGGAGAATTCTAAACTCAAACAAACTTTCCTACAACACACTTTTTGGAGAAGGGGCAGTCCTGGACATGGATGTGAAGTGGACGATAATAGAAAAATGGACAGCACTAGGGCCCTAACACAAAAACTACTGACCAAAGAACAACGTTGGGTATATAAATTAGGAACGCATAAGTCAGGATTAAATGATGACATTTCATGGGGACATATGAGATATTAAGCACACAAGACTTCAGATATAATTATCTGAAACTAACTATAGGGACTACCAGTATAATTAGAGGATATGCAACATTGCCAGTCAGCATTATTTTATCCCCTAATAGACCCTTCTTTTAACTCTTTGTTGTGAATTACATTCGCAACTGCTATTTCTACTCACACAGGGATCTATAATATGAGGACCAAGAATTTACATATTTTATTACCTAACCGTGGATCAACTAGTGATATATATCACTGGTAAAAACACTCTATCAATGACAGGTCATAATATAAGGTACCCCTGGGACGCCATACTCTATAATCTTTGTTTTCATCCCAGCACTTCCCTACCTTCCATTTTAAAACATTGTTGCAGGTGGGTTCTCTATATAATATCTCCATGTAAATGCCACCCGGCTGAGTGCCTTTCGAAAGTCAATATCATGATGACTATGAAATACACATCTACGATACATACTGTTAAAAATTCTTTCCTGCAAATAATAATCAAAATGGAATTCAGTTAAAATCATTTATTTACATTTTGCACTGTCCCCGAGACTTCCAAGGCATTGAACTACATTTCATTGAGCTTGTAGATTGTAGTCCTACGTCGCTGCACGTAAGACGCTAATCATGTCATACACGAGTCATGTGAAACGGAACAGAACGGCAATTTCTGACCCGCCTGTTAACATTAAAACCGGTGCCCACCGGCTCCATTCCACCAAAATCTGGGAGACACGTAGAGCAATTTAGGTGAGTAGTCGGGGCAGGACCCTTGAGGAAGTAAGTGACACGACCGGGCGTAGTGAGTCTGGTTACAGGGGGGTCTCTCACCTTCTCTAAGGTAAGATCACCAATGCACTGCCTATATAAATAACTGCCGCTCATTTCTTCCTTGTTTGGCACCCTCAGAGTGTGACTACAGGGCGCCCCACTCCCGAGGTACTTGACACTGAACAATTGTGGGTGAGTATTTCTATTTCCAAATAACTATGTTGTTTAGTTACCCCGAGCACTCAGAATAATGAATGTTTTTAAGGCTTGATGGAGATCGCCTGAATGGGGAGTTTTGAACCTTTTTTATTCACAATATGTGCACGAAAATGAAATGTTGAATGAAACATGGCTGGAGTAACTACTTAGCTATCTCCGAAAAGAACAACTACACAACTAATGTGGATGAATGTTATAATAATTATAGGGACTGCACAATTAGCATCCCTTTAAGGGCTGTTCAAAATAATTTGTGCAGAGATACTGAATGACCGTGAGCACTAATGGTCTCATTCAGACTCGCTTTAAACATGCATGCAGTGGGATATGCATGCCATTTGATACCTACAGCCACAACATGGTCTTTTACTCTGCTAGCATGACATACATATGCATACTCTAATATCTACTTTGAATCCCTTTTCTTCCAGGTGATTCTTCACAAAGACCACTAATGGGCAAGTATTATTACTGCCCCTGTATACTTTTTTGGCACTACTCTGCCATCTGTTAATTTGACCTACAAGTCAAGTCAATAGCACTTTATTTCGATTACTAAAAATCATAAAAGCAGTCACAGAAGTACATTATACAAAAAAAATATTAAAAACATTAAAATATTATCACAATTAATATACAGTATTATGCATATAACATATAAAGGTTACACAGAAGCAATTGGTGTTAATGGGCATATCTAAAAGTTAAAAATACCAAAATTCATTAACAGAGGGATATGATCACTTCTCCAAGTCTCTAAATGCCACTCTCTTTTTCTTATTACGTACAGCAGCCACCAGGAAGCTAGCAACCCCAAACATCACTTTCGGAGTGCTTAACAGTTGTAAAAACATCAGTGCTGGTTTAACTTGGGTAAACCCTGCTTCTCTTAACAGTGGTACTAGGTGTTGCTTCCTGATATCAGAATAGTGCTGACAAAACATAATGAAATGCAAAAGGGTTTGGGGAGAGACGTTATCACAACTACAGGGGGGTGTAAGGTCTGGTTTCCCCCACACATATGAAATACCCAGAGTATACTGAACGATATTTAGTCTAAATCTAATTAAGAGATGTCGGTGATGTGGTATTGATACAATTCTGAGGTATGGTTCTAGATGTGGAGTAGTCTTTAAAGCATAATTGGATCTGACGAGAGGTTTATTCATTTCCACATTTTCGCGCTCTTGATCAACCATCCTCATAAAATTCATCTTTATCCATTTCAGATCACTTTTTTGCAACAGATGCGGGGAATAATAAAGCTCTGGCCGCCCCAGTTTAGCAAAGACATCTCTAATATAAGATAACCAGGGTATTTTATGTGCTTTTTCAAGTGCCATTACATCTTTTAAAATAGCATGATTCAGTGAAATCTCCTTGTTTATCCAAGTTTTAACCCAACACATTATTGGGGCTAAGCGTATGAGATCGGAAATGTAGCTCAGTCCCAACTCAGTATGTAATGTACACACAGGCGTGGATTGAGGGACAGCTAACAGGATCCTTAAAAACTTGTTCTTAATTTTTTGTAATTTATCCTGTTGCAGATAGCCCCATAGTGAGGCCCCGTACAGCGCTATAGAAAGGCATTTGGATTTATAAATAGATAAAAGTGCCTCCATAGGCCTAGATCCCAACCGCCTTGCAAAGTCCATTAGGACAGAGGACGATCTTGTGACCGCTAAGCATTTCGCATTTATTTGAGGGGCCCAGCTTCCCTTTAAGTCAAAAATGACACCAAGATACGTAAATACTGGGACAATAGATAGAACTACACCATTGCAGGAAAAGGGCAGTGTTTTGTGTGTTTTTAGCCGTTTTCCAACCACCATGACATGGGATTTCTTACTATTCACCCTCAGATAATTTGACCTATAATCCAGGGCGGTACCGATCTGTTAGCCTGATGAATGCACCTGACCTTTTTGGGCTTTAGAGTAGGGCTGAAACATGTTGGTTTGATAAAGAGTCATAGGACCATAATAGTCCACATTATCTGCGTGTTATTGTTTTTACTCTCCACACCATCTCCACTACTAAAGGGATACCTAGGAGAAGGTGAGGGATTTTTAATCTCTAGTTAAGCCCCCTGGTCACCCTTCTAATAAGTGCTTCCTGAAATATGGTTGAACCCACCCTGCCCTTTAGGAGTCAGGGTGAACCCGATGATGAAGCATGACACTATTAGAGCGTGTGAGGGTTATATATTAAAAAAATGATTTTTTTCTTCCCCTCACTAGTCACATAGAGCTATCATACCCACTTTTGGTGACCAACCCCTACATCCCGTGCCCCCCTGTACTGGAAAGGATCCACCTCATGACCCTTGGTGGCATAGCAGGTACCTGGTATAAACGTTTGTATTGCAACTATGAATCAAAAGAAGGGCTCAAAGTTATTTTTGTTAGGGTATGATACAGCTATTCCCATGATTAATCTTCATTTTTAAAGCATGCTAATCCAGCAGCATATTTTGACAACCACATGCAGTTATTCTGACAAAACTGCTTCCACAAAACGTCTTTTAACTACATGTCCTTAAATGTATATGAGATTATAGACTACTAAAGCCACTTCATCTGATTTAATAGCTGTTAATTGAGGGGGGGGCATTTGAGTTGTACAAAAGTTAGATCAGTAGACTGTGCATTTTTGGAAACTTGTAGCCTAAGGCTTCGGGGATCATTCTTTTGGGACTTAACCATCTCCTCGTCATATTTATTAGATGGCCAGTGTCTCAGTCCCTGGGTGTTAGCACAACACAAATCAGTGCAGTAAATGCCAATTCCTGTGGAGGGGCGCACGCACATTTAGACTTTCATAGTAAAGTTTTCCCTTTAGTCCCTCATACATTGCAAATTACAATTTAGCTGAGACTAGCTTATTACAAATGACACATGGCTGTTCGTAGTGAAACATAAAAGCATTGGCAACGCCAACTGATCTGGCTTTGAGGTGCCAACACATGTAAACACAGCCATTCGTGAACGCTGTTTTAATTTGTTGCATGTACAAACACTAATTATTATATATTGTGGCGTGGTGGAGAAGCAGACCAGGACAAAGGGGTAGTGTCAGTTACTCTGGTTTATTTAACAGTCTATTGCAAACAAATAGTTCTGGGAGTTGTAGGCGTGTCCTTGATTCCTTTCTTGGTCACGTCAGGAATCCTGGGTATAATCTAGTTCAGGAGTTGGCTTGGCTTCAGCAACGCAGTGGTGGATAGGAGCGTTTATACAGAAAAAACAAGAAAAGAAAAGGGAACCGTCAGGGAGGTATTTTCCTTCTTTAATTATCGCGGGGAGCGAGGGGTGCAGGGAGGATTTCACCCTATACCGTCACCAGTGCCTTTCGTGCATCAGGGATTTCCCTCCTTTACACCCCATCCCTTCTGGTCTTCCCGTACACGCCCCCAGTTGAACCCAATGCGGCCTGTACCTTGTAAAGCCACGACCCTCCAGGGCCGTGGCTGGAGTCTCCGCGTTGCCAGGTAGGGTTGGCTGCCCCTCTGTTCTTCGCTCGATTGTCTCGGAACTCAGGAATTCTCCTGCGCGTACGGTGTCTTCCTCCTGGTCCTGTTGTTGTTCGCGCTCCTTCCAGGGTTTCACCACGAAGGTCTCGACGAGCTGCTCCTTCTGCCTCGTCTTCTCGCCGAATCCGAAGGAACCAACGTCTCCTCTGGCCTTTTCTGTCTTCAAGGACTCGAAGTCATGTGACACTGTGACGTGGTCTGAAAACAAAGCCGAGGGATTTAAAGGGATAGTAGTCCCCGGCGGCGGGCTGCAAAAACAGAAGGGAAGAGGGAAAGAAATAATGGGGAAGATGTTCTATCGGTGGTTCGAAGGACTGTGCATCTTCACAGTATAGCCTGTTCTATTGCAGTTGTTTTGGGAAAAGTAAAGAAATGGATGACTTTCTATGTACAATGTAAGATAACGCACTGAATTAGACAATAGAATGAGGATCGAGTTCCTTTTCATAGTCTCTCACACAGACCAATAGTAGCACAATTCAACAAATAGCCAATTGCTTGAGGTAAAAGCGTAATACTCCTTTGAATTAGCCAACTTCTACCTTATGTATTTAAAGAAAATGGTAACAAAATGTCAGTAGACAGATACGCTGAAAGCCAGATCTCATGATCAGTAATGTACAGTTCACATTAGTTATGAATTTTCTGAGTCTGATAATGTCAACCTGATATTATCTCTCTGAAGAGAATATGAGACTTTTATGTTTCATACTGTGATAAATTGAGAGCTAGAGCGTAAAAGTGTTTATCATAATTATAACCCTCCTTTTCTATTGCCAGATGTAGGAGCTCTTAATTTTTACGATATTAGAAGTATTAATACTAATTAGACCATGCATTAGCTTTTTAACCTTTGCATTAGCAATTTAAGATATTTAATTGCTGAACTCGGCTTCAATGGAAGTACACCTTAATCAAACATGCATATTGAATTGTCTCTGAAAATACTAACAAACATTATGCACTCAAATCTAGATGATGGTGTCTGCAAACGCTAGCTATTCAAACTGAGTGCTTCATAAAACATTATGTTAAATATGTAGAAAACAATGGCTTAAATAAAATGTGTCATATTTATAAAATATATAGTTATACATATTGTCTGAGAAGCAGGCCATTGAATCACTGGAATGATAAATTGATGCTCAAATTTACAAAAAGGCAAAGGACACCATACACAAAACACAACTAAGTCAGTTGTGTCACAGGGTTTGTGCATAATCACTTGGAAAGCAGACATTTAAATATGGAGTCTATGGTTGATGCAAAGCAAATTTAAGGAATTATAAGTCACCAATTTCCCAATAAGTGAAGGGCTATTAAAGAAGCAATTATCCTGCCTCATAAAAACTTATAGCTACCCCAACCCTTTTAGAGTAAGATAACTGTTGCTTGACCTCCGGTTGAGTAACTGGCAGTGGAGCCAATTGTCAATCTAAGGCAGTCACTGTGGGCCACAGGGTCACTAATGTTCATGTACTCAGGGATCCTACCTCTTGGCACATATTTGCATGCTCACATTCACCATGGAGGGCATGACAGAACTGGTATGCAAAGGAAATTATAGCCCTCATAGGGAGAGCGAAGACTCTCTGCACATCAAAGTCATCAACGTTTTAAAAAAAAACAAAAAAAACTCCCGCTTTGAGATAATGCACAGGCTGTAAACCATGACAACCAATCAGCATTCAACTCTGGTAAAAGTACACCTCCGCCCCGGCTAAAACTGGTGCAAAGTCAGAACGAGAACTGGAATCTCAAGATATGATGGGAAATTCTCTGACAGGTTTGCCCCAGTCGGGGACTGGACTGACTTTGTGAGCTTATTATCCTGTTAGTTCCATATTACACAAGAAATAACACTGAATTAATTTAACCAACAGACAAGAGTACTGTAATGATGCGCGGTATGTTCTTTCCTCATTAACACTAGTCCTACAGCTGAAATGTGTTCCTCAGAACCTCATGAACATAAATATCTTCAGGAGCACAAGAGGATGGTAGAGTGCATAGAGTTCGGGCACCACCTGGAAAGTAGTTTCCCATCTCCGATAGATTCACTATGCATAAGAGTAAAGGTTTGGAGTACCATGGAGTCACAGGGCTCTCACAAGACTTGCAAATAATTGCTGTCATCATGAATTCTTAGAATATAGGTTCCTTAAGGTCCAGAGCATCCTCTTTAGGCAATCATGACACATAGTTGTTGCAGCTGGGATTTTGTTGGCAGAATTTTGGGAACTGCTCAATCTGCTATTCCTTTGAGTCAATGAAAAATGGAGTGGAGTGAGAGAAGTATACTAGCATAGCACTCATGTGAAAGGATATTGTTAGAAGTGGGCCTATGGTAGGCTAGGGTATGCACCTTAAGCCAGGCAGAGCCCATCACTCTAGTCAAGGCAAGTAAATTACACACCAAAGATATCCTGTGGTCACCCTCTGGTAGCTTGGCGTAGAGCAGACAGGCTTATTATCAGAGGTAATGTGTACAGCGTTTGCGCAACACACACACAGAAACACTATGAAAACACAACAAAAGAGACTCCACACAGAATTAGTTAAACATATTTAGTATATTATACATAAAACAAGACCAAAAATCATAAATACTGTGCATATTATACAAATCCTGAGATCGTACTGATTATCCTGACAATACAAGAATCAAAATGATATATATTCGGATATCAGTGCATGAAATGCAGCAGTTAGGGCAGGAACAAAAAGCACATGAATCATAATTGCTTAGTATAATCTGTGTCAGTCATACCTACTTGGCACGTTAGGCATGAGTCATGTAGTACCATTAGAAAAACATGAGTCACACAATACAATCATAAGTATATGGTTAACAAAGTACCACAATAAAAACCCCAGGGCACAGCATACCCGCACGCATAATAGGATTAGTCATGGAATTCCAACTGTATTTTTTGCGGTTGTACTATGTTGCACTCCGGGGGCCTCTATCGAGGCTTTACCTGTGAATGCCAAAAACAATCACAGAACCAATGCCCCCTAGGTATGGTCTGATGGGGACACGCACATTGCTGATGAATTCAACTGGGGGGCCTTGCGGGGTCCCCCACATGCAGAGTGAGCAAGGTCATCCGCCCGCTTGCACATGGTGCAGCCGCTACATGCACACAAGGCAGCTTGTTATTGTCATATGGTCTGGGCCACCTGTGACGTGAGCGCAGAGAGAGTGCCAAACTCTCCCAGGGCCTGGCTGACCCTCAACATATCTGTTGTAAGTAGAGCATCCCCCACATCTCTGAGGACCCTCTCTCCCTCTTGGTCAGGGGTGGCGGCAGGCAGAACCGGGAGATTGTTGCAACCCTTGGCCTCACAAGACCACGCCGAGGGAGGTTCCTGAGGTGCGGCAACAGGGAAATGACAACCAGTGATTTTCCCACTCAGCACTCATCTCAGCTGTCGGGATTCTCCCTGTTAGGGAGAGAGGACTACGCTAGAGAGGGGCTTTCCTCATAATATGTTGGCTCCACAGGGGCACAGATCGAGACTTGTGAAAACAGGCACACATGCAGAGATTAAACAAACCCGCACTTCCCAGCAGTGACAATTTAGCAAACCAGAATGGTCCCTCAAAGTAGAGTGCTGATAAGCCAAATTAAGATGTGGTCTTAAACACAAAAAAGAAGTGCAAGTCATGTAGAAAAAAAAAGGAACAAAACACAGCACTCACCATGATGTGCTGAGCTCCCAGGAACACTTGGGGGACACACAAGGAGTGGGATGCAGGCAGGACAGCACATAAAGGTTGTTAGCAGAGTTACAGTCCCTCCAGCAGCCCAACAGGCAGCAGGCCAGCACAACAAGCAGGTAGTCCTAATGGTGGTTCCTCCTGGCAGCACATTAGTCCTCTGTAGCAGTATGTAGAGCCAGCAGCATCTGGTTACAAGTCCCACGCAGTGTCTAAAACCATGGGGTCAGAGCCCCTGTGCTTATACTCACAAATGTCTTCGTTCAAGGAGGGACTTCAAAGGGAATCTTTAGAAGTGTGCAACAATCCCATTCAACTCAGCACTGGCTCGAGATCATACTAGGGGGTAAATCAGTCCTTTGTTTGAGGGCAGGACACAACCTATACAAATTTAATTGTGAACTCCCTCATGCCGTCTCCCTCCTCCAGCCCAGGAAGACAATCAGTATGCAGATGAATACAGATGTAGTCCCTGTCACACACACAACCTTACTGTGTTGTGGGTATCTGGAAAGTATGCACAAAGTGCCTAGAAGTGGATTGGAGACAGGCTGCAAAGTACCATGGGCCACATGCATCATCCAAAATACCGGTGGTAAAGGGGCAGAGTCACAGAATCTGCCCCTTTGCAACCGGTATTTTTGCATTTGGGATGCATCATCCCAAATGTAAAATTCTCAATTTAAGTAATCGCTAAATTTGCGATTACTTAAATTGCGATTGCATTTAGGGAATTGCAAATTGCGATTCTCTAAATGCAATGCATTATCCCCAAACAAATTGCAATTTCGCAAATAAGAATCGCAAATTACCATCAATTCCAATTTGATGGTAATTTGTTCAAACGTTGAAAAATGCTCAAAAGTGCATTTTGCAAAGTTCCAAGTTGTACACATACTTGCCCTTGGGGCATGTGTGTGAGCAACATGTGGTCACATGGCAATTTCAGGGTTGCATTAGGGGGTCCTTTTGGCACCCTTGCACTCTTGAAATTGCATGCGCAATTTGCGAGTAACTATTTGGTACTCGTAAATTGCGCATGCAATTCCCATTCATTCCTAAGGGCCTCTAGGCTCATAGGAATTAATTTGAAGCAATTTCTTAATTGCGATTCGCAATTTGCAGGTCGCAATTAAGGAATTTGTAGGAATCACAATGTTTTTGCGATTCCTACATGCATAAGCAATAGCGATTCCTAAATTGCGATTTCTTAAAAATCGCAATTGCTCACTTTGATGCATGTGGTCCCAAGAGTCATAAGCAGAGAGAAATACCCGCTTTCTAGTTCATTAAATTAAAGTTTATTAAATTAGCACAATTAATTAAAACCATTGCAATAGAATGTCATCATAGTGCTGTTACCACGTTAAAATCAAAAACAAAGAAAACCATGAATTTAAGTACATACACATAATACTGATGAAGTATTCTTGTAGTTATTATTATGATAATGTGAGAGGTTTCCAAAGCCAAGGATAAAATAATTAGGTACAGGGTTGAAAGGACAGAAGGCGAAAAAAGTCTGTGATACGTTTTTGGGGGGGAGGAACTGCTAGGGCGGGCAGGAGAGGGTGAAAGCAGATTATCCAAGAGTCTCACATATTTTCCAGACCTTGCAAGCACTTGAATGTCTAGGGAAGTAAAGCAGAGGGCAGATGCCTCCCAACATGTACTGATGCCCCTTTTTAAATATAAGGTTTTTAAAAGAAGTCTTCTGGGAGAGTCAAAGGCGGGACAACAGCACAAAGATGCAACCATGATTCAGGCCTGCAGTTGCACAGTCTACAGGCCTCCTCTTCACTTGTTGGAGCCCATCGGTTGAAGGCAGTGGAGCGCAAACCTAAGAGACTCATGAACATTATATTATGACGGGCCACTGTGTTCAGACTATCCAGAAGGTAAGATTGAGGTACCCTGGGGTAGTATGAGTCATTCAAGGGAAGCAGGATAATTGTTGTTTCAGGACCTGAATGTCCATCTGATAGGAAATTTGTCTGACCTGCTTGTTGATAACCCTTTTCCAGACTGTGTATGGAATAGTGTCTGCAGTTAGTAATGATTCGTTGATATATAGCGTTCTTATGGCCTTTACAATTTGATGGTTCCAGGAATTCCCAGAGCTGGCAAGAGTTTCTTTTAAACGGGCTTTAAGGGTGTTGTCTGAGGCTTTTAATGTCCTTATAAAGTATTTCAGGGTGTCAGCCTCACAGAAAATCGATTGTTTTTGAAGGCCCAGCTCCAGTCATAGTCTTGCCCTGTTGAAGTAATTCGGGAGATGGAAGATTTTTTATAAATGGAAACCTGGGCGTGGTTGAGACTGGCCGAGCATGCACCAGGAAAGGCCTGATGCTCATAACTTAAGGCAGGGAGAAGAGTGGCTTTAATCACCTTCAGAATGGGTTCAGCAGAAGGACTACTCAGGAATTGGTTGAGTCGGGTCAGGCAGTATGTTGTCAAGTCAAGTCAAGTCAAGATTTGTATAGCGCACTACTCAGCCAGAGGGTCTCAAGGCGCTTGAGGGGGGGGAGTCGCTATCTATCAAATAGCCAAGTTTTGAGTTGTTTTCTGAAGGAGAGGTGGTTCTGTGTGAGGCGGAGGTGGGTGGGGAGAGAATTCCAGGTTTTGGCCACTAAGTAGGAGAATGATCTTCCTCCCATGGTGGCTCTTCGTATGCGTGGAATCACAGCGAGGGCTTGATTGGATGATCGTAGTTGGCGGGTGGGGGTGTAGAATGTCAGGCGTGTGTTGAGGTATTTGGGTCCTAGGTCGTAGAGGGCTTTGTGTGCGTGGGTGAGGAGGCGGAACGTTATTCTCTTGTTGACGGGGAGCCAGTGAAGGTCTCTCAGGTGATCATTGTTTTGATCTTTGCGGGCCCAATGATCCACGTTAAACGTTTCTTTTTCTTGCAACAGACGAAAATCAAGACCTTGGTCTTATCCTGGTTAATTTTTAGAGCATTAGCAGTGTTATATTTGTGGAGCGCACGCAAGGTTCTTTGGAGGCCAGATTTTGCCTGATCCATTATAACAATATCATCAGCGTATTGCAGAATGTTCAGGTTTGTTTTTGCGAGGCCCAGTATTGACGGAAGGAGACTGCTTTTCTCCAGGAATCTCCCCAGTTCGGCGGTGTAAAGGTTGAACAAGAGGGGAGCAAGAACGTATTCTTGCTTTAGGCCATCTGAAGCTGGAATTTTTGCAGAGACTGTCGTTGGGCCAGTTTATACCTCTGCTAACTAGAGACCCCCATTTCTAACAACAAGCCTATCTTCTTTCCAGTAATGCAGGATCTTGCTCAGGAGCCTGCTTGATTACAGTGAAGGCCCCTGAAGTTTGGTGGGTACCAGAAATCCACTGCACTATATATTGATCTAGAACTTTAGAAATTATAGGAGAAATGTGATGGGTTTGAAATACTTCAAATTCCACAGGTAAAGATTAGCTTTCTTCAAGAGTGGAGTAACAGTGTCTTTTTGCATGAACTAGACATGGCTTTTTCAGATAGCGAGGCATTAATAACATCTCCCAGAGGAGGACTAATAGCATGAGCCAGAGACTGAAGCATGGAAATAGGGTAGGGACCGTTCAGGGACTCAGACTTAAGGTCCGCAAACTGAAAGAGGATAGGTGCTGCTATTCTAGTAAATTATATCTTATAATTGTTATTAGCTACTTAATGACAATTGTACCAAAAAACGAGCATGGTATTCAGTGGTTTATTCAGATTTTGTCCCACTGTGACGCGTTATCAGGTAGAAAGCACAAACACTGTTGAATACAATATTTGAATTGATCTCAGCCACTGGTGATTACTCTGGGGCGCATTCCATTCCATTCTTTTTTTAATTCAAGGGTGCAGATGCAGACTGGGAGCAACCACAGAAGTCAATTTGGGTCCTACCAATAAGGGGCACAGCAGACTGAATTCCTAGGCTGCAGTGCTATGAAATGAGCCCATATTAATTGCTGGCTTGTGCGTGAATGCCATGAATCGAGTCTGGCATAAATATTGTGTCCTAAACATCATTTGCAAAAGTATCGTGCTCCAGGGTGTACATTTCCTATTGTTAACTCCATTGAGGCGGTATTTTTGTAAATTAATTTAGAACACAACATGTTAGATGATTTCTGTAATGCAAGAAGCAGGATCAAAAACAATGGCGTGAAATGTACCTAGAGCAATTACCACCAGCTTACATTAATTCGAACATTTCAAACCGACACTTTTTAAATAATTCATCAGCTAGCTACCACTTAACTGCTGTGCAGAAATTGGTTCTATCATGCACACAATTTTCAGTTAGGCATTACAATATGTTTAAGACTTTAAAAGAATGAAGTTCCTGCACACTGGACAAACCTTATAGTGCTATATTAATTCAGAAGCTTGTGTTCCGAACTATTTCTGAAACCTGAGGCCTTCCAGCTTCCAGTCAATATATTTGGTGAATTGCAATAAAACTCATTGCCTGGTTTAATTTAGTGGAACATTTTTATGGGTTTAATTTACACGGTCTCCCAGGTGGTATTATGGAAAAGAGTTATTTATCATCAATTGATTTTTCTTTGGAGTAATGGCCACTATAAAGCAAAAGTTAGTGATGTGATGTAGATAGCACGATTTTGTTGAAATAAGTGTACATGATTTCTTCCTGCAGCTGGGGGCGCAGCAGGTGTTTGCGCCCACTTATTGCATCCCAGGTCATTGGCATTATTAAAAGGGACGTATATGCTTCTCTGGCCCCTTCTGTATTATGGCTTGTGCCAGTGTGATCATGTAGGGATGTTCCCTCATTTGCATGGGGACTTGGCTCCACCCAAATGAGGAAACATTTTACCTCTATATTTGTAATGTATTATAGACACAGTCACAGAGACAAAGAAGCATTTAGGAGGCACATTGACTGTGTGCCACAAAGAGGTGGCACACAATGAGGGCACCTATTGAAAGGGGAAAAGAGGTCCCAGGAAGCCCCTTAAGCCCCCATGCAGGTGGGTCCAGTCATTACTACTCTCCAGCTTCCTTTTATCCTTCGCACTGTTTGTAAACCACATTAAATTCTGAACTGTGCTTGTTTTGTATACGAAATCTGTTTTGTTACTGTTGATTTTCAGTACAATGTGGCCTCTTGTCGCGGTTTCTCCTGCCATGCAAGTAGTAGCCATCTGGTATTTCCCCACAGGAGTTTGTTATTTGTTTAAAATAACGGAGTGCTGATGTTGTCATCATTTCCTTCCAAATATGCATTTCTAGGATCATGTTGTTTTTTTCTCTTTTTCATCCCACGGATTTCTGTCCCGTGATCACAATTGCAAGCTGTCTAGAGCAGCCTGCATCATTGGTCCCTCATAGCACCGATCCAAAGGGAGACTTATTACAATATCATGCACCGACCAGAGGTGTTTTCACATATACCTTGGGAATAAACATGTATCACTGGGCATAGTGAGATGAAGCCATCTGCTTTGCTGGATAATATCTTCGATAGAAGTGAATGAATAAGTATGGGGACAACTCCCAGGCGTAATCCACAATAGTGCAATACCCAAATGGAAATCACCCCATCAACTTCTGCCTTTATCAGCACAAGGGCTCATTCTCCTACTTCTCCCCTTATGCAAACAAATATCAATGTTCTCATTACTCTACCCAATCCCTAACCCTGCACAGCACCAATTTGGAATTTGCAAATTATTGTGCCAGCTGATTGTGTCCAGGTAAGCACCAGTAAAACATGTTATACACTTTTTTGTCACGCTAGAGAAGGGTAGTCATGCTGTGCATGCTTCTTTGAGCATGGGAGTTCAGTTGAAATATATTGGTAGAAAAAGTTCACATTCTTGTCCTGTGCCGTGATAAGGGCGTCCAGCAGGGTGATTGAGGTTCAAAGCAACAGCACCAAGTGTATATATTACTCATTGTTAGAAATGGGATATCTGGTTAGCTAAGGCTTGAGCCCAAGCCAGGCAGAAGCCACCACTCTGGTCAGGACAAGGGAGTTACACGCTGAAGATAACCCCTGCTCACCCCCTTGGTAGCTTGGCACGAGCAGTCAAGCTTATCCCGGAGCCATGTGTAAAGCATTTGTGCATGCAACAACATCCCAGGCACACCACAAAAGGAACTCCACACAAGGTTATATCAAAAATAGCCTTTGTATTTTAATAAAACATTAGAATAGTAATCACATAATATACATGGTGCCACCTGGTCATATTACACCTGGCAGGGCCCACTTGACCACTGTCAGAACCATCACAAAGCGAACTTAGTAAAAGTAATATATCTCATAACCGTGCAACCAGTAACCACTGCACTTAGCATCAGCCTGTAACATAAACTATATTATTCACAGTATCACATTAGGTGTGAATTACATTCTGTGCCAACCTCACCAGCATAAACCCATTATGCAATCATCTCATAAGTCTAACTGCATTAGACACTAACCTCCTAAGTATAACTCACCTTAGGGGCATAAATCACAGTGGAGGATAACCTCCCAAGCATAAGCCATATTATGCAAATAACCTCATACATAAAAAACACATTTAGAGGTATATAGCAGGGTGCGTAAAGCATACTACATGAGTCACATTTCCTAGCACCACATGAATCACATGTAGCACAGTCTCCTATTAAAGACCATAGTAGAGGCATTATTCACATTAGGGCCTGGCTCCCTATCACTCTCAGTCCCCCTGGCCAACTGGCCATCCCAAAGGGGCTCAAATGCCCTGTGTCTAGAATTTCAGGGCTGCTGCCTATGCAGCAAATCCAAGGTGTGCCACTGTGCAAACATAAACGTAGCAGCCGCCCACTACTTGCTTGGCAGCTGGGAAACTCACTGGCACCTCTGTGCCTTCTGGAATGATAGGCAAATGTTGCAGGTGCCCGCGCTGGTGTGGCGCAGCTGGGGTAGGGGCACGAGCACCGACAATGTGCTCAAATCAGGGCGGCCCCCCGTGGGGCCCTTGAAAACAAATAGCCAATCATTGGAGCCCACTGGCTCTTGAAACTACACATACCCACAAAACGTGGCAGCTGCCGTCTAGCAAGCGGGGCAGCTGTAAATTAAACTAGGGGCCCGGCACATGGTGCCCTCCGGCCACCACGGGGTGTCTAAATAACCTTGCCCCCCACGTTGGAGCCACCAGGGCTCTGAACTAAACCCATGGCACACGTTGGAGCGGCCCGCTGCAGACGGGGCCACTCAGGCTCTGTGCCTTCAACAGGCACCAACACCCAGAGCCACTATGGAGCGCCACTCACCGGCTCTCCCTGGAGGCTGGACTCTCCCGGTCTCCTTCCTCTAGCAGTGCGGGGCTCTCCTTTCCACACGGGAGCCCCGCTCGGGTGCTTGCAGGCTCCCGGTCCCCATTGACCAGGCAACAGCGCCGCGCTCTCTCTATCGCTGTCTTTCCGGCATCGCAGGGCTCCCTCAGCTCACGGAAGCCCCCTCCGGGACATAGACTTCTCCCCTGCTTCGCTCGGTCCCCATCTCTTGGGACCTGGGCTTCGATGTGGGCGGATGGACTCCGGACCTCTTCCTGCTTCCGCCCATGAGGCCCCACCCACAGTCAGGCGGACATGCCTGCTTTTTAGTTCGCGGCTCGTGCTGCTGTGGTGATTCCTCAACGGCAACGCGGGGTGGCACCCGCTCCTTAATTAAAGCCGCAAAGCGGGGTGGACCCCTGCATTTTAAATAAACAATACAGCAATGAGGGGTAGGCTCCCTCTCAATATAAAACAGAAAGCGGAGTGGGCACCCGCTAGGGAACAATTAAATGCAGTGAGGCGGGGGAATCCCTACGCAGGGGATTCCCTCCAAGATGATCGCCGCTCCAGGCTACCAGTTCAAGATGAACAATCGCAGGTCGGCGCTGCCAGTCTAAAAATAGAAGTGCTTTGGAAAAGAAAAGTAAAGCGCTCTCCAAGCGCTATCACCAAAGTCCAAGGGAGAATATTGCGCTTATTCCAGGAAACAAGCAAAGAGTCATGCGGCAATGCAGGGTCCAGGGAGGCAAGCCCTCCCCTGGGCCCCAGCAGCAGCACACCCCAGCAGGAACAGCAACCTAGAACTGAACATCTCCATGGGTCACAGCCCCTATATTTCTACTACAAAATCCCATTGTGTCACAGCACAGGGCTTAGGGATACCAGTTAGGACTGGTTTAGATGGGCTTTGGAGCACTTTGTTTGGCCCAGCTCCTCTCTTCTTTGTCAGGAGGGGGCTCAGTGATCAGACACACCACAGGGGGCATTGTGGAGGGAAGGCACAGTCCTATTCAGGTCCCAGGTGCAACTCCTCCCTTCCATCTGCATGCATATCTCTCTATTCACCACTGGGCTGACTCGCCCTGTCTCCTGGAGCCACCCACACCTCTCAGCTCCTGTCAATCACAAGCCAGACATGCAATTCACATCAGGCAGGCAGACACAGTACACAGAAATGCCAATTTATAAAAGTGGCATTTCTCCACCCGTCACCATAAATCTGCACACACCATTGCACAGCATTTATTCTCATGTGTTGATACATACTAAACTCGCCCCTGCACTCCTCTCATACCAGGAATTACCATGGACACACATATCCACCATGCATTCCTATGGGAGGGCAGGCCCATCTCACCACACATACACAGAGAGCGCACACACTTTACACTGGACCACAGTGCTAAAGTGCTCAGAGGCGTAAAATCACCAACACCAGGTTACAGGAAAAGGCTAGGAGAATGCAAAAAGTTTCGGGGTGAACCTGCCAAAAGGGACAAGTCCAACACTCATATTATGGTGTGAATTACTTTTTGTCTGCTCTACTTTGGTGTTCAGGTGTGCAAAATGTTCTTATTTAAGATAACTGTATGATAACTGTATTTTGAATAAATGTGTCCTAATTGTATGATATGGTACATTCTCATGCCTTATGATGAAGCACACGTATGGTTGGTTGATTTTGGGGGATCAGTGACAGAATATTGAGGACAAAAATATTGTGTGGACAGAATATCCTTGTCAAAAATATAGAGGATCAACATATAGAGAAGATAAGTGCAAATAGTTAAGTATAAATTTACTATTCTTAACTCCACATCTGCGTACCTTGAACATATATATATACTGGCAATGTACATATCTGTGGAGTTAAGAATAGTAAATCTTTGCATACCCATAGAAACAATATTCTTGTACTCAATATTCTTGACAACATATTTTGTCCACATGATATTTTGGACTCAATATTTTGTCCAAAGACCACTTGTGGGTGCAGGGCCCAGACATGGTACTCTGCATAGTAAAGCATGTACCATTGACTTTTAACAGTCACATAGACATTTTGCATATGTGCATCATGTCTCCATTCAGGAACATGGGCAACAGGACCTGAACTCTAAATGTCATAGAACGAACTGTCTTCAATATATCCTCTACTTTCTCTAACACATGACCTCTGTGGTATAATTTAATTTCATTAGGGCAGCTTTGGATCTTATACTTTCTCAATTCTTTCCACGGCTCTCCATGGCCTCATGAATAACCCTGAGAACACAAAGAGTTTCCATTGGTCATACTCCAGATCACTCACCTAACACCACGCTTAGTCCAATAAACTTTCCCCTGGATTATGTTTTCCCCATGCTCTCTGTCAGAGATCCTCACAATTTGAGTTCACCCTAGTCTCTCCCCTCATCACGTTGGCAGCAATATTCACACTTCTCTTTCTACTGGATGGAAATTCGTATCTACTGTTGAAGAACTGCAAACAACCTTCTGTTTGATATACTATTATGCACCCCCATTCAGCGAGGAGTTAGTATGACAACATGCTGCACACGTTCTCTTCTTTGATCCCTTGAATTACAACAGATAATTCTGGTCCTCGGCCTGATTTCAGTTCCATAAATATGTCCCTCTGTGATCCACAATGGCTCTCGTCACCCCAACTTCTCTTTGTATTATTTTGCAGTTCCACTCTCACACTCTCTTGCATGTCTCACAGTATAATCGGATTCAACTCAAACTAGAATGAACATCATCACTGCCAACATGATCCCTCTCAATGGTCTCATTGTAAGTTCATTTCAAGAACTCCCTTTTGACATGTATCGTCTTACACCCTTACCTCATGCATCAGTTATGCCATTCACTTTCCATATCTTCATCTGTACTACATTTTTAGAGCTAGGTATATCATTTCATTTAAAGGTGCATCCTTGTTTCTAATTACACTAAATGGTTTATGACCTCCTTTGTCAGGACAGGGCAACTGATTTGTTTTTACATCGGCAAGTTGAATAGGTCAGTTAGGGGTTGCTTGGTCAACTGTGTCAAAGGCTGTTGAAAAGTCAAGCAATTTCGGGTGGCAGGAGACATCTTCTCCTGTAGTCACGAGGTGATTGTCTAAAATGTGTAAGGTGGCAGGCTCCGTGCTGCAGCATGATCTGAAGCCAGATTGGTAGTCATTCAGAAGATGAGTAACACTGATATGTTATTGGAGTTGAAAGCAGACTGCTTTTTCAATTATCTTGTTGATGAAGGATAAGTAAATGATGGGCCAGGAGTTGGCAAGGTTATCAGGATCTAATGCAAGTTTTGGAGAGTGCAAGAATCTAGCCTTTCCTGAGGGCTTCTAGAAAGATGACAAGTGAGAGAGACTTTTACAATGGTGAGTATGGGTGAGGAAGCTTACCTGGAGAGAGCTTGGATGAAGGATAAGAAAACTTTCATTGCATGTGGGTTTAAGGGCAGTTGGATTGTTAAGGATATCTGTGAAAGACAGTGCTTTGATGTATGACCATTGTGTGATTCTGTGAGAAGGAGTAGGATGTGTAGGAGGAGAAGTAGGTTTGATGTTGTTGATGTACTTTCAGATCATATTTATTTTTTACTGAAGAAGAGATTGGCGGCATTGCACATATCCACAGAGTGTGGTATTAGTGGGTGAGGCAAGGAGTATATTCAGTGCTTGTTTTGCTTGATAAGTGTTCTCTGCCAGTAAATTCATTGATAGTGGTAGTATAGTACTTTGCCTTGAATGGTGTGGTGAGCTTGCTGAATGTTGCATGGAGGGAATTTAGTACCATGAAGTTGTCGAGGGTTCTGCTTTTTAAATTTTCTGACTTTTAAAAGGTTTCAAACAACTTGGTCCAGAGAAAACTGTGGATGCGTGATTTCTCACAAAGTACCTGTAGATGCGTCAGAATTTACAAGGCCAAAGAGCTGCAGAGATGGGAAGTGTTGAAAACAAAGTGATGCGTCAGTTCCTGAGACTTTGGAGACAATGTAACAGTTCTGCTGCAGGCAGGATAAGTGATGCGTCAAAGCTGGTCTGTAGGAGGAAGTGATGCGTCAACTCCAAGACGGATCTACTCCCGGGTGATGCATCGGGAAAACCTGCCGCACAGGTTAGATGCGTGAAAGTCCGGGATGCATTGCAATCGATGCAGCGGTTTCGAGCGGCGCTGCATCAGTTTCTTCAGCCATGATCCCTCGATGCGTCGGTTCTTGCAGCAGCAACAGGTGCTGCAACGGTTTTGCAGCGGTGAGGCAATGCATGGAGATTCTTCTTGCACGGCGGTGCTGCATCGGAAAAACAGCCATAAGAACATTGATGCATCAATTTCTTATGTTCTTCTTTTTTTCCAGCTCCCAAAAGCAGGAACAACCTCCAGAGGCCCAGAACTGGAACAAGCGCCTCCTGGCAGGTCAGAACTCTCAGCAACAGAGTTCAGGGGAGTTTGGTGTGAAGTCTTTGTGTCCCTGAGACTTCAGAACAGGAAACCAGCACAAACAGGCCCTTGGAAAACTCCTGCAGCAGGTTCACAGAAAAGTCCCAGTCTTTGTCCTTTGCTTGGCAGAAAATCCAACTGCAGGCCAACCTCACATAGCACACAGCAAAGGACAGTACTCCTCACAGCTTTTCAGCTCTTCTCCTTGGCAAAGTTTCCTCTTGAGCCAGAAGTAATCTAAAGTTCTGGGGTTTAAGGTCTACTACTTATACCTAATTTTGCCTTTGTTCTCTTTGTGCAAGGGTCTCTGAGCCGAGTCCAAACCAGTTCTGTCCTTGATGGTGTAGATTGACCACAGGGGGTGGAGACAGCATTGTGTAAGGGAGACAGGCCCTATTCAGGTGCAAGGAAAACTCTCCAACTACTCGTATTCAGCCAAGGTCTATTCAGCTCAGCTCTGAGTCACCCAGGAAGAGCCAGGCACACCTCAGCCCCCCCCCCAGTGGCTGCCTACAATAAATGCACATCCACAGCCCCTGTCACTCCAAAACCAGAGAGTCAATATACAAACAGGCAGAGGTACACAGAATGGTTAAACAAGAAAATGCCTACTGTTTAAAAGTGGCATTTTCAAAAACACAATTCAGAAATCATCTTTACTAAAAGGTGTGTTATTAAAGTATGAGTTAAGTGAGCCTAAACTTTATTTCTCTATCTTGTTCCAATGGGGAGTTATACTTGGAAGATGTACCACATTATTTCCCATTAAATCCTATGGGACAGATAGCCTTTCAATAGTGAACAACGAAATTGAAATTATTTCACTATCAGGACATGCCACACACACCAGTACATGTCCTACCTTTCACATACACTACACCCTGCCCAATGGGCACCTTGGGCCTACCATAGGGTTGCCTTACTTGTAAGAAAAGGGGAAGTTAGGGTCTTGCAAGTGGGTACACTTGCCAGGTTGACATGGCAGCTAACAAACTGCGCGCAGACACTGCATTGGCAGGTCTGAGATACCTTTTCTGGGCTACTCATGTGGGTGGCACAATCAGTGCTGCATGCCCACTAGTAGCTTTTGACTTGCAGGTGCTGGCACACTTAGTCTACTTTACTAGAGGCTTACCACTAAATCAAATATGCCAATCATGGCAACAGCAATCCATAATACCAATTTACACAGAGTGCATATGCACTTTAGCACTGATCAGCAGAGGTAAAATGCCCAGAGTCCTATAGCCAACAAACACAGGTCAAGAAAAAATTGAAGGAAGAAGTAAAATGTTTGGGGATAACTCTGCAAAAGGGCCAAGTCCAACAGCTTTGAAGTTGTTTAGAAAAGCATTGGTGTTGGATGTGAAGTTGGCACAGTGAGAAATTGGTTCATGCTTTAGGTTATCAATGTAGAAGTATTTGAAGAACTTGAACGTTTGCTTTTCTCTTTTGATTTGACCTCGATTTGTTGGTAGGATGCTGAGCAAGAAAATAGGTATAACAGGTTTGCCAGTCCAGTACAGGAGTATGGGGGGTTTACAAGAGATTCTTGGGGATTGTTTAAATAGGAGGTTGAGGATGTTGCCATTAGAGTGCGTAGGCTGGATAACATGCTATATCATGTTAAGTGTGTCAATGACTTTAAGAAGAGTGTCGAGGTTTTTCTTAGCTTGAGCTGATCTGAGAGGTTGAATTCACACAAGACAGTGGTGCAGCTGAATTGGTTTGATGGGTGGTTAGGAAATCCAAGAATTCATTGATGAAGTTCTTCTTCTTCCCGGGAGGACTGTAAATGAGGTGGGTGGTGGCATTCTAAGTTGGAGTTAAATTTCACTTGCATGCAGCACTAGGCGGACCAATGGATGACATCAAGGCTTTCTCCCTTCCTATGTGCATGGTCCATACAATGGATGCAGTAGTATGTGGAAGTTCACGTCCAAGATATGTGGTGATGCGGGGGAAACCATGTTTTAATGATAAAAAGAATGTCAAGCTTGTGGTAGGTGGCGAGATCTGTGATATCTGATGCATGGTTTACTTCAGGCCAAGGGTTAAAAGGCATATGTTAGGAAGTGTTCTCTGTAGTTTGAGGGTGTTTGGTTGTTAGGGGCATGCATTTGAGGTAGGGTCTATGTATTGAGATGATCCTATGTGACTGTTTGTATCATCTTGGTCTTAGTGTAACTGAGGGAACTGGCAGTGTGAGGTACTGGGTGAGCCACATGATTGTATCTTACTCTGTATGTTAAGTTTGCCCTAAGCTTTTCCTGGTCCAAGCACAACCTGAAAGGGCTACACTCTTGTCTTTGTTCGCCCTCTGCTGGGGATACCCTGAAGTGTTGATTGAAGTAAAGAGAATGCAGGAAGTGACATTACTTCTTCTGTAGATAGATGATAAAAATGCAGATATATGGTCTATTTTGCAAATGGAAGATGAGAAATGAAGGATTGTGACCTGGCTTCTTCTTTGAAACCAGGGATGTCACTTCCCATGCAGGTGGGATGTAGCAAATAAAGTCCTACCTCCTTGCTTCTTCTTTTACAGATGTTTTCACCAGGAAACCAGTAATATCAATTACTGTGCCGATAGATGCTTGGAAATGCACAGCTGTCACTTCCGGTGAAGATGAATGATGGGAAATGAAGTCCTCTTACCTAGTTTATTATTTTACAGATTTTATTAGCATCCACTCTTGTTCCCATATCCAGAGAGGTTAGTTGCCCAAACTCCTGTAAAATATGCCCGAGTGGCTTGTATCTAGAGAAAACCTGTGCTTCCTGGGTATTCACTTCTCACTCCTGGGAGACTTATTTGTAACCACAATTTCACCCTACATTTTGTCGTGCTTAACCGGACCCTACATACTTAGGGTCTTCATTTGGGTATGTTGCTGCTTCTATTCAGTGCTCACACCCAAGAACTGTGATGCCTTAAGTGTACCCCTGTTCTTCAGGGATTGTCACATGAAATATACAGGTTAGTTTTTCTCCCGACGTTAGTGCTTATGGCCACACTACTTCTCTGGAGGCTGTCCCAAAGCTGATTTTCTTCCTGAGATATCATGCAGACATAGTGGCGACCATTCGTGGACTTCTTGAGCCATGCGATCAGACCAGAGCAAGGGGGTGCAGGTATGAGCTCAGGCAGTGCTGCTAGTGCCCCCATAAGCAAAAAGATCAAAACACCACATTTTGCTGGCTCAGAACAGCACTGAGTTAATTTTCCTGTAAGTACGGGTGTTGCCAGGGACAACAACTAAGACGGCAATCAGGAAAAGAGTACAAAGGGCCCGATTAACAGAACTAACTTGAGATAAAATCCTAAACTTACTACTTTTGGTATTCACAGAAGGCATTTAGTAGTAGTAAAGTTAGGATTGTGTCTTAAGTTTGACTTAAGAGAAACTTAAGATAGACTTAAGACATACTTAAGACAGTGGCTAGGGGGAACATGGCGGCCAGCTAGAGAGACTGGTCGGGAGTGCCGGTCTTAGGCGGCGTGCTGAAGCGAGTAAAGAGAGGAATCATGGCGGAATAGCGAGGAGTAGCGATGGATTGCGGCGATTTTCAAGCTCGCTAACCCGTGTGAGTTAAGGTGTGCGAGGGTTTAATAATTTAAGGCGGCAGCAGCGGCATAGCGGAGCTCGATTGAGTGAGAGCGAGAGCGCGAGGCCGGCAGGTTTCTGTCGGCAAGCGGAGAGCAGAGGCGGCTTATGGAGAACGCGGACGGGGGCATTACAAGCTGCACTGCACTAGCGGCAGTGAAAGCAGCTGAGAAGGAAGCAGCAGGAACTTTTACGGAGGTGTCTTCGCCGAAGGGCTTCGAGCGTTGGAGTCGTGCAGCTTCAGAAAGAGGTAGAGGTAGGCGGGCGGCGGCGAGGCTTCAGTTTTCTGCAGGTGGGGCTGTGGGGAGAGGGACAGCACAGGAGGGGAGTCGCTTTCAGGCAATTGTTTCCTCACCCCTTAAAAGCAGGGACCACCCCGGCTCTGAAATTCTCTCACACGACCCAGCTGGGGAATTAAATAACTGTAAGGAGGTGGGTACCCGGCCGAAGGAGCAAGGAAAAAGCCCACAAAAATCTAATTCAGGCTACGCGCTGAGGAGTACAGGGAAGCCTGCAGGGGGGGGGGGGGGGTGGAGCCCTCATAACACACAGCAGAAGAGTAAAACTTCATACAAGCTGAATTTAAATTAAAAAAAAACAACGCAAACAAGCAGGTCAGGAATCCTCGGGAAGAAAATCTCTACCAACCTGTCTTAAAATTCTTATTTTAAACCTGTTCCCAAGACATTGGTTCTTGCCAGAGGTTGTAAGCAAGGAGAGTTAACAACTGAGTTGAACAACAGCTGGCAGACTGGGCAGAACACTTGAGCCCGAACCGCTATAACATTTTGGAGGTGGAGGAGGCTCCAGAGGCAGAAGCGGGAGAGATGGAGACCGAGGTTGGCAGTCTGACAGCAACTCCAATAGAAGGTGGCCCATTTAAAAGCCCGATAGAATCAGAAAAACATATGGGAGGGAGAGTTGGTGAGAACGGGGGTAAGATTGACGGGATTGAAGAGGAGTGTGCCACTTTAGGAGATGGAGTGATGCATTCAGATAGCATGGTCATAGCCCTGCTAAGAAAATTAGATCTAGATGTCCATAGGGGCTTTGAGGAATCTAAAGTCAAGCAGGATGGCATTAGGGAGGCAGTGGGTTTATTGGAGGCTAAGTTTGACGAGTTAAACACACGGACAGGAAAACTTGAACATTAGGTTAAGGAGATGCAGGCGGCAGTGGAAGATAACTGTAAGGAGCTCGAAGACCGGTTAGAGAGGTTGGAAAACATGCAGCGAAGAAATAACCTGAAAGTCTTGAAGCTTCCAGAGGGAAAGGAGGGAGAAGATTTAAAAGGTTTTGTGGTCCATTTATTAAAATCTGAACTGCAGATAGAAGAGTCTGAAGGGGAGATTGCTGCTGATATACAGAGGATCCACCGCGATCCCTTCAGACTGAAGCCAAATCGGTCTAAACCTAGAAGGATTTTGATTAACTTCCTCACTTATAGCCTAAAAGAAAAGATCCTCGCCATGGCATTGAAGAAGGGCTCCCTTATGGTGGGGGAAGCAAAAATTGAGATCAGATCGGACCTGTCGGTAGTTACCGCAAATAGGCAGTGGGAGCTGGGGAAGCGAATTGAGCCCCTAAGGAAATTGGGGGCGACGGTGCAGTTAAAATTCCCAGCTTTCTTAAAAGTTATGTGGAATAATAAAATGTACTCCTTCAGATTTGTGGAAGACGTGGATAGTTTCCTGGAGCACTGTCAGGGTGGTAGTGCATAGTTAATTGATGTAGGTTGAACTCACGGGTTGCGTAATCAGTATAAAACATAAAAAAAAAAGGGTTATTTATAGAAGTTTGGCTGGCACGTCTGCTGGTGACCGGCACTCAAAGGGCCTAGGTTTGGGCCTTAGGAATCTGGAAGGGTTCTCCCAGGGAGGGGGGGGGGTATGGAGGGGAGGGGGGGACAGGTAGGGCACAGGCGTGGGGGGGTGGGATAAGTAGAAGGGGGGGTGAAAAACAAAAAGGTTCTCATGTGCTATGGGTGTCATGGAATGTTAATGGTCTAAGGGTAAAAGCGAGAAGAGACAGGATCCTGAAGTACTTAAGAGATACTTCAGCAAACATAATGATCCTTCAAGAGACTCATTTAACGGAGGAGGTGTGTAAACAATTTTTGGGTCGACTTCGGTGGATAAGGTACTTTTATAGTTTACCACAAACAAGGGTTACTAGAGGAATACTTGTGATAATTAAAAATGGGCTAGATTGCCAGGTAGAGAGTAGCATAGCGGATGAGAAAGGCCGGTGGTTGATCGTGACCTTAAAGATAGCGGGATCATTATATAATATTATTGGATATTATGGCCCCAATCAGGACGATGTCACCCCGTTGGTAGAACTAACAAAAGAGATGACAGGGCTGTCAGGTTACGTAGTTCTTGCAGGGGACTTTAATACAGTACTGGATGCCAAGCTTGACAGATCTGCGAACAGTAGAGCTTTGGGAAATTGCAAAATGGCGGCCAGTGTTAAAAATTTAATAGAGCAGTTTGGGTTATGCGACATCTGGAGGAGGCTGGCCGGGACTGGGCTTGGATATACATACTACAATAAAAAATACAGTCACAGATCCAGAATAGATTTCTTTTTATTAGATGCAAGAACAACGGATAAAGTGAAAGAGGTTGTACATGTAGGGGTTCATTTGTCCGATCACTCAGCGGTCTCCTTAGAACTGGAAATTGGGAGATGCGACTTGGATTCAGTCTGGAGGTTAGATCGCACAGTTCTGTACGATCAGGAAGTAATGCAGTCCCTTCAACAGGAGCTTGAGGTCTTTATCGAACAAAATGTAGGATCAACTAGATTGGACATTGTATGGGAGGCTACCAAGGCTTTTCTCCGGGGGCGACTGGGAACCCTGGGGGCTAAGAGAAGGAGAGTATACTACCAGGAAGTACGGAGTTTGGAACAGGAAATCCGAAAGTATGAAACTATTATTGTAAATTCGGGGGTAGCTCCTAAGGAGGAGATTCTTCAAGAGCTGGAAGGGTTACAGGAACAACTCACTGCCGTGATTAATAAAAGGGTGAAGGAGAGATGGGAGGCTTCTAGGCAGGATCATTTCGAATACGGGGAAAATCCAGGCAAACTGCTAGCATGGAAGGTTAGGAAAGATCGGGTTAGAAATATGATAAAAGAGATCAAGGTTGGTGTAGAAGGAAAATTAGCCTCAAACATAAACGAGATTGTGGAAGCATTTTATAATCACTTTGAGGAAGTGTATAGTGAAGTTCTGCATCCGGACAGGCAGGAGATGGAGGAGTGGGTCAGAGTTCTAAAGCCCTCTATGGAAGAACACCAAAGAGTTTTGAACAGAGAGATCAGGCAGGAAGAGGTAGAGGAAGGTATTAGGCAGGCAAAAAAAGGCAAAGCACCTGGCCCCGATGGTCTTCCTGTAGAAGTCTATAAGAGTTTGATGCAGGGGTTGGCACCATTACTAACAAAGGTGTTCAATGAGGTGTTTTCTGAAAAAAGGGAGATTCCTGCATCATGGGACCAGGCAAACATAATCGTCATACCTAAAGCTGGCAAGTCTCCGAAATTTATGGATTCATATAGACCTATCTCACTCTTAAACTGTGATTATAAGTTGTTTGCCAAGATCCTGGCTGATAGGCTGGGCAAAGTGATTCCGTACTTTATTCACGAAGACCAAAAAGGATTTGTGAAAGGCAGACACCTAAATGAACTAACGTTTTCCCTGATAGGTAGTATAGATGTCGCTGTCGAGCAGAAGCTTCCTCTGGCGGTGGTGGCTTTAGACGCTGCTAAAGCTTTTGATCGTGTAAATTGGGAGTTTTTGAAAATTTTAATAGAGCATCTTCAGGTAGGGGAAAACTTTCTTCAAATTGTGTCACGATTATATCACACGCCAAATTCCAAGGTATTGGTTAATGGAGTTTTTACAAAATCTATTAGGATCATGCGAGGAACCAGGCAGGGGTGCCCTCTTTCCCCGCTTTCATTTGACCTTTATATCAAACCGTTGGCCTGCAAAATAGGAGAGACAGAGAATATCCCCGCTTTTACGTTTCAGGGCTGGTCAAGGAAGATAGGGCTATATGCGGACGATATTGTAGTTTTAACATCGAATTTGACAAAATCACTGGTCGAAATAGAAAGCATTACAAAGAAGTTTGGAGAAGTCTCAGGATATCGATTAAACTCCGATAAAACTGAAATTATGGCTTGGAATATGGCGGTGGAGCCTGGATTCTCAAAAAAACAGATCAGATATCTGGGGATACAAATCACTCAAGATATAAAACAATTAGCATTGGTAAATCTGGCCAAAACAAGGAAAGACATTACTGTACTATTGAGAAATTGGAGCTTAATACCACTAACTATGATTGGCCGGGTAAATTTAGTTAAAATGATGGTGCTTCCTAAGTTTACCTTTTTATTTGATTCTATTCCTCTCATGTTTGAGAAGATGGGTTAGCTAAATTACAGAGTGAAATTGGTTCATTTATCTGGGGTTCCAAGGGGTCAAGGCTATCTTGGAAAAAAATTCGGAGAAAATATGCTAAGGGAGGTCTAGCAGCTCCAGATTTTCAAATTTATTCTTGGCTTTTTTGCTTAAAAACTGTAGAATGCTCCTCGGAATCCCCAATAATTTAGCAATAGGGGATCTCTTTGCTGCCATGTTGAAAGTAGAAAAGTGCCACTTGCGGGGTTTTCTGTATAAATTCGCAGATCCAAAGTACTTTAAAAAAGTTAGACTGAAGGTCTTAAGAGATTTAGCTACGGTGTGGTACTGTATTAGGCGAGTGACAAAAATCCCATACTTCAGTGCGGCTGCACCAATCTGGGAGGCTCCGGGGGCTCCAAGTTGGACGGAGGATGTATTAGCAAGGGCATTAAAAACAAAAGGCCCACAGGTTTGGGGCGAGCTGTTCTGCGAAGGAGTTTTGTTACCATGGGCGGTCTGCGAGCAACTTTGGGGTCGTAACTTTGCAAAATTTAAGTATCTTCAGATACAAAGCTGGGCGGTAGGTAAAGAAAAGTTAATTGGACGACACAACGAGTTCAAAGAGAAGCTGGTTTCAAACAATCGGATAAAAAAAGAAGTGGCAACATGGTATTGGGAAATAGTCGAAATGGAGGATGGCCCTTTTCAACTACCAGAGGTCCTGTGGGGAGAGTGCTTGCCGAGGATCGCTACAGAAGAACAATGGCAAGTAGATATGTTGATTCTTTACAAAGTGGTAAAATCTGCAAATTTAAGGAGGAATCACTTGTTCACTCTTCACAGGGCATATTGGACTCCAAAGAGGCTCGCTAAATTTAAGGATGGGGGCATGGTGTTATGCCCTAAGTGCAAAAGCCCAAATGAAGATGACATTCATATGTTTGCGACATGCCCAGAGATTCAAGATTTTTGGGCAGCTTTAAGTACAACGCTATCAAAAATGATGGAGCTAAATATTACGGTAAGCCCTGAACAGATCATCTCGGGCAGATTGGACATACAAGGTAAGGGCCTTGATGATAACTCTAAGTTGTTTTTCTATGCCATTTTGATTGCTCGAAGAGAAATATGTAAATTATGGGTATCGCCAGAGCCTCCGACAGACTTAATGTGGATTAGAGCTATGAGAGGCATAGCTAAGTTGGACATGGCCGGTCAAAATAACAGGAAGCACCAGTTTTGGAATTTATTTTTAAATCACTATGGGTGAGGGGAACGGGAGTTCAAAATCCTGTGACTTTAACGATGTGAGAAGAAAAACGGTCCGATGATTAAGTCACTTTTGATGCTCTTGAAGGTCAATGTAGTCTATATGCTTTGCTACACCAGGCATGGCTGTGGTACTTCCCATCTCCCTTAAGCCTATAAGCCTGCAGTATAAGCAGTAGGAAACAACCTCTCATAGTTGAGTTGAAAACCACCTAAGGGCGCTACAAGATAAGAAGGGGTGGGAAGTGGCGTATGAGGACAAAAACAATTTAAAAAAAATAAAAAAAACATACTTAAGACAAACTTAAGACAGACTTAAGACAAACTTAAGACAAACTTAAGACAAACTTAAGACAAACTTAAGTTAGGATTTTGCCTTAAGTTTGTCTTACGTCTGTTTTAAGTTGCTCTTAATTCTGTCTTAAGTCTCTCTTAAGTCTGTCTTAAGGCTGTCTTAAGTTTGTCTTAAGTCTGTCTTAAGTCTGTCTTAAGCCTATCTTAAGTTTGACTTAAGTCAAACTTAAGACAAAATCCTAAATTTACTACTACTAAATGCCTTCTGTGAATATCAAAAGTAGCAAGTTTAGGATTTTGTCTTAAGTTAGTTCTGTTAATCAGCCCCCACAGTACCCAGGTCTCCTCGTGACAGCCCACTCAAGATGAGGGCATTTGCTTCAATGCATGCCATTGAGATAAAATACTGATGAGACCAATGTATGCACACAGCCCTGGGCACTTATGCTGGACGTTGCATGTGAACGGTGAACACAAATGAAGATATTGCAGGGTCAGATTGTTCTAATCCTGTAGGCATTCTCTAACAAGCTGCATCAGCATCCTGACTCCCATATTTTTAAAACTGAATTCTTTCAACCTCCTGGTGGCCCATGGCACTATGGCTTCCTTCCTCCACCTTACCTGCTGCTCAGCTTTCCCATCCAGCTCTGATGATGTCCTGACCATGGGTCTTCATGGCAGCAGCCCCAATGTCCTCCACAGAAGACCACTCTCCTTGCCGGCACTCCATAGCTATCTGGATCTTGTTCCATTAGGAGAGTGGCTGTGTACCAAAAATCAGTCTGTAGTTCCCATTCCTGGTCCATCTATAATCAGATCAGTCGAACAGAAGTCCATGGAACCCTTCCTTACCTTTTGATTATCCCATTCAAGTCCACCCTCAACTGGATTTGGGAGGGAGTTAAGAAACAGTTGTGACTTGCTCTGGGGTAAGTCAACAAAATCAAGAGTACACACCAGGAATTACTAGGCCTCTGACAAGGGTTCTACACATATGACAATGGTTGTTTCTTCCCTGTCTGTTACTATGTAGGGATCAGAACATCATGAGCAAAATACTATCCTGCTAAAACGTAGCTAAAATATTGACTACCATAATAATATGAAAGAAAGTATATATCTAAAATCTTGACAAAGATTTAGTCTAAGACAAGGCTGGGGTAACCTCCTGTTGGAAGGTTTTTTATCACTAGTTGCAGGAAGGTATCTGCAACAAGTAATAATACCACAGTCACAAATTAGGTCCAGTCAAGTCTCAATAAATTAATTCTGGCTCAACCCATTTAGGTTGGCTAACGAGCACTCAAGCTTAATTTAGGAGACAGGTGTGTTAAGCATTTAAAATATCCAAAACAGTAAATAAGTAAGACATAACACACAATAAAAGTCCCACACAAATTTATAGCAATAGAAATATTGTTATTATTAAAATTACATCAAAATGAAAATAATCTAATATATGGAACCGGAGATATGAATGTTAAAATATTTAGGGCCCGAGTTAGATCTTGGCAGACAAGTTACTCTGTTACAACGGTGACGGATATCCTGTCCGCCAAAATATAAATCCTATAGGTTATAATGGGATTTATATTTTGGTGGGCGAGATATCCTTCACTGAAGTGATGGGGTAACCCGTCCGCCAAGATCTAAATAAGGCCCTAAATGTAAAAATGTGCTTTCTAGTGCTTAAAAGTATAAAGCACCAACCAGGGACATTTTGTCGTGCTTGACCGGGACAAGTTTCAGTGTTATAGAAACACGGGTTAACCCAAAAAAGTCACTGGGACCTGGGTGAACAGTTGATACAAACAAAGTGGTCCCAGAACATAAACAAATAAAATACAAATGATCAATAATATCACAAATGAATCCAAATGAAAAATCACAGCATTGTTTTTAATTACAACGTGTAAACCTATTCAATAGTACACTGTTCATAAGATACACAATTATTTGAAACATCTAAAGTGCCCCTAAGGGATGGGAAGGGCAGGGGTAGTGTTGGAAAATGTGTGGGAAGGCTAAGAAAGTGACAAAACAATGGTCAGTTTGACCTTAATGTTAAAATATTCGCAATCAATTTATAATCGCTAATGACCAATAGTTCATAACTTAGTCAAGAACTCATGCCTACAGAACAAATACATAAATGGTTAATAGGGAAAGAGGCTGAGGATGAAGGATGTGTCGACGTTTCGACCCAAATTGTTGCAGGTGATGGATGCGACCTTGCTAGAGGGTCTTCATCAGGACAAGGAAACTGGAGGGGCAAAGAATCAGAAAGTCGCAGGAGATTCGACTACGGTGAAGTGAGGGTAATTAATGGACACAAATCATCAAAGGTGAAAAAAACAATCGAGATGGCACAGGGAAGTAGTACGATGGTGGGAGGTAGGTTGATGGTAGAACGAGGTATGGGTCTAAATATGTGGTTTCAGGATAGAATAACCGGCAGGGAGGTACAACGTCCACTGTTCCGTGTGTCTGGTTAGCCGTACACAGAAGTAAGAGTCTCTTATCCAGAACGGAGAGATTCAGACTACGCCCGGACAACTAGAATCCCTTCCTAATTCGGATTCGTCCCCTATTTCACATACCGGACCTACGTGACTTACACAGCCGTTTTGAATCTGAAGACTCATTCTGAGGATTCGATACAGTATTCCCCTCTACAAGCGACACCTCAGAATCCCGACCTACGTGGTGGATTCCTTATTTACAACACTTCTGTGTACAGCTATCCAGACACACGGAACAGTGGACGTTGTACCTCCCTGCCGGTTATTCTATCCTGAAACCACATATTTAGACCCATACCTCGTTCTACCATCAACCTACCTCCCACCATCGTACTACTTCCCTGTGCCATCTCAATTGTTTTTTTTGCCTTTGATGATTTGTGTCCATTAATTACCCTCACTTCACCATAGTCGAATCGCCTGCGACTTTCTGATTCTTTTCCTCTCCTGTTTCCTTGTCCTGATGAAGACCCTCTAGCAAGGTTGCATCCATCACCTGCAACAATTTGGGTCGAAACGTCGACACATCCTTCATCCTCAGCCTCTTTCCCTATGAACCATTTATGTATCTGTTCTGTAGGCATGAGTACTTGACTAAGTTATGAACTATTGGTCATTGGCCTTTATAAATTGATTGCGAATATTTTAACATTAAGGTCAAACTGACAATTGTTTTGTCACTTTCTTAGCCTTTCCACACCTTTTCCAACAATACCCCTGCCCTTCCCATCCTTTAGGGGCACTTTAGATGTTTCAAATAATTGTGTATCTTATGAACAGTGTACTATTGAATAGGTTTACACGTTGTAATTAAAAACAATGCTGTGATTTTTCATTTGGATTCATTTGTGATATTATTGATCATTTGTATTTTATTTGTTTATGTTCTGGGACCTCTTTGTTTGTATCAACGGGACAAGTTTCAGGCAAATTGTGATGGAGTGCAGGTTGGATACTTTGGGAGGTTGGGGCCAGTCAAAATGTTACCTACCGATTTAGACACTTTTTTGGTTCTTTTTCCCTCAATGTTCAGCGACTCTCCTCGGCAAGCCGGGTTGCAGTTAAGTGATGTCGCCCTGCTTCACCTCGGTGCCTTGGTAATTCCTGGAGTTCTTCCTTCTTACCACCCAAGGTGAAGAGCTCCGGAATATCCGCGGGGCAAACCTGGATTCCAGACTGAGTCGCTGCTCGATGTCGCCGGCTTAACTCTCATCTCTCGCGTCTATAGAAGCTCTGGGTTGCCTCTTGGAGGTATGGGAATACAATTCCAACTATGCACCCGTTCAAATCCTTTAAATTACAGGTGAAGTTGGTCAGCTGGGCTTGTCTTGGTGGAGTTGATGCAAGTGAATGCTTGAAACTCTTTTCTACCTGTTTTTTTCAGGGAGACCATGCCTTAATGCTTTGAAGTAAGGCAAATACCTCTTTTGTGGAGCCAGAGTGTGCAGCAGGTGCAGTCATTCAAAGTGCAGTTCTCTCTTGCTGCAGACCAGGGTTTTATCAGGGCAGTCCTTCTCCTCTTGACGTTTCCAGGCTGGGATCTGAGTTACTGGGCAGCTCTCCTATATTTATACCAGTTTCTAGGCTGGCAAGAGGGCAAGGGCACCCTTGATCAATGGGGTGCAGGGTGCATCCTTCTGTGATGTCAACATCTTTATAAGTGTGGCACATGTTTGTCCCAGAAAGTAATTCTTACAAAAATCCAAAATGGAGAAAATCTCTTCTGGAGCTTTAGGTCTGGTTAACCCAGTCCACACTTGTGGCTAACTTTTCTTACACTCCTCTCCAGCCCCTCTCCATATTGAATTACAGGAACTCCCATCTGGCTGGGGGTGCATGAACTGGAGGGTGGGCCAAGTTCCTGACCTATCTGTCTTTCTTCCTTTGAAGACCAATTTGGCTACCCAGCACCTTTCCTGTCCTTGCATCTGCAGATCTCCTCCCACCAGATGGTCTACTTGTCTCAGCCCAGGCCACTTCACACCTCATTAAGGAAGGCTGGCTCAGCCTGTCAAAGCTAAGATAAGAAGAGGCTGCTACCTGGCTGATTTTAGGTAACTTCAAGAAAGCAGTTCTACAACTTTTTTTCCGTAATAGTTATAATGAACACAACCTTGGTACATTGCTGGGTTTATTGGAACTACTATTTTCATACTTTGAATAATATTTCTAGCTCACTCCTGTCAAAAGAAAGGGGTTGTTAAAGTTTAATAAAGCCTTCTGATATTAGCTTATGGAGCTAGCAATCTACAATGGGGAAGAACTATACTGGCAGTTTTCCCTAACCAGGGCATATAAACCATCTATTATAGTGTCCCTTCTTATTATCCCAATGCACCCTACCCTTGGGGCTCCTAGCGTAGACCTTAGGGGTGACATATATGAACAAATAAGGCTGTTTACGAGTTTGGAAGTACTTTTAATTCCAAAGTTGAATTTGGACATAGTTTTATTTTAAAAGCAGCCTGCAAAGCAGGGCAGCCTTTAAAATGGCATCAGGCACCACAGCAGTGCACACTTAAGTGCATTAAATCCACTGGGCAGCTAAACCTTCATGCCCTACTATATACTAGGGACTTTCAGGTAGGTTGGCAGTACCAATTGCTATTAAAGCATACCTTTTAACCAGAGCATTGGCCCTGGATATCAGAGCCAGGGCACATAACTACCAGTATCAGTCACAATATGGGGGCAAAGAAGGCACAAAGGATAACTTTCTCATACCTCCCTTCCATGATGGGAAGGGGAATGAATCCCTTCCAAACTTGGAGGTGAAGCAGTGGAACGTTTTTCCACAGGGAGCAATGTTTTTACAGTTGAAAACATGTTTTTAAAATGTGCATTTGCACATCCTGCAACATTTCTACACTACGCAGATGCACACATTGGGGTAAAGTGAGCTATGGGACTATGTCTCATGACCTTCACAGTAGGAATTCTGGACACCAACACCTGGTGCAACTTTCCAGGAGTACTACTGTGATTGTTTGAAAATTACATAAAATATTTTTATAATATATTATATAGGAACACCTTTACAGAAGCAGCTGTACTACTTTCTTTGTGAAATGCGCCCTGCAAAAGTTGTTTTATTTTGAAATGGTATAATCAGGCTTTGTATTTCTAGACAGATTTGATTATCAAAAAGTTAAAACTTTTCTGAAACTAAAAATATTCATCATTGCTAATGTTTATGAAAATTAGAAGATCTTTCATTTTCGAAATAAGTACATTTAAGAAAAGTATACTGCACTGAATTGACAAAATAGCTGCTTTAATAGAAAATTGCTCAATGCTTATCGATTTTGAAATCATTTTAAAATATATAGTTTATAAATTATATGTTTGAATACAGTCTCTTAAATTATTTTATGAACTGTGGTGCATAGTGAAAATGCAGATGCTTTATAAGTGTCAAAGAACTATGCTGAATGTTCAATTCTTTATTCTTTTGATAACATTCTCAGGTTTGAGGTTTAAAGTGTTAAACCTCAATGAAAATATTTAGCTATTGACCAATTTAGCTATCTTTTCCTCACAGAATGGTAGCTCTATCCGATAAATAACCCATATTATTAGGGAAAGTATTGTATATCTATCATTATGATTTTGTCAATTTTATACAACCTTAAAAATGCATGCTTACCTTCATGCCCGAAACCCTATCAACTTTCATAACGTACAATGGAATACTTTAATAATACTTAAATATGTATCGCAATAGATTTTTTTTTACTGTTAAAAAAATACATGATACGCAATTCTTCGCACAGTGGAATCTACGTGGGCCTTAATTCAAAAAGGCATTTTTTCCATCTGAATACACAAATACCGGTTTTTCAAGTTTAGTGTCACGTTTTAAAGGTATACTCATTAAACAACTACTTAGATGGAATCCTGCACCGGACATGGTCTAACATTTATGGGTGTGCAAAAATGCAAATTCTTTCCTTACAAACTTCCAGTATTTCTCACAGAGTTCGATTCAAATTTGGCTTTAAATTAGAAATGAAGGCTTTTGCAAGTATTGGGAATGAAACTGGAATGTATGATGAGCCACTCATGAGGCAAAGTGAGCAAGGTATGCACTCACTTTCAAAATAGTTACATGCACAACACAGTTTAGTAGTTAAGAGTATTTGCAAGAAGGGCAGCTAACAATGGCACAGCACCGAGTTGGACTCATCTCAGTGCTTTTATTTGAATACCCAGATTGGCACATATATGGAAGACACAGCCACAGCGTGGTTAGGGGACGTCCATAACACTAGGCGAGATTAAGGAGATAATAAAGGTGTTAGAGAATGGAAAAGTCAAGAGTGTGGATGGGATTCCATCCGATATATGGAATGGAATGAAATAGTATAGTGTCTGTAAGGTCAATAAACACAAGCGCTAGAGCCAATAAGACAAACATCTGCAGAGACCAAGGAGCTACAATCAAGGAAGGGAATAAACCCAGGTTTTAAGGTGCTTGCGGAATTTCAAGAAGGAGTCCAGACTCACAATGTGTAAAGGCAGAGTGTTCCATAATTTAGCCGCTGTTACCAAGAAGGAGTGGCCGCCCCATCTGGCTTTGCGGAGTCTTTGGATGGTCACCTTGCTGAGAGATGATGATTTGAGCAGTCTTTTAGGGCATATACCAGTGGAATACTGTTCTGAAAGGCACAGGCCCTTGATGGTGAAGGCCAAATAGACCATGCAAAGAGCTTAATATATCACTCGCTTTCTGACTGGTAGCCAGTGAAGGGAGCAAATGCCTTCCCTTATTGAAAGATGTTTAGGTACATTCATCTGTTCTGACACGCTACATCCTGAGAGAGCGTAAACTGAATAAAATGTATGAATATATCCGATTTACATGTAGTACGCACAAGTCATGAAGAGAAATGCCATGAGTGCGAATATTATATTCACCTATATCTGAACTGTGTAGCCAAGGTAGAGAATATATACAATGAAGTGGAATTAATGTAGAACGAGTACGAAATGTATAACCTTATTAGATGTGATTAATCAGAGTCCATGCTAAATGTAGCTGCTAATGGCAGAAGGGCGTGCTGCAAGGCACAGAAGGGAACAGGCCACATGGCCATGTCTGAAAGAGTTAGAATGGGATATTTTTCATTTACATGGACAGCACAAATGTTATAATTAACGTTGTTTATTCGTTAGACTTATATTCCATAGATGTGAGTTCCTTTTATTAATTCAGAAATGATGCTAACATGTTATTTTAGTTAACTACTGCAAAAAGAGTTATAGGCCTGAAAGTTCTAATCTGCACGCAAAGGCACAGGCCGACTTGTGTCTAGAAATTGTTGCAAACTTCTGTTAGAAGTCTATGAGAATGGGGATCCAAGTACGGATGTCTGTCTGCAAATGTGAGGGGGTCTAAAACTAATAAAGAAAATGAATAGAGAACTGTTTAGGAGGTAGACGCAGACATGTAGGAGGGTTTGGGAATGTTGGGGTGTATCAGCGGGCCGGAGACGAGTCTGAGAAGCAAGGTCAACTTTAACGCATGAGGCTCGACGGGGAAGATGATGGAAAAAGCCAGAAGAAAACATCACGTGAAGGGGCGTCTCCCAAGGGGCGTCTCAGAATGTCATTGTTTTGTAGTAGGGACAGCACCCCTGGGTGGAGGTAGAGCAGATGCCTGAGGACCCTTCAGAGAGCGGATGGGTAGGCAGAGAGGGGTTATGACTGGCGAATATAGGTTTCCACTTAGAGATTAAGAGTGGGTGATCTTCTCAGGAAGACATTCACAACTGACACCTTTTGGTAGGATGAGAACTTGTTAAGTAGGGATACCATCCAGATCAGGATAGGGACAGCCTAACCTGTATTTTCCCTCCTGCTGTAAATGTCCGGGAGACCTCAATACGTATCCATACTTGTAGCCTTATTATTTTTAGAACTGGTGCTTGTAGTTTTCATTGCTCGTCTGAGGGCTTTCAGAGAGCACATGTATGTAGTTGGGCCTGTATATCTCGTGAATCTCATCTTGAGATGCCTGTACTTGCAACTTATATTGATTTTATAATAAACCTTTGAAAGCTAGAAGTAGTCTGTGGTTCTTCCGAGTCAAGCCATCATTGATTGAACTGACCTGGTATTGGATGCACCTTCTTTCCTCAAAGACAGGCAACAAAGATTCAGTCGACCAGAATCGGGGTTAGATCAAGGGTGATAAGATATTGATCTAATCTTGAGCCCCAGCAGTTGGTAGCTATAGAGGATGGTTGCCTTCTTGAGGACGGTGACCTAGGCCAGGTTAGCTTACCCCAAGGCCCCTAGAGATCGATGATCGGAAGAATCGCCCGCCGAAGAAGATCCGGATGACGTGAGACCAGAAAAGCAGCAGTATCGGTCGAGAGTGAGTATAAAGGGTCATGCGTGTTAGATTGCGGTGTTTCTGTGTTGTATCTATGTTGTAATGTCTAGCGGAGTTGAATGCCTGTAGAGTGACTGTGAGACAGGTTGTGAGCGCGCGCAACCGGTGCAAATCTTAAGTTCAAGGAGAGCTTAAGTGGTTCGGGTGTATCGGACATCCAGAGTAATTGTCAACCAGAGTGAAGGGGGTCATGAGGTACCATTGATCGCCCGCAGGACCGTGATAGGGGGAATGAAAGAGTGAGTGCGTGAGTAACGGACGCTGGTCGGAAGTTACGGTGTGTAAGAAACCTATCGGAGATAGTAGAGGCGACAATTACAGATAGACTGTGGACGTACAGTCAAGAGAAGTGACGGCTTGGTCGGAAGTAGTCATTTTTCAGAGTATGAAAGGGACGCATGCATGACCGAGAGACGAGCTGAGAAAGGAGGGGTGCTGCTGCGAAGCGGAGACTAGTGACGTCAGAAGGTGCCGCGCTGGGATTGGCCGGTCGGAGCAAGACCGCGCTGTGATAGGCCAGATAGAAAAGCCGCGCTAGGATTGGTGGATTGACATCAGGAAGTAAACAGAAGAGCGAGGTTGAAAATTGTTGTGTAATCATGAAATGTTTTAAATGGGTAAGAGCGGCATTTAAGAGAGAAAGGCGGAGATCTTATGAAGGGGAAGAAGCCCCGCCGGAGGGTACGCCGGCTTATTATATGGCGGTGAATGTGGGGCTGCATACAATTATGTGGATCACAGAGTGGAGTAAGATTACAGAAGGAAATGAAGAACTGACGTTTCCTAAGTACGGGACGTTCAGATTAGAGGTGCTACACCGATTAAAAGCAGTTATGACCTCAATGAGACCTATGCCTAGACCGACCCAATTCGAAGCTCTCAATGCCTGGATTAGGGCGGCGCACGAGAGAAACCTGAATAGACGCCAAGAGAGGGTGAAACGATCGGTAAGAGCAGTGCAGGATGCTAAGTGGGATGCAGATGCTAAAAGAGGGAGAGTGCATAACATAGAAGTAAACAAATTGTACCCAGTATTAGAAGTAACCCCAAATAAGAGTCCATGTGAGGAGGATGATGAGAGCGAGACAGAGGACAGCCTGATAAATAGGTTGTTAACAGATAGGCCACCCCCGTACAACAAAGAGACAGGTAAAGATGAGACAAGCCGAGAAGGGGGGGCTAGTATAGGGGAGTATGGACCGCTTCCCATAACAGATTGGGATTCCCCTGCTAAGAAAGAACTGTCCCAGCCTAATCCGGTGCAGCAGGTAGTCGGAAGGTTTGTGGTACAAAGGGCCCCGGAAACAGAGTGTGCCACTTCCTACGCACTGCCAGATGCCCTGCAAGTACCTGTTACTATAGGCCCTATTGTATCGATTTATGACCCAGGGAAGGGCAGAGGGGAGGAACAGGTAGGAAGGGACAGAGAGAGAATAGAGATGGCAAGGAGGAACGATACTAACATCTCCACAAGTCAGAGGCCTAGGCCGAGAGATTGGAGCACTCCAGTACACACATCAGTAGGTCCAACAGGAGATCCGGAGGGACCTAGATGGCCGACGGATCTAAGAGGGTCAGGACGCAAATCCTTCCAGGAGCTGAACGAGTACATGAAAAAATGGGATGAGGCAGTAGAGGCTCACAAGAGCATCATAGCCGCAGAAGCGGGAAGAGAAAGCCAAGATAGTAGAACCCGGACTCATTGCGGAGCGGACGAAAGTCGCCAAGAGTGGGGCGAGAAGGGACAAGATAGTAGCAGAGACCCTTGCCTTAACAGAAGCCCTGAGTGTGAGGGGGTGTCTCGCCGGATACACAGCGAAGGGGATAGGAAAACGCAGGAGTATAGAAACAGCTTTAAGTGCACTCACCATGCGTCCGGGCAAGACGGACAGAATGGGAGTCGCGAGAGACCTTGCCATGACCACTGGGATCGCGGACAAGAACGTGGTCCGGGGGACATGGGGAGCCGAGAAGGAACTTACCATATACTGAGCGACACTAGGCAAAGAGAGGATAGCGACAGGGTAGAGAACAGCAGAGAATCCTGTCTAGAAGAGAGGGAGGCCAGAGAGAATGGGCAAAATAGGAATGAAAGAAACAGGCCCGTGTTTCATCATCCCCCGAGGCCGGATGGTCGAGCATGGGATCTGGAAAGGTGGGAACAAGGGAGGGCTCTCCCTAATTCCCCCGAGCCTAAGCGTAGAGCCTGGAGCTGGGACGGAAGAGAAACCAATGGGCCACCTAACAAGGACATACTACGAGCAGAGATAAAAGCCAAAAGACTTGATGTTGCCACCCTAAAGTCTGATCTAGATGACATGGTGGACGGTACCTTACCCTTAGAAAGAATGGACATGTATGAACAGGATGAGATATTGTTCATGTCGAAAGATGTCACACGGAAAGCAAGAGCAGCACATGAGAAGTTAGTCGAATTAGCCGAAAAGTATACAGTAGACCTGTCAAGGACCAGAGCATTACAGGGTAACCACAGGCTACATTATACGGATCGGGATTTAGATGAGAGGAGAACAATAGGGTTAAAAACACACATAAGGGAGCTGATCGCAGGAATAAGGACATGGAGGGCATTGGACAAATGGGAAGAGAGATGGTCCAAGAAAGGGACCGTCAGGAGAAGCATGCTTGGTACGACACCTGGAGGATTGCAGGGAATAGAGGCATACCCTTTGCGTGAAGTTGCAAATGGGAACTATGTGCATGTGCCATGGAGTAGGGGGGATTTAGCTGCTTTTACCACGTCTTTCCCCAAATTGAGGGAGAACCCCGTAGAGTGGTACAAGCACGTGGAGAGGTTTGTAAAAATCTCTAAAGTCCTATGGATAGATCTGAATACTCTGTTTGACATAGTAGTACCAGGGGATTTGTCGACAGCATGCAAGGTTAGTGCTGAATGGCCCACATCAGAACCAGAGAGAGATGCCCGGACAAATGGACCATCCGAGACGGTAATGGCCAAATATGAGAGAGTGATGACTTGGCTGAAAGAAAAGGTGCCAATGCAGGACATCGATTGGGTTAAAATAGATCGAACTAGGCAAGAACCCAAAGAGACAGTTCATGAATATTATGAGAGATTGCTGAAAGCGTTCAAGCAATACAGCGGGTTGGACGTAATGGACCCTAAAGACATAGGGCAGTTTGTGTCTAAATTTGTTTTGGGTCTGAGACCAGACATTAGTCTAATGATTCAGCAGCACTTAATTTGTTGGCAAAACAAACCTTTGGATGAAATCCTGAGATATGCTAGGTACTGTTGTGATGAAATAGACTCTAAAGCCAAGAAACTGAAGGAGAAATTGATGGTGGTACAGATGCAGTCAGCTAAAGGGGGACCACAGCAGCAGCAACAAGGAACAGGTACTGGGGGTAGGAAGCAGTATAGCCAGAACAAGGGCAACGAGGAGAACTCCACCTTTAAACCCAGGATAGACATAGCTGCCTTGAAGAAAACAACTAGGTGCCACCAGTGTAACGAGGTGGGGCATTGGAAACGCGAGTGTCCCTATAATGTTGAGATAGGGGAACAGGAGGTAGAGGAGGAAGAGGTCCAGAGTACACCTGCGAGAGGGGTAACACCATACCAGGGAAAGGTGCTCAAAGGGGGGACTCCACCTCCACGAGCCCAGTTCCCCCAGCCACCGAGAGTAGGGACTATGGGCAAGACATATAGACAGATGCCTCTGTTTGTAGGTGGAGAGGAATGCTATTACGTAGATCCACTAACTGGACAGAGAGTGGAAAGAGAGGACTGCACCCTCGGGGCAGCCTTGGAGGTGGATCAGAGGGGACCCTATGTTGAGGCCGAAGTAGCAGGGTGCCCCACGACATTCCTAGTGGACACAGGAGCCACTCGATCCACGATCAGATCAGCTGCAGTTCCAGACCTGCCCATGTCTGGAGAGACCATACAAGTGGTGGGGGTCGCAAACAGGAGAATAACCAGCCAATTGACAGAACCAGTACAGGTGAAAATAGGGAAGTACAGCGATGAGCATCAATTTGTGGTTTGCGATTCTAGTCCTGTGTGTCTGCTAGGCAGAGACCTTTTGTGTAAATTGAATTGTACAATATACTGTACACCTCAGGGAGTGGAGGTATTGACCAATGATGATGACGCAGACTTCAAAGTCGCAAACTCAAGAATATGTGTGGAACTATATCCCACCTTGACAGTGGATGAGCTTCCATGGGACCTAAGGGAGACCGTGGCCCCGGAAGTGTGGGATTTCACAGGGGAGGAAATTGGGCTAGTCAAAGGAGTAGAACCGGTGAAGATAGTAGTAAAACCGCACGCTGAGTTTCCCAGAACACCCCAGTATAAATTGACTCCAGAAACGATTGCCGGTATAAAGCCCGTGATCGAGTCCATGATCAAGCAGGGAATATTGAAAGAAATCGTGGGTAGTCCATGTAACTCCCCGATTATGGGTTTGCAGAAACCAAAGGGAAAGTTCAGGATAGTGCAGGACCTTCGAAAGATTAATAACATGGTCGTTTCATGTTGTCCAGTGGTACCGAATCCATCAGTGATACTGTTTCAGATACCATTCCAAGCTGAGTGGTTTACGGTGATAGACCTGTGCCAGGCTTTCTTCTCGATCCCTTTGGACGAAGAAAGCCATTACCTTTTCGCATTTAAGCTGGAAGATCGCGTATTAACATGGTGTCGTATCCCCCAGGGGTATACAGAGAGCCCATCGATCTTTAATCAGCTGTTGAAGAAAAATCTTGAAAGTCTAGTGCTGCCCCAGAAGTCCGTTCTGGTCCAGTACATAGACGACCTGCTTGTGGCGTCAGAGACAGAGGAAGCTTGCAGGGAAGACTCCATTGCCTTGTTAAATCACCTAGCTGTTAATGGGCATAAGGTGTCCCCGGGAAAATTGCAGTATTGCCTGACAGAAGTGCAGTACTTGGGGCACAGAATTGAGAAAGGCAAACGAAAGGTGTCACCAGACAGGATTGAGGCGATCATGGAGATGAATGCGCCTAAAACACAGAGAGAGGTCAGAATGTTCCTAGGGATGGTGGGGTATTGCCGACAGTGGATAGCCAACTTTTCACTGAAAGCAAAACCACTGCAAAAACTGACGCACAAGGAGGTGAGTGATCCGGTACCATGGGACAAGGACTGTTTGATGGCGTTCCTGCAGCTGAGAGAGGACCTGTGTCGCGCTCCTGCTCTGGGAATGCCTGATTACAATAAAATATTCTTGCTTTACTGTTGTGAGAGAGAGGGTTGTGCTTTGGCTGTGTTAGTCCAAATCCATGGGAATGCCCGTAGACCAGTTGCCTATTTCTCAGCTACTTTAGATCCAGTAGCTGCAGCGTTGCCCGGATGTCTCAAATCCGTTGCCGCAACAGGTGTCAGTATCGAAAGATGCGAAAATATTGTTATGGGGCACCCGTTAGAGGTATACGTGCCCCATTCTGTTGAACTGTTGATGACCAGGACCAAGACACAGCATCTGACGAATAGCAGGCTCACGCGCTATGAGCAAGTCATTCTTGCTGCAGAGAACGTGACCCTCAAGAGATGCTCTGTCTTGAACCCTGCCACCTTGATGCCACTTCCAAGAGATATTGAAGATGAGGATGAATGTACAGACCATGACTGCCTTGATGTGACTGAACTATGCACCAAACCGAGACCCGACATCGTCGATGAGCCACTGACTGACCCCGATGAAGTTTTCTTTGTCGATGGCTCATGTGTAAGAGACGAAGTTGGGCAGTTGAGAGCAGCTTACGCTGTATGTACAATAATGGGAGTTGTGGAAGCCGGATGCCTGGAAGGAGTACACTCCGCACAGGTAGCCGAGATTATTGCATTAACGCGTGCCTGCCTGGCAAGCAAACAAATTCGAGTCACCATATACACCGACAGCCAATACGGTTACGGGGTAGTTCATGATTACGGGCAGTTGTGGTCTCAAAGAGGTTACATGACTTCTTCAGGCTCTCCTATTAGGAATGGGGAGTTTGTTCGACTGCTGTTAGAAGCTTTGCAATGTCCAGCATCCATCGCTGTTGTAAAATGTACTGCGCATACCAGAAATATGGACTTCGTGTCACAAGGCAATAGATATGCCGACGAAGTCGCAAGGTACTGTGCAGAACAAGGGTACTCTTTCACGGAGGTGGAAGTGGGTGGAATACATGTTAGAACTGAATTAGCTATGGTTTTGGAAACTGTTGACTCCTGGGACGATTTAAGGGGCATGCAAGAAAATGCACCAGACTTTGAAAAGCAAACATGGAGAACTGCAGGATGTGTGCTAGGTGAGGCTCACTTCTGGGTGTCAGCAGATGGAAGAGCAGTGTTACCCAATGAGATGGTGAGCCCAATGGCCAGGCTGATTCATGGTTCAGCACATCTAGGAAGAGATGCCATGCTGAGAGTATTCAGGCAGACCTGGTACAACCCGAAGTTTAGAGTAGCAGCAGAATCAGTGTGCCAGCGCTGTGTGACCTGTCAGCAGTTGAACATAGGGAAGAGAACACCAGTTGCTCTGAGTCACATAGGGAGGTCAGGGGGGCCATTCAATAGGATGCAAATAGATTTCATAGAAATGCCAAGATGCAACCGCCTTCGTTATGTCCTGGTGGTTGTTTGCATATTTTCCAGATGGGTTGAGGCATACCCTACACGCAGATGCGACACCCTCACAGTAGCCAAGCTATTACTTAGAGAGCTCATTCCGAGGTTCGGGGTGCCGGCCTCTTTGGAATCGGATAGGGGAACTCATTTTAATAGCGAACTTGTAAAGATGATTTGTGCAGCTTTAAACATTGATCAGAAGTTGCACTGCAGCTATCGACCAGAAGCTTCAGGAATTGTGGAACAAATGAACTGCACCATTAAGTCCAGAATTGCCAAGATGTGCTCATCAACGTCTCTGAGTTGGCCTGATGCCCTGCCATTAGTTCTTATGAGCATTCGTAGTACACCAGACAGGAGAACAGGATTGTCACCGCACGAGGTGATAATGGGGAGAGCAATGAGATTGCCGGCTGTGCCGACGGCTGCACTGTTAAACATCACAGATGATATGATCCTGGACTATTGTAAGGGGCTGTCTGACGCCATTCATTCTGTGTCCCTTCAGGTGCAGGCTGCCGAGGTTCCACCGTGCCAGGGCCCGTGTCATGACCTGTATCCTGGAGATTGGGTCCTGGTGAAAAAACATGTGAGAAGAAACTGCCTAGATGTTCGTTGGAGAGGGCCCTACCAAGTCATCCTGATCACGAACACAGCAGTGAAGGTGGGAAGTCTGCCCAACTGGATCCACGCGTCGCACACGCGGAGGGTTCCAGCACCTCTGGAAGAAACAGCTCCTCTCTCGGATGAAAGTCTGGAAACGGACAGAGAAGCCACAGAGGGGGCTAGCCAAGCTGTAGAGGTGCAAGAAGAAGCTGGAAGCGTGTCTGACCAGGCTGAGGACGGTCAGTACAACAGTGAAACAGACGACGCTACAGAAGGAGGGAGTAGCTGGGAGGACGAGTCGGACTCCGACCCAGCCGACAGAGAACGCGAGTCAAGCCGAAGGAGAAGGAGCAGAAGGGTAAGGCGTGGAGAAGCCAGCTGGCCGCCAAGAAGGAGTACAAGCCTGAGGTCAACGCCAGAGAGAACCCTTGCTCCAATATCGGAAGACTCAGATCAGGAGGAAGGTGCTCAGGGCGCTGCAGCACCAGATCCAAGGAGATCAAGGAGAGTACGTGTGCCAAACAGGAGATACGCCACCCCTGAGTGGACATATTTGGAGACAGATGTCTTGGGAACGAGCGACAGGGAGGATCAGGGCGGTGCTGGTGTCCTGCTCTGAGCCTATCATCAAAGTGGAAGTAAAGCTGTTAGTGCCCGGAGTTGAAGCAGAAGGGACACTAACTTTCACACTCCCCAGCCCTCCCCGCTTAAGCAAGTTAAAGCACATGTTTTTCAATGAACTGCAATTCCCCGACTTTGGAAATAAGGTAACAGATCATGAAGAGAACATTCTTCGCTTGGAAATATTGAACTATGCTATTCAAGCCGCAGGCCCAGGCCTTATAGTAGATGCTTAAAAGACTTTGTAAATAAGCAAGAAGAGAAAGAAGATTACCTAGCGCCCAGGAAGCAGAGAATTGTAGGGACTTCCTTATAAGTTGATGGAGAAGGGCTAGGGATGTCTGTGTAAAAAGTTTGAAAGACATTGCAAAAGAGGAGTGCCAGTTCCACAGGTGGTTCTAAAGACTGGAAGATTAAAAGAGACTGTAAAGGAGCAGAAAGAAAGGAACTTTGTGTTACAGAAAGAAGAGAATAGTACCATCTGACGAAATGGAGACCGGCACCCCAAACCGAAAGGCCAAATGTATAATAGGCACACTAATAGTGGGAGTGATTTTTCTTATAGCCTTAGTAGTAACTGTATCTTATGTTATGGGACATGAGAGCGAGGCAAAGGTAACTGATGACAAGGCTGTAGTGACACCGAAACCCACTGTTGCTAGTAAAAAGGGAGAAAATGTACAGGAGAAAGCGTTATTAGCAGCAGAAGTCCGTAGGTTACACATAGATGAGTCCCAAGGTGACTTTAGGTCAAACGCTTATGCTAAACTTTTGTATGAATACGTGGATGCCATGGAGGTTAAAGACTGTTATGTCTGCATGCAGTTGCCGGCGTCTGTAGACGAAGGCATTAGATATCATCACCTCCCGCTGACATATGGCATTACATGTAGCTTATTGCTTAGTATATTTTATGGGAGAGATAGTTTTGAATACTATTTCTCCAATTACGATTCTGTGTTACCAGAAGTCCCAAATTACAAACAAATGAACAAATGGGACTACTGGAAGAGTGAAGACAGGTTGGCCAAGTTCTTCATTCCTTGGATTACCTTAGATACTTCACATGCCCGTAGAAATAATCTGACATGTAAGGTGTCAGAAGTTGAGAAGAAGTTTATAGGGCAGGTGGATGATCGATATAGAAGGCAAAAGATCCTGAAGAAATCAGGACAGGGAAAAACAGATTGGACCGAAGAGGAGAAGGCACACAAGAGAAAAGGTAGTAGCGGTTCAATAGCTTTAGATAAAACGCAAAGAGGGAAATTATGTCTTCACAGAGCCAAGACGTATTACGAAAATGTATACGTAGGAGAAGTCAGTTGTGAACATGCTTTTAATATAGAGTACTATACTAAGGACTTTCTGAAAGGAATGCAAGTGATTCCAAATGTATACTTTGTGTGTGGTAGAAATGCCTACGTGAGATTGCCTGACAACTGGTACGGATCATGTTATTTGGCAATCATCTTCCCCAAGATATACCATGCCCAAGACTTAGAGATCATAGAGGGCAAAGCTTCAGTGAGGGGGAGAAGAGACCTGAGAGATGCAGAAATGGTCGGAGATGTATTTGGAGCTGTTTTTCCTCTTTTAGGACTGATTCTCAATGATGTCAAAATTAGACGATTGGCTACAGTCGTGGACAGGTTGTCTGCTAGCACTGCTAGGTCCTTAATGTTGGTGGAAGGAGAGATGCAATCGATAAGGGCCATGGTGCTTCAGAACCGTCTCGCGTTAGACGTCCTGTTAGCAAAAGAGGGCGGAGTCTGTAAGGCTTTGAAGGTCCAGGAATGTTGCACTTACATTCCAGACAATTCAAAGCCCTTGGAAAAGGTCATCATGAATATAACTAATATTCACAAGGAGATCGAAGACCTATCAAAAGAAAATGTTTGGGAAAAAGTGGGTCATGGAATGGGTGAAGTTGGAGGTTGGTTCGCCAACATAGGAAGGAGCTTTGTTTGGTACATACTGAAACCTATCATCATAATAGTGATCTGTGTGATCATGTTGTGGGGATTGGTGAGGTTGTATCAATGGTATAGATCAAATGAGTTGGAAAGATCCAGAAGAGAGCAGCTACAGAGATTGGCTGCTATACAAGACAATCAGTACAGGAGCTTGAGGGCTCTTGAAACGCAGAAACGAGGAGCATTAGCAATTACTTCAGTTTAAAGTGTTGGTGATGACCCCGAGAGGTCATCAAAGGGGGGAACTGAGAGAGCGTAAACTGAATAAAATGTATGAATATATCCGATTTACATGTAGTACGCACAAGTCATGAAGAGAAATGCCATGAGTGCGAATATTATATTCACCTATATCTGAACTGTGTAGCCAAGGTAGAGAATATATACAATGAAGTGGAATTAATGTAGAATGAGTACGAAATGTATAACCTTATTAGATGTGATTAATCAGAGTCCATGCTAAATGTAGCTGCTAATGGCAGAAGGGCGTGCTGCAAGGCACAGAAGGGAACAGGCCACATGGCCATGTCTGAAAGAGTTAGAATGGGATATTTTTCATTTACATGGACAGCACAAATGTTATAATTAACGTTGTTTATTCGTTAGACTTATATTCCATAGATGTGAGTTCCTTTTATTAATTCAGAAATGATGCTAACATGTTATTTTAGTTAACTACTGCAAAAAGAGTTATAGGCCTGAAAGTTCTAATCTGCACGCAAAGGCACAGGCCGACTTGTGTCTAGAAATTGTTGCAAACTTCTGTTAGAAGTCTATGAGAATGGGGATCCAAGTACGGATGTCTGTCTGCAAATGTGAGGGGGTCTAAAACTAATAAAGAAAATGAATAGAGAACTGTTTAGGAGGTAGACGCAGACATGTAGGAGGGTTTGGGAATGTTGGGGTGTATCAGCGGGCCGGAGACGAGTCTGAGAAGCAAGGTCAACTTTAACGCATGAGGCTCGACGGGGAAGATGATGGAAAAAGCCAGAAGAAAACATCACGTGAAGGGGCGTCTCCCAAGGGGCGTCTCAGAATGTCATTGTTTTGTAGTAGGGACAGCACCCCTGGGTGGAGGTAGAGCAGATGCCTGAGGACCCTTCAGAGAGCGGATGGGTAGGCAGAGAGGGGTTATGACTGGCGAATATAGGTTTCCACTTAGAGATTAAGAGTGGGTGATCTTCTCAGGAAGACATTCACAACTGACACCTTTTGGTAGGATGAGAACTTGTTAAGTAGGGATACCATCCAGATCAGGGTAGGGACAGCCTAACCTGTATTTTCCCTCCTGCTGTAAATGTCCGGGAGACCTCAATACGTATCCATACTTGTAGCCTTATTATTTTTAGAACTGGTGCTTGTAGTTTTCATTGCTCGTCTGAGGGCTTTCAGAGAGCACATGTATGTAGTTGGGCCTGTATATCTCGTGAATCTCATCTTGAGATGCCTGTACTTGCAACTTATATTGATTTTATAATAAACCTTTGAAAGCTAGAAGTAGTCTGTGGTTCTTCCGAGTCAAGCCATCATTGATTGAACTGACCTGGTATTGGATGCACCTTCTTTCCTCAAAGACAGGCAACAAAGATTCAGTCGACCAGAATCGGGGTTAGATCAAGGGTGATAAGATATTGATCTAATCTTGAGCCCCAGCAATCCCCCACAGAGCTCTCCGCTCAACATCTCTTAACTACCTCGTGGTCCCCAAATTCAAACGTAAAAAGCACAGTGGTTTGAGTTTCTCTGTTCTGGCCCCCTCCACCTGGAACTCCCTGCCATCCACACTTCGTCTTTGTCCCAGTTACGACTGCTTTCGCAGACTATTAAAAACTCTGCTATTCCAGTCTGCATACGAGTAACCCCCTCACCCCTGATCACTGTACTTTGTCAAGAGCGCCATGAAACCGTTGGTGAAAGTGCGCGGTACAAATAATTTTAACGTAACGTAACATTCAGGAACAGGCGGGTTAAAGCATTCTGAATGGCCTGTTGTCTATTTAACGAGGACTTTTTGACATTCAAGTATAAAGTATTGGAATTGTCTAAAAGAAATGTCATCAAAATGATGACCACTGTCACTCTGAGTTCAGCTGGAATAAGAGAAAATATATTTTTCAAAGTTCTGATAATAAAGAAGCAGGAGCTCACAATCCTGCTGACCTGGGCATCAAAAGTGAAATTGTAGTAAAAAATAACCCTCAGGATTTTAGCAGATTCAACCAGCGATGGTAAAGGACCACACGTCTCTGGCCACCAAAGTTCAGACCACACCAAATGCTGTGCTCCAAAAAACCAAGATCTCCATCTTTTCAGCATTCACTTTTAAGAAATTGCCGTCATCCAGGTACTAATGCAATTCAAACATTGTTTGAACTTGTCTGCTACCAGTGGCAGAGTCTCTGATATGGAGACAATAATTTGAGTGTTGTCCACATAGGATAACACCTGAAATCAGAATGAGCGTACCAGGTCCGCAGGAGGGGAGACATACAGATTGAATAGGGAGGGGCTGAGGGGGTGCACTGTGGGAAGCCCACAAGGGAGGTTGAAAGACTCTGCTCTACAATTACCGCAGCTGACTGGAACCTATCAATCAGAACGGAACTAAGAATGTCCAGAGGAGTGGCCCCTTTCCGCTGCCTGATGTAATCTTTAGACCAGGAAGGACGGTGATATCACATCAAGTGCCGCTGACAGATCCAACATTACAAACATAGCGGCGCCCCCTTGTTCTACTTGGCAATGAATGGAATCTGCAGTGGCAACCAGCACAGTCTGTGTGCTATGACAAGCACCTATTCTGTGATGGATCTAAGAGGTCCTAGGAAGTAATGAACTCAACTAATCCATTGTAAAATATTTTTCAAGCATTTTTGCTTGTACAGGCAATAAAGAGATGGGGGAAAGGTTTTTGAGGGCCTCCGCATCCACATTAGGTTTCTTTTGAAGTAAAACAACTATTGCGTCCTTCCAAAGACCGGGATACACTCCCACTGTTAATATCTGACTAAAGACTTTGGCCCAAACAGTCACAATCTGATCCTTGGAGAATTGTAAAACCTTTGGTGGGCAGGTTTCATCAGGTGAGCCTAATTTGTATGTTCATGAGGAGATTTTTCTGTTTGCAAGGAGGAAATAGAAGATAGAGCAGACAGAACTGCCGGGAGTGCATGTCAGCAAAGTCAGCTGCGCCAATCGAGGGGAGAGGCCTATCCTCATTGACGTTGAAGTCTGAATAAATCTTTAGGATCTTGTCTCTGAAGTAGCCCATAACATTGTTGCAGAAACTTTACGAGTTCTCCATAGACTGTTGGACAGGGAGACTAGAGAGCTCTTTTACCACTCACACTTTTGAATACTCTTGTAAAAATATCTTCAGATAAAATATTGCTGTATAGAATATTGTGTTTATGTGTTTTTATATGTATATTATTGTATTTTGTTTTATTTTAATTGTTTCTTAATTTGTTTGTTTATTTTGACAATGAATTTCTGTAAATTGTGAATGAAAGTGTTTTAAATGTGTATAATTAATTTGGATGTTATTGTTAAAGAGTTCATTAGGGGAGTTTTCAGCAGATCTTATTTTGTTCACATAGTTGGAGGATTTAGCCGCCACAATGGTACGTTTATACAGGTGTATCAGCTCTTTATGTATTTCTTTATCTTGTGGGGGGAAATTTGCCCACCATTTCCGTTCTTGTCTTGGACATTGCTGTTTGAGGGCTTTCAATTCCTCTGAAAATCAGGGTGATGACGCTTTAGCTCTGGTGCAGAACTTTGTTTTAACTGGAGCAACCTGATTGATTGAGGCCTTCATCCAATCATTAAAATCTTCTGCTTCGGTCCCTGCAAATAGTTATTTTTCAATAGCAACTCTGTGAGAGCAGAACCCATATTACTAATTGAAATGTTGATCAATTTCTACATGATATTGGTTTGCCATGCACCTGTTCTACCCATGTCTGCAGTACAACTTTAAAAGTCACTTCCCAGTGGTCTGCCCACCTTAATGGGGAAATATTTCCCACTACCAGGCCCAAATGGTTAGTAAAAATACCATCCAGAATATGGCCAGCAATATTAGTGGAGAATTTTACCAACTGGATGAAGCAGCAATCAGTCATGAGTTTAAGAAAGCTGATTGAATTGTTACACCTGGTACAGGGGCAAGTAGCCCACTCTTTACACATCATATATATGTCACTAGAATGTTCACAGAGACATACAATAGACATGCACTTTGTACACATTTCTTACCTGACACTATGATTGATGAAAAAATGTTGCTTGACAATACTTTTAAAGAGTGCCTTTATTGTAGAACTTAAGAATTTATTCACATAGGGGTGATTATGATGTTGTTAGGAAGGGCTCCAGATGGGATTAGGTATTGTAAAATTCAATATGGAATGCTTCCGAAAGGCATCTGGACAGCGTGAGTCTTTCAGAGCCGATTCATACAGCTCTATGGAAATGGTTTCCTGAGGAGTGATTACAATGGCTGATTCGGACAGCCGTTCCAATTCGGTTTGCCCGAGATGAAACAGCTTTCGGAATCTGTCTTTGAGGGCACGTTGAGGGCCCCCCTTCACCCAGAGGCATCCAAATGTGGCCTGTGGGGTACCCAAGGGACCCCTCTTCCCAATCATGCTCAGTGTGGCAGGCACATTGGAGTGCCCACTACAGGGTGCAAGGTTTTCCCCAACCACCCCTTTTTTTAATGGAAGCCTGTGTTCTCGTTCTGAACACAGGCTTCCATTGAAGTCAATGTGAGTCCGACCGAATGATGTCGGGAGGCATCATAATTGGTTCTCCGGACTCACGCGGCCCGATTAGTTTGGAAACAATTCTGGAACTGATTCATTTAAGACAGTTTCCAAACGACATCGGTATCGAGCCCTTAGTGTGTTTACCAAAGTTAATTGAAATATTTTGGATGTTTAATCAAGAACTAATTCTTAATTTGTAGCCATGCAGTCAAAATAAAAGACGTAGTAATAATCTTTGATGTATGCTTAATAAAGTGATTTGATATTATCAGTTTAAATGTAGAGGAAAAGAAAACCCTCTTCATGTTATAATGCTTTGCTAAAAGTGAAGGACTCATGGTTTCTAAACATGTGCTATATTGTCTCAGCAACATTCAGTGACTTGAATATTAGTTTAAAACTTTCCTCACTTGTGTACAATGTAGTTGCAAATTAAACGACAATACTAATATATGTACTTTCAAACATAGTTCTCAGTCATACTTCCCTTTGAGTAAATTGATTATTCACTGTATGCCTTATTCATTATGAACTAAATGTATTAAATAATTTATATTCATTTATGTTTAGCTGTGCACATGAATATTAAATATACATTATAGAATTACATGTTTAAATTGACTTAATGGTTTAGGGCTGTATTCCACCATGCTGCATTTCATATATTTCTGCATTCCAGTTCTGCTAATGTGGCTTCTTGCAGGTATTCACATGCATTGTTAGTTTAGTATAGATACATTATTTACTAGAGATAAATACATAAGCTGAAACGCAGACCTTGACAAAAGCACATGAGAAACCAGAGCACTAAAGAAGGGACAAAAATCTTTCCTGACCTAGGTTTAGAAGATGTCGTTCCTATGTCAACTGTGGAACATTCAGCGAATTTTGTAGTCTGCAATATGTGAACAAACATGGACAATGGATGTTTGATCATGATGTTACCAAAGGGGAGTCACCAACGAACTTTGTGGATTATATTATACAAACAACCCCATTGACTTCAGACTTTTGCAGATCTCTTCAGAACTCTGCAGATCCTAGACCTCCACTAAAAGAAGCACTTAATGCTTAGGAATAAATAGCACATATGAGGCAGAGAGAGAGATTTCAAGGGAGATTCAAGAAAGCCATAAGCACTGGTGCAGATGGTGGATGGGATGAAGAACAGAAATCTTGGAGAATTGACATGATTGAGGGAGCTAGGTTATATCCTATAATTCAAGTGAAGGGAAGGGTAAACGCACGGAAAAGAAAAGAATAAGGAAGCCGAATATGTAGAGAATGGAGGTGTAGAAAGTGACAGTGAACCAGATGAAGATTTTGTGACTGAATTATTAAAGAACTGTCCACTTCCATATAATGATATGCTCACTGGTAGAGTGAGCAATGCACCTATAAGTGAGATCTTTGATGTAAATTTGAATCAAAATTAAACTGCAGAACAATTGACAATGATAGCTCCTTCTAATTCACATGCTCTAAATGCCTCAGATGCATTGACAGTTCCTGACACTATTGGTCCAGTTGTACCTTTGTATAAGCGTGGATCGTTAGGAAATACTACACATACTTTGCCTGTTCCTACTGGGATGAAGTGCAACATTGTGAGAGTAAATCTTAAGTAGCAGCAAAACTAGTTACAATTACAACATAAAATATTTTGATAGCCAAGAAACTGTCTGAGCAGCAAAGAAAAACACATCTAGAGAGTGTCAGAAGTACTTCCCCCTCGATTTGGGAGGCACTCTTGATTACCCTTTTAAAACCTGGCAAGAGACCAGATAGCTGTGCATCATATAGGCCACTACAGCTTATACATTGAAACACTAAAATACTGCTACTAGGCTGCTCCTCTTGCTGCCTAATCTGTTCCTACTTGATCAGTCCCAGGAATCTCCACCTGGCACAACATGTGAACCCTATTTGGTGTCTTATACCAGCTGGATCTGAGACCAACTTCTTTGGTATTATTTTGTAGATGAAACAGAGGCTTTTAATTTCTTAGAGTACCTTCTGGTGGTGCTAGCCTGCATTGGCATGCTGAGATTATATGTAAGCTGGGTATGGCCAGTGTATGTTGCTCCTGTGGTCAGGTCTGTATCAACTTGCACATCTCAGCTCCTATGCCAATAGCTAGAATCACATCTCAGGGCTGCCCACTTTCCCAGATCCTTTTTGCAAGTGCCCTAGAACCAATGGCAGCTAAACTATGACAACACCATTCATATTATGACCCTAGGTTCAAATCCCAACAAATGCTAAAATAACTTCATATAGATTATATTATTCTTTATATGAGAAATCCTTGCAAATATTTAAGCCCTTTTACAGGTGGTTTATACAATGTTGGGCAGTAGTGAGTACCTACATAAAATGGGGCAAGTCAGCAATATTCTTCCTTACCACTAGTACTAAATATTTTGTACCGAACTTTCTGTTGGAATGGTGTGAAGATCCAGTTAAATACTTGTGTACATGGGTCAGCCGGGACAAAGACAATGTTATTATGGGACTGCTGTCAGTAAATAGAAGATCCGATAACAAGATGGATAATTCTACCAATTACAATGGCAAGTTAAATTGCACTAACTATAATGGTGATACTCCCAAAATCTTTATATCACTTCATTAACAGACTAAACCCCCTCACTAAAATGTTTTTTCAACCACTGAAACTGTGATTAATCAAATTGGTCTGGGCAGGGAGGCAACCCAGACTGTCCTGTTATAAAATGACCCTACCGTACCAAAAGAGTAGTTTTGCTTCTCCTGCCATGGAGCTATATTATTTGTGTGCACAAACTGGTTTCATCCCCAACAGTACATGCCTCACTAAGCAGTGGGAGTGGGTGTTGCAGACCCTACCTACTTGCGGCCGCACTCTGCAAAACAAGTCTCTAGTTGGTCATCTGAGATTAATACAGTGCAGTGCGCACTACAAGCTTGGGGAAGACTAGAATTCAAAGCAAGCCTTGAGTTGCTATTCTCATCTGTGCTCACATTGCCACACTAACCAAACTGCTCTATGGCCACTGAGGAGAAAATTTAATCCCAATTTAATAAACTAAAGTTCAGACAGTGAAGGTGACCTTTACACTGATGGGTCATTTATCTCGTCTGACTACAATAGGACACTTGAGTCACACAGCCCACTAGACATATTTTTATATTATTGACTCAGGATGATCAGCAAACAAATTACTCCTGAGTCCCTGGAGGAATCTCCTGTCTCTAGGTTGCTTGAATTATTCATTGTGGCTAAATCACCCAAATGGTTAGTAACATCCCTGTAAAAAGTTAGTTCAATGGGTTAAGTGGAATGTTGACTAACAAACTGACCTAACTGATGAGATATGGGAACATTGTTGCTTCCAAAATGGGGAGATTTTATAAAATACTAGACTCAGTCTCATCAATTTCAGACCTCCACAGATTTTGTCATACCCTTCTTGTACTGTGGACAGGGGTCTGAAACAAGCCTTGTGCTGTGAAATATGGCATGCTGCATAGGCAGGATTCCTACACCTAGCATGGGTCTGTCCTGAGATTCAAGATTACAGGCTGGAGGTCCCAGACACCTTGTCAACGATGTTTGATATGACAGTTAATATTATACCACAAATAGAATTGGTCGGATGTAGGGGGTGGAATCAATGACTCATATGAACAGGAAATACCTTTGTGCTACTGCTAGCGAAACGACAAGTTGCAGAACACTGACAGATGGAAAACGCCCCAGTGCGCAACGCTTGGTTGTCAGACTTAACATACTGTAATGAACATTTAAACATATACGCAGAGATGCTCCCTGAGGCATCATGTTCTAGAGACATCTGGGCTCATCGCCATCGTTCTGGGCAGGCGAGCAATGAGTTGATCAAATTTCATTGGTCCTTGCTCTGGGCTCGGATGTTGGAAAGACCACAAAGTATCATGTGGTGATCTTCCTGTGATAGTAAAGAGGATGATGAATACGAATAGGCTGTTGAATTTATCTATTAATGGTGTAGAGCTTAAAAATGATCATTTTATGTATGGACTAAGACAACTGAGTGGTAACTTTTAATGACAGACTGTGAATTCTATGGCCTTAAGCACCTACGATGTGCCTGGCTGGTATTCAATATATTACTGTGTTAATTGAAAAAAGTCAATATTAAAGAACACTTGCAAGAAAAAGCTAGGCAACGTATGTACTCGCCTATATAATACTCATTAGTTAATGGACCTATCTAACACTCACAAGAGAAAAGAGAAACAATGCTTGTTCTCTGTGAGTGAATCGATATAGGTGTTATCAAAGTATGTAGATGTTCAATTAAAAATAGCATTTCTATGATTGCGTACATATTCGTAGCCTGATGATAGTGTGCTAGCGATATTCTGGAGTCACTAATTTTACAAGTCAATATTTTGTGCCTTGATGTTGTAGGATACACCCAGCTCTCAGTACACCTGCGGCCAAGACCCCATCACACATGTGACAAAGGAATGCAGGTACTGGAATTACATTCCTGCTCCAATTTAAGAAAGAGCTGAAGGCACATCACTTATAAGATCACTATACATACAGACATCAAGCAATTTCATGATAGTCCTTACTCTCTTTCCAATGATAAAAGAGGATTTTCCCCTTTATGAGTCAAAGAAGTCTTTTAATCTCACAAAAGGTATTTTGCAACTCATGATCACTCATTAAGAATTCCCCTCCTATTTGTGGTGTCGCAATGTTAAGTCTCAATAATTTGCGACCACTAATGATGACTTGTGGTGGTATCTGACTTACAAAGTGAAACTGTCTTTGCCCCAGATTTCAGTCTTGGCATGAAAATGTATTTTTTTTTTTTACATTTTCCTGTAAGAAATGCAGAGTCAGCCGTCGAGACCTGCTATATATGCAGGAATCCATTGGGAGGCTCGCAAAATGCTTCCGACTTAAGAATAATCATAAGGCAGAAGGTTATGTGACGTCCTACAAATCAACATTTTGAGATACAACTAATAAGTTCAAATGTAGCATGGCAAAATGCTAGATAGGTCGGAAAATGTCAGAGGGAATTTATATCCACTATATGTGACCCACCCAATGATAAATTCATCCTTAACTCCTGAATTGATGAATGGTATATGTTACATTACTGATTTTGATGGCTGAGACAGAAACATGCACCTGTATTCTCTATCAATCAGACTTTCTGTCTTAAAAAGAATGATTAAGGGGCTTACTTCAGCAAACAAATGAAATGTCTGTTTAAATACATTTGTAGATGCCTTAATTTAGCTCAGTGGCATATAGAAATTGATCTGGAGACTTGCTGGCAATGCAGAGTATCTGGAGAGATAGCTTGCAATCCTCAATGAATCATTCGGCCACTGTTTCCTAGCGCACCAATTTCCAGGGCCCCCCTCTCCTTCATTGAAATGTTCTCTGGTTGCTGATGAGAAGCATTCAAGGCCAGAAAGAAGAACCTTCTTAATTGTGTCTCATGATCTTTTTTCATCCATTTGATACTACAAGAACTATCTGTTACTTTTCATGTGAAATTCATGACAGAATTTAAGCGAGCAGTAGGCAATGACATCAATAGTCTACATCCATTTAATCGTGATTTGAGAATAGATAGTGACCTCTGATTATGGTACTGAAAAAATATAGCATACCTTTACTTTCAAACGAATGTTCTGCTTTAATTGGACATGAAACACTTGAAGATCATCTTGTGTTTGATTGAACAGAATTATCTGCATATTTCAGCAGAGCAATCTCTAGATAGCAAGTAGAGCTGCAGAAAGATTGACAAAATCTCGGTCATACATGTATGTGAGTGTGACAGGTACTACTGGATAGAAGTTAATATGCATCCTTATGGTAAACCATTATAGGTAGGTGTGGTATCTCCCTCTTTGCCCCCCGGCGGCTCCGCATGTAATGGTGCTGCTCGCGGTGACATCACTTAGAATGTCACCGCGACCAGCGTTCCAAGGCGAGCGCCGGGGACACTGAGGCGGTGACAGCGGCAACTAGAGGCTGTGGCTGAGGTCACAGGAGTTCGTACATGATTAAACTGTTATCCATCATTCACCGTGTCCTGGTCGTCTTTATGGTGAATGCTACACTGGCGACGAGGGTCAAAAGCCTGTGACCTCAACACGCCGAGAAGAATACGGCCGCAGGAAGGAAAAGGAATAGCAGCAGCTGACTGGAATAAACACAGCCGGCCGATCGTGAAGGAAATGAGTCACGGTGTAACTGACTAAAAGAAACGAAGGAGTGACAGATGTAAGCAGCAGCCCGGAAAGAGGACGCGTCGTCGAAAAGGAGGAGAGCGGAGGAATCGTAGGTGCCTGGGGAAAGACGTCAATAACTCACTAAACGACTGTCATCCCGGAGGTGAGGTACAGTTGTCTGAAGTCCCGGCGCGCTGATCCCATGCCTCCTGCTCACGCAATGTGTGGCGTACTTTGACCTAGACAAGCATAAGGTCAGGAAACCCTCCGGTTCATGTCGGCCCCTACCAAGTGCCAATTATAGCGCCACCGGAGCTGCGGATCTAGCGAGAGCCAGGCGCATAGTGTCCAACCCTGCATTCAAAACTTTCACCGCGCGTACCCTCTACCTTCAACGGGGCGGTGTTGTGTGTCATCGCCACAGGGGTGCGTGTAGCCTGGTCTTCCGTGATTGCATCCTCCCTGCCCGGACAGCGGTATGTTACATCAGGCGTCCTGATAAGAGGAGTTTGTTCGCTCAAGGACAGCGCTAGAAGTGAGGAGTGTGGGAGGAAGCGCTCTCCTGAAGCTAAGCGTTTTGGGCTGACGCGCGCTTTATTTGCCAGCAGCAGGGCAGCGTTGAGCATTGTTGACAAAGGGGCGTTTGAAGCCTGGCCTCGGGTGGTGAATTCCCTCTGCCCAGAGCCCCTGCGTTAGTGGCGCGTGGCTTTCAGCACGCAGGTGTGAAGAGCACACACGGAGCAGCGCAAATAGTGGACATTAGAGGTATAATCCTGCCGTTTTGGATGGTGAAGCAACGCGTTTTGGGCTGTAGTCAGATCTGAACTTGCCAGGGCTGCAGAGAAGTTTGAGGCGTATTGGCTGTTTAAATGAATATGAGTGGAATACCCAGGGGCCCCTGAGAGCGCGACGTGGAAGGAGTGAGGGGCCTACGAGCGCAGCGGAGTAGCGTTTCTCTGTCAGACTAACCCATCCTTATGCCTGAGTGACTGTGGGTTCCACTGTCAGAACGGCGTGGAAAGTGGAAAACCATCTTGAGATCGCACTTTTGGGAGCACAGCAGTGAGACCATTTTGTTTAGAGTTCTGTCTTGACATTCTACACCAAGGAAGCATCTCTATCTTGTGACTTTGAGAGCAATGTATTGAAATTTTGGAGGGACAAGTTTTATCTTTCTTCGTGTACATTTTGGCGAGTGGAAGGTGTCCAAGGGTGGTTGGACTTCTGTTCCCTTATAAGTGTCTCCACTGGTGGTTTAATTCCTTTTCCCGCTAGTCACGTTTAGTCAGCTCAGTTTTCAGGTTCTCACTGAATGCAGTTTGCTACTCGAAGGGTTGGTGCCTTCTTGAAGGTTAGAGCTTCTTTCTGCCTATTGTGTATTAAACATGCAAAGTGTGACCCCTCCACCCTTCTTCCTGACCAGCCCAGGGGACCCCACCATCCTGTGGAAAAAATGGAAAAAAGTGTTCCTTAATTATGCTACTGTGTGTGGGCCCAACTTGGGTCTAGAAAGGAAAGTTGCATTACTGGCTTATTACTTGGGCGCAGAGGGGGAGGAAGTCCTAGACCATCTCCCGGATTTAGGGGCACAGGAGGCAAGGGGTCTGAATGAATTTGAAATTAGTCTTAAGAAGTTAGACTTGCACTACCTCCCCAAGACCAGCACAATTATGGAGAGGTACCATTTTGGTAAGAGGGCACAAAAGGATGGGGAATCTATAGAAGATTTTGTGTCTGAATTGAGGAAGTTAGCTGCAACGTGCAAGTTTGGGGGAGCGAGCGAGGAGAGAATTAGGGACCAGTTTGTTTTGACCTGCAGGATGGAGCGTGTGCGTGAGGAGCTTTGGCTTAAAGATGACCCGCCATTGAGAGAAGTCCTCATCATAGCCAAGCAGGTAGAGCACATGTTGCAGTGTGTCAAGGAGATTAAGCAAGATGCAGGGGAGAAGAAGAACGATGACAAGACAAATGTCAGCGAGGTGGTGAGCGAATGTGAGACTGTGTCTGTAGTTAAGGGTCAGAAGGCAGTGGGCAAGGAGCAGAAGGAAAGCAGACCGGGTGGGTCATTCAAAGGTACCTGCTACAGGTGTGGGAAACAAGGGCACCTAGCCAACGACAAGGAGTGTTCCGCCCTCAGGTTCACATGTAACAGGTGCGGTAAGAAGGGCCATTTCAGGCAATTTTGCAAGAGTGGGCAGGGGGCCAGTAGACAGAGTAGAGACAGGACAAATGTGGTGAGTGACGAGTTTGTTGTGCAAGTACAAGAGTTGAAGGCGCCAGGTCCCAGAAACCCCTTATGTAAGGAAGTTACAGCACAGATCGAAGAGGAACAAGTTGATAGTCCTAAAGACACCATAAAAGTTGGGAATGTTGACCTAGATGCATTGTTTGACTCTTGTTCTCGAATAACTATCATTAATGCCAAGGAGTTCTCACGTGTGTCCAAAGGCAAGATAACCTTGAGGAGGTTAGACCTGAGACCAGGAGGGTATGGAGGGCGCCCCATCTCCATGAAAGGGTACTTCCTGGGTAAAATTGAGTACAGAAACAGGTCTGCTGTGTCCAAAGTATATGTGTCCACTGTAGGGGACAACATTTTGGGGTGGCGTGCTCAAAAGGGGTTAGGAGTGTACCTCAATCCCAACAGCAATCCCCAGATCTTGATTCAGGAGATACAAGAAGGTGAGGCTGACATCACAAGAGAATTTGAAGAGGTGTTTAGGGAAGAGCTTGGGTGTTTGAAAAACTACTGCCACAGGATCAAATTGAAGAAGGACGCCAAGCCCGTTGTGGCAAAAGTCAGAAGACTCCCCATAGCCATTCAGGAGGAGGTCAGAACTGAACTGGAGAAACTGTGCAAGGCTGGAGTTATCGAACCTGTGGAGGCGACCGAATGGTTGGCGCCCATCGTGGCAGCGAAGAAAAAGGATGGGTCAGTCCGGCTCTGCATTGATTTGAGGGCACTCAACAAAGAGGTCGTTGTTGACCGATACCCCTTGCCGAACATCACCCAAATGATGAGCATGTTAGAGGATGCCAAGGTGTTTTCCACCCTCGATCTCACCTCGGCCTATTTTCAGATAAAACTTCATGAGGAGTCTCAAGAACTCACTGCTTTCGTGACGCCCATGGGTGCGTACAAGTTCAAAAGAATGCCTTTCGGCCTAGTCTCGGCGGCTGCCGTCTTCCAAAGAATCATGGGCAACATCCTGAAAGGCATCCCTGGCGTCATGTGTTACCAGGATGACGTGCTGGTGTTTGCTAAGAACCAAGTTGAGCATGATCAGAGACTGAGAAGTGTACTGAGGAGGTTTTTGTCCCAGGGCCTTACCGTGAAGAAGAACAAATGTGTTTTTAGCTGTGCCGAGTTGGATTTCCTGGGTCACAAGATTACAGCAGAAGGCATACGTCCCAAGGTCGAGCTCCAGGACACCATTGTGAATCTGCCACCCCCAAAGAACAAAGACGAGATCAAATCATTCATGGGGATGTTGGAGTTTTATGGGAAGTTCATCAGAAACTTAGCAGGCAGGACTTACGCAATCAGGCTGTTGCTGAAGAAAGAAAGCGAATTCAAATGGAGCCAAGAATGCCAGAGCGAATTCGTGGATGTAAGGAGAGCTCTTGCAGAAGCCCCCAGTTTGAAGTCTTACATGCCTGGCCGGACAACGATCCTCACCACTGATGCTAGTGCGAAGGGATTGGGAGCGGTTCTTACCCAGAAAGGCGTGGAAGGAGAAGAAACTGTGGCTTTTGCCTCAAGGTCACTCCAAAAATCTGAGAACAACTACTCAGTCATTGAAAAAGAGGCATTGGCGGTATCCTGGGCAGTAGGCAAATTCAGAGACTTCCTGTGGGGCACACAGTTTACCCTCGGAACCGACCACAAACCGCTGGTAGAAGTGTTCAGCAAGAAGGGTTTGGATGCCATCTCCAGTAGGATAAGGCGTTGGGTGGTCAGTCTCCAGGAGTACACATTCAATGTCGAGTATGTCCCAGGAACACAGAACCTTGCAGCTGACTGCCTGTCCAGGCTTGTCAGTGATGTAGAAGCAAGTGAAATGCGAGACAAAACAGATGAAGATGAAGAAGGATTCATGGATGAGAACGTCTGCACCATCCAGAAGGCGTTGGGTGAAGAAACGTGGAGAAAAGCACAAGAAGAAGATAAGACCATGGAAGAAGTTTGCAGTAGAGTGAGAGATGGATGGAAGCACGGGGATAAACGTGATGAAGACCTGCGGCCTTTCCAGGCTGTCAAGGACGAGTTAACCATTGTTGACGGATGCCTGTTCAGGGGAACAAGGCTTGTACCACCAGCTACTGTGAGAGACAACCTGGTCGAGATAGCTCACGAAGGGCACTTAGGTATCACTAAGAGCAAGCAAAGACTCAGGGAAAGCTATTGGTGGCCAAACATGGACCTGATCACAGAAAGGAGAATCAGGGAGTGCATCCCGTGCTGCAATAGCGACAAGGTCCTGAAGCAACAGACACCACCCATGGTGTGTAGGCCGCCCCCGTCAGGACCATGGGACGAGTTGGCTTTAGACATCATGGGCCCGATGTCTGGGGAACTGCGGACACCTTACGTGCTGGTGCTCATGGACCTGTATTCTCGGTGGCCGGAGATAAAACTCGTCAGTGAAGTCACGACAAAGACTGTCATCGGATTCTTGCAGGAGGTGTTCATCCGAGAGGGGCTCCCCAGCAACATTCTCACTGACAACGGAGTGCAACTATGCTCGAAAGAGATGGAGGACTTTCTGGAAGAAAGAGGCATCAGACACAAGCGATGCGCATTGTATCACCCAGAAACCAATGGCATGGTCGAACGTTTCAACAAAACCATCAAGGAGAGCATCCAGCTGGCCAAAGCCAGTGGCGTAAATTGAAAAGAAGAGTTGTGGAGGCGTCTGGAAGCATACAGGTTCACGCCGCATCAGACGACGGGCGTCACCCCGTTCAAACTGCTCCGTGCAAGGACACCCAACACCAAGCTTACCCCAGGGTGGATGGAATGGCACAAGGGGTGGTCGGACCGAACCAAAGAAAAGGACAGCCTGAGGAAAAATGAACAAGCCATGAAGTTGAGGAAAGAAGGATACGACCAACGCAAGGCCACACGAGAGGTTGGTTTCAAAGTTGGAGACAACATAAAAATCAGAGCTCCCACAGGGAAGGCAAGCTGGTCAGAGTACAGCAGTCCCACGAAAATCACAAAACTTTTCAAGAATGCAGTCAAGACCCAAGAGGGGATAATATGGAACCTAGGGAGGGTTGTAAAGTACCACCCTCCTGTAGAAGTCCCAGGAGATGAAAAGGGGGGGGAGAAGGGTCCTGGGAGGGATAGCGGGTTCACTGTCAGGAGATCGTCAGGTGTTTCTCATCCGGGCCACAGGCCCCGCAGGAGAGTAACCAGGCCTCCCAGGCGTTTTGATCAATATGTAATGATTTGACTATTGCCATTCTGCTTATGTAAGGTCTTAACTCATGTTTGGTTTCTGCACCTCGTTCTTCTAATGTTTTCAATTTCCGCAGGGAAGGGGGATGTGTGGTATCTCCCTCTTTGCCCCCCGGCGGCTCCGCATGTAATGGTGCTGCTCGCGGTGACATCACTTAGAATGTCACCGCGACCAGCGTTCCAATGCGAGCGCCGGGGACACTGAGGCGGTGACAGCGGCAACTAGAGGCTGTGGCTGAGGTCACAGGAGTTCGTACATGATTAAACTGTTATCCATCATTCACCGTGTCCTGGTCGTCTTTATGGTGAATGCTACAGTAGGGTCTTCTGCGTAAGCTTCTTCTCTGAGAAGGCAGTGTCCATGAAGTTTCAGAGTAGGGCCACAGCCTGGGTGAGACACTTCACCAAAGGCTACTGCAGAGTCGAAATGAGTGATATATACATTCGTTTCCTGCTTGCCTGTTTCTGAGCCAGAAACTGCTTCATCGCATGTGAAAAAATGTGATTGGAATCACTACCGGTGGATAATGTGGCTATCACTAAAATATTTTGCCAGGTTATGAAGAAGGGGGTTGCAAGTAAATTATGAAGTTCTTTTAATGTGCAGTTTTCAAATTCAATGTTTGAGTCCTCTTATGTAAATGAGTAAAAGGATACTGCTTTTCCTAGAAGAAGGTATCTGCAGATATTGAATGAATGTTAAAGTAAGCTACTTGCTTTCTACCCACCCAGGAGTTCGAATTCCGTAGGATATGATATGAATATGATATGAGAAGGCCATCGGGGCCTTCAAATTTTTAGGGGCCTGATGCAGAATTTGCCACTCTGTCTGCCAAACTCTGAGTCCCCTACTTTATTTTGAGTCCTGCGAACCGGCAGGGCCACAGTTGATCCAATTGCATGCTTATGTGCTTGAGTACAGTTCCAGATAGTCCCAATGCAGTACACCAGCGCAAAAGCACGCAGTTAGAACAATCGCGATCTTGAAGTTTGATTTGGAAGGATTTGCTGATGCTCTTAAAGCTTTATTGACGAGGGGTTCTCTTTCCTTTCTTGAAATTATGTATTTTTGAAGAGAGATCGCTACCTTCAATGTCCTGATGAAGGCCATATCTTTGCAGAGCGGGCTATCGGGGGCACTGTAGAGGGTCGAAACGTCGTTGGATTGATATATTGACTGTAACCAATGCATAATTTAGCTAAGAAACCTGAATTTACATCAGAGTCTCTGCATCTAGAATTGCACTTGTATTCAGTCAACATCGTCTTTCTATCACGGTACACTTTTTTCATCTTTGCTGCAAACCACTGACACTACACCGTTTTTGGAAGCACCTACGTGTGTATATGACTGCAGTAACAGTGATTGAATAACTTTTTTTTTCTATTACAAAAAATTATACTATTTCTTTTGTCAAGTAAGCGTAGGCTTGAGTCTTCTGCCGAGGGAATCACTGTAGGACATTAATGTTGCTGCTAGAGAAGCTAAAAGTAAAGCTAAATCACTCCACATAAATCTGCTGCCAATTATGTTTCACATCCAAGTAAGAATTAAACCAACTGCGCGGGCTTCTGCAGACGTTCTTGCGGCTGGTGTGAAACCTGTGACAGAACGCTTTTGACACAACATCCATTTACATGCAATTACAGTTGCTTCTTTAAGTAAAACAGGTGCAGTTTGACAGGTTTTTTGTTCTTCATTTTATTTCAGGAGAAGGTTCCAGAACCTGGCATTAGGAAGAACGGAAACGTTATTTCATTTTCGCTATTCCTGCTTGAGTTGGTACAAAAATTTGAGAAAAGGCTTGAGGAACATTGTGCTTGTCCAAAGGCATTTTCGCATTTTGAAACAAGACTTTTCCACCGAAAAGCAGCTCGTGTTCTTTTACACAATGCTTATGCGCTTTAAATAAATAATTCTCTCACAAGGGGCATCATCTGTCAAATCTTGCAGGTTGCCATAGGAACAGCATTACCTACTCTCCGACGTGAGCTCACTGCTCATTCCGCCGCCTGGCAGGGTGGTGGTGCCTTGTTTTAAATTAGCGGCCCAGTTAATATCATAACAGATGCTTTTCGTCTGGGCTAACCAAAAATATATTTAACCCTACAATGATTGAAAATATTTTGATGATAACTACCCCCATACATCTCAGAGAGGTGGACAAACATAACTTGATTAATTCAGTTTCCTGCTATGAGACATTCATAAAAATGTTGTTAGTTGTGTGCTGTTGTTTTCCAAACTAATATAAGGGATACCTTTCTGCACAAAAACAATCCCCTGAGGCATTCTCCTCTTTCTATGTGTGCTGCAGACATACAAAGAGGAAAAGCACGTGGGGAAATAAAGCTATTTTTCCTTGTTAAACCTCACCTGGGAATTAATGTATGACGTTACTACGCCATACAATACCACGCAGTAGGTTACAACACGGACGTTACATCGTCCGCGTTGTTACCACACATGGCTTTACATCGCAGGTCGTTTCTATGACTTGCACTAGATGGCGCGCTGGACTCAGGAATAGTATAAATTACTAGTCCTACTCCAGTTAGCGCAACAGCAGGGAATGTGTTGCATTTAAAATCCAACACATTCCCTGGTGTTGCGCGCCATCTAGCGAATGTCATAGAAATGACTTGTGATGTAATGCCATGCATGGTAACAACACGGACGATGTAACATCCATGTTGTAACCTACCCGCGTGTTATTGACAGAGTTGTAAAGACTGTTTCCCCGTGGAAATCATAGTATTTTAACACTTTACTTGCTCTGCCAATAATGATAAATTAGAGAGTGTGTCAAAATCCATGGGTGGTGCGTGCGAACACATCTCCAGTGAAATGCCTCCATGAGGTACAGTAACGGAACACAGCAGTTTGCACTGAGTTGCGATACACTAGATGTATGATACCACTCAGCGCCGCACAATGGGGTATAGCGTGGCTTTTAAAATCTTAGTAGTTGCGCCGCACGTGCTACCCATTGCGTGGTGCAAGTACGACTCAACTACTGGATAAATATGGCCCAAAATCTTGCTACAAATTACACTGCATAAATTGCAACGAGCAAGCACTAACACTTCCATAAATGTTGATGTGTTCTTCTGTTTGAAAGAAATTGGCTAAAAAATTGAGTGAATTACAGGAAGTTCTTCTATTTTCTAAATTTCTATGTCCCATAACCAAGTATGTTTACTGCAGGTGCATCTTACTCTATTGAGATGCACAGCCCCCAAACCCACACTCTGCCCACTGCAAAGAAACTGGAGCAAGATCAACGAGGAGCACCTCAACTCCACCCTCAACGGTGACACCCCACCTCGACTGACGCCATCCTCGCAGCCGAAGAATTTCATGGATGGATCGACAACTGCCCAGATGAGCTCACAACCCTCCACAACCCTGACAGACAGCGCCCCAGAAAGACCACCTGGTTCACCGCCGACCACCAAGAATACCGCACACCTTCATAGGTCTCGAAAAGTTTTGGAAAAAAAGCAAATCCCTGGAAGACCCACCACATGTAAGAATGCCATGGCAGAATACTACCAACTCATCAGATCCACCAAAAGGACTTTCATCCAGAACAAGATCCTTGCCAACTTCAGCAACTCCAAGAAACTCTTCAGCATCATCCAGGAACCCACGGAAACCCACGGAAACCACGGACGTCACCACCTCCCTGGACCTCTGCAAATTGCTCTGCTCCTTCTTCCATCTAAAAATCAAGTCCCTCTATAACAACTTCAACGAACAGACACCGGATGACGAAACCACTCCCTCATCCAGAAACACATGCCAGGCCACCATCTCCCCCTGGTCCCAAGTCACCAACAAAGACACTGCATGAAGTATGAAATACATCTACTCAGGAGCCCCAATGAACCTCTGCACCCCTCCCATCTTCCAGAGAGCCACCTCCGCCATCACACCGGAACTACGATGCCCCATCAACGCCACCTTCGAAACAACACTTTCATTGTGACTGGAAATGCGCAGAAGTCTAACCCCTACTCAAGTAATCCTCAGCAGACCCAGCAGATGTCTAGAACTACCGACCCATCTCCTTTCTCCCCTCCGGAGCCAAATTCACAGAGAAGACGGTCAACGTCCAGCTTACAAACTTCATCAAAGAGAACTCCCTCCTCGACCCCTTTCATTCCGGATTTTGCAGCAACTACAGAACCAAGACTGCGCTACTCTCCAATACAGATGACATCTCCACACTCCTTGACTAAGGCCACACCACGTCCTGATCCTTCTCGACCTCTCTGCAACCTTCGACACCATCTCATACCCCACACCCACCGCCACACTCCACGACACCGGCATACAGGGAACCGCCCTCAACTGGCTCCGCCACTTCCTCACCGACAGAACCCAAAAAATCTGACTTACACCCTTCCTCTTTGAACACACAGAGATCAACTGCGGAGGACTCCAAGGATCTTTGCTCAGGCCTATGCTCTAGATTATCGACATGGCCCCAGTCGCCGCCATCATCAGACAGCACTTTCTAGCATAGTATCCTACGCAGACGACACCCAGCTCATCCTCTCCCTCACTAAGGACCCCATCACCACCAGACTCAGCTTCTAGGAAAAAATGCAGTATGTCCCATTCTGGATGAGCAGCTGCCGCCTAAAGCTCAACTCAGAGAAGACAGAGGTTCTTATCCTCGGACCCTCCCCATCTGCATGGGACAACACCGCCCTCAGTAATACCCACATAGCATGGCTGAAACCTCAGCATAGTACTCGACTCCTTCCTCTCCATGACCCAACAGATCAACGCCGCTGCCGCCACCCTCGGCTCCTTTGGAAGACCTTCAGATGGACCCACCCGAATCAAGAAAGAACGTTTCCCAGGCTCTCATAACCAGCAGCCTGGACTACGGAAATGCCCTCTACGCCGGCTTTAACAAGTCTCTACTCCGCAAACTCTAGACCATACAGAACACTGCAGTCAGACTTATCCCAGGCATCCTGTGACACAAATACATCACCCAACACTTGCAACACCTCCACTGGCTCCCGGTTGAGAAGGGAGTAACCTTCAAGATACTCACCCACGCCTACAAATGCCTCCACAAAACACAGATCCCAATATCTCAACAAAATAATCTCCTTCCACGTACCCAAAAGAAACCCCAGATCTGCCTAACTCACCCTCGCCAAAAAACTCTGCACATCCGCAGAGCAAGAACGGGTGGAAGAACTTCCTCCTACATCATGGCCAAAACCTGCATTGAGCTCCCGATTGACATCAGATGCACCCCTACTCTGCATATCTTCCGGAAGACCCTTAAGACCTGGCTCCTCTACAGACTGGATCTGCTCCCCTCCCCTAGCGCCTTGAGACCCTAACGGGTCAGTAGCACACTTCGAAATTCCGTTATTGATTGATTGATTGATTGATTGATTGATTGATTGATGTACATCTTTGTATTCATTGGCCCGGCGTTGCTAGAGGGTAATGGGATTTGAAGTTCTGGGCCTGGGGTTCATTATCAGTTGGGAACTGGTCTTGGTTGTACTTGGATGCTCCAATAATGAATGGACATATAAATACGTATATCAAAGAGATCAGTTGATCATTCGGCGTTCCAACAAAAAGATTCAGAAATAGCTTTTACGGCAATGCATTTCCACATTACAGAAGGCAATAGACATAGCCAAAAGTGTGAAACGCTTTATCAACTCTTTTAAAACCATTTAATGTTGATAGTATATCTGTGGGGGTGGCTACATTATCTTTTAAAGATACTAACATACCTGGGGTTTTATAAACACAAAATTCAAAACCATTTACAACATTGGGCTGCACTGGCACTATATTCTCTTACAATCACTGTAGTTGAAAAATTGATTCTGCACAGCATAAGCGATGTCGAGCCAAGGGTAAAGTATGTTTTTAATGTGGCAAGATTAGGCATTTTGGAACTGAGTGTCAAAGTGTAGTAAAAGGGTAGGGCTGATGTCGACCGAGAACCTTTTTAAGTATTGCCCGGCGCTAACCGCCTCTCATACCACTTGAATCTATCAAACAAAGAGGCAGGCGCTGGAGACTGGAAGGCAGGAAACAGGAGTTTATTCAGACGGAGCAGAACACATCAAATCAGACAACAGGGTATCTTCTCGAGGTGCTCTAACCGCATCTCTGAGGCCTAGCCTCTTATACACAGTTTTATGGCTTTATTGCAAGAAACACATCTTTGTCAACACTTTGATGTACGGAAAGACATCCTCAGAATCCCCGCTTCAAGCCCGTTCCCACACACATTTACAGTAGAAGTCCCCACCCTGGTCTCAACAGGTGATGATTGTCGCACAGCTGGGCATTCCGCCGATTCCCGGAATGCATGCGGCTTTGATCGGATCTCATGGGGTGGGGGCTTTGATCAGTCGTGGATCCTTTGATGGGGTAAGCTTCCTACTGTATGGGGGCAATAAACAGCATCCGCAGGGCCAGGTGGTGGTCTGGGAACAAGCAGGACAATCGGGGACAGAGGAAAGGGGGTTTATCAAAGGATACAGGATCATGAAAGGAATGGAGGGAGGTGTTGAACTGGGAACAGGATGGGGTTCCGAGGCAGGGTTGCGCTGAAGGGAGTTTTATGGCCCAAGCATGTGAGAGCGGGGGCTGTCAGCGTGCGGGGGATGCTTGCGAGGTTAGGAGAGAGAGAGACGCGCTGGCTATCGGCAGTGGGCAGAGAGGCCATGGCATTCAAAATGGCTGCCACTTACGCACACGAATGAGCCTAAAAGGGACAAGATGGCGCCGATAATGTTGATGTCGCAAACTAGATTTTAACAGTCCTCCCTTTTCAACATATCTAGCCAGCTTGTTTAATCAATATCTATCTTCATCAAATTCCTAACCTCGACATCATACAATGCTCTCATGCGTTCTTTTTCGAAGTCCAGAGTCTTAGGGCAGATACAATTTGCACATAGTGAACACAGAGGCGGCAGGCATTGAATTCCTAGGCAGAACCCCATATTACAACAACGGGTATCAGTATGATCGTAAGTAACCTCCACCCCCAGTTCTTCACAGTACTCCAGAACCAACCACCAAGCGACCATTCTTCTTGTTCCTGGTGAACTTCTGAGGAAAGTCTGTGGAGGTGTTCAATGGCTTTGTACACTGAGGGTGAATTGTCCGGTATATAGGTGCAGCAGCTGGACCCAATGATACGGCATGCTCGTCCACGATCCGATAGAACCACATCTAGAACAAGGCGGTTCTGGAGAGCCACCAGGCGGACCGCTTGAAGCTCGGCTGTAGTGTTCGCAAGGATGGCAGCTGTAATGTTCATTGTCGTCTCAACTGCCTGGGTCAAATGTCGGATGGCACGGCTGTTCGCCATCGGACCCCAGAGTGGAACAAGTCCCTTCATTGCGTCGAGGAACTGTGCTCCGGTGGAGTCGGCTTGCTCAATGTCTTTCGCTCATTTTTGTCTGTGGTGATTCGCTGGAGCTACATAGGTCGGAGGAAGGATGAAGGCAATATAACAGGTGCCCCCCCAGCCTTTGGGGAGCCAGGTCTAAGCCTTTGTACCACAAACGAAGTACATATTCGGAGAAGTGACAAAAGAGGGTGGATCAGTTGAGTCCAAAGTTCTGGTGATGCGGCAAGCGCTGTGGCCTACCAGCTGTGTCCCAAGACCTTCGATACACATAAGGCCTGTGACTTTGATGATGGATAGGGCCACAGTCAGGGTGGCAGCTGTTCGCTTCCGGAGGTAGGAGAAGGTGGGTCTGGTCGGGTTGTTGAACACCTGCATTTCATTCCGTTCTTTGACGGGGATGTCCATGTGGATAGAGTCGTTGGATGTCAGGGGGCAAAAGTGTATAGCAGTTTTCTTCGTTTTGTTCTGCCAGACCCCATGACAGAAATGTGTCATAGTTCTGCTGGAAGTGGCCTTATCCCTGTAGCTTTCTTGCAAGAGGATCAGCCAGGCAAGGCAGGAGCCGTGAACCGAGAAGGGTGATGGGATGAAGGGTATAGAATGTCCAGTGGCGTGGGGTAGCAACCCCACGAAGGAACCCTTTTACCGATTCCACCAGGCTGCACAGCCCTGACTTGGTTTGAATCCAATGAATCAAATTCATTCTTTACTCTTATGTATTCTTCTTTTTTACGTTTAGTTTAATCCACTCTTGATTTATGTTCAATTCATTTTACTCAATCTTCGTCTTGACTCTAATATTTCACAAAAGTACAGGAGTCCAAAGTGGGTTTCTCATACCACGACATTTAATATATAAGCCTAATGCATTTCGGGAAGTACTTTCCCTTCTTCAGAGGCGTCTGTAAATGCAAATAAAAGTTTTAGCCCCTTGCATTAATTCTATACAACATTTTCTTTACATTAAAAACAACAACAAAACTCATCAGTTAAAAAGTCTCAATCTTGTGTTTGTCATATTCTCCGAACCATGTGCACAATACATAAACCTGAGTTTAAAAGTCACCCACATAGTGCATCCCCCATTTACTTCCTCTCCTTAATCGCGTAAATAAAATCCAACGTTTCATCCACTAATCAATCCTATTTTACTATCTGCTAAATGAAACTGCAGGCTTTTACTTTGGATACAAGTGGAAATGTAAACAGCTTAATGCTCACCGTGATCTGTCATTTCACCCCGATCTTTTAAAATAAAATGTCCCATCCTTTAATTTCCTGACGGAAAAAAAAATGCTTGTCATCCGTTTCTGTCCGAAGTTAAGTCTATAAATGTAAGAGCGCTCTTATGTGTGTTCCCGCCCATATTCAACATCACCAAATAATTATCAGCACCTGTGTTCCTCAAGGTTTTAAGCTGACATTAACAACAGACTTGTTGAACTGCATTTTTCCAATTACTTTAAACCCAGTGCCACTACACCTCCCAGAATGCAATACCTTCTAACCCTCTCCATATACATTTTTAAATGAATGCTCGCATTTATTGTGCTCATTTCCATTAACATCACTGAGTCCATTTTTTCACCAACTGTTTATGGTTTTGCCGAGTCTGCATGACTATGTTTGTAAAGGGCTCCTTGTTGCCTGATAATCAAACTTGGAAGGAAACCCAGCTCCTGTGACTGTTAACATCCGTTTGCCTTAATCATTTCCTTGCTCGATATTCCATTGCTCTTAATATAATCCTGGGTGCAATCTCGTTTGAGACGAAAAAGTCATGCTAATGAAGTTCATTGGGTGGAGATGCACACCTCGTAGTCTCTATTTAAATCCTTGTTTTAAACCTTTCCTTTCACCATGTAAATTTTGACGGCGTGCAATACCTGCTTCGCGCTTCGTCTCATTGCGCTGCAATATTTACAAATCCACGAAGGAACCCTTTTTCCGATTCCACCAGGCTGCACAGCCCTGACTTGGTTTGAATCCAATGAATAAAATTCATTCTTTACTCTTATGTATTCTTCTTTTTTACGTTTAGTTTAATCCACTCTTGATTTATGTTCAATTCATTTTACTCAATCTTCGTCTTGACTCTAATATTTCACAAAAGCACAAGAGTCCAAAGTGGGTTTCTCATACCACGACATTTAATATATAAGCCTAATGCATTTCGGGAAGTACTTTCCCTTATTCAGAGGCGTCTGTAAATGCAAATAAAAGTTTTAGCCCCTTGCATTAATTCTATACAACATTTTCTTTACATTAAAAACAACAACAAAACTCATCAGTTAAAAAGTCTCAATCTTGTGTTTGTCATATTCTCCGAACCATGTGCACAATAAATAAACCTGAGTTTAAAAGTCCCCCACATAGTGCATCCCCCATTTACTTCCTCTCCTTAATCGCGTAAATAAAATCCCACGTTTCATCCACTAATCAATCCTATTTTACTATCTGCTAAATGAAACTGCAGGCTTTTACTTTGGATACAAGTGGAAATGTAAACAGCTTAATGCTCACCGTGATCTGTCATTTCACCCCGATCTTTTAAAATAAAATGTCCCATCCTTTAATTTCCTGACATTTAGCAGATAGTAAAATAGGATTGATTAGTGGATGAAACGTTGGATTTTATTTACGCGATTAAGGAGAGGAAGTAAATGGGGGATGCACTATGTGGGAGACTTTTAAACTCAGGTTTATTTATTGTGCACATGGTTCGGAGAATATGACAAACACAAGATTGAGACTTTTTAACTGATGAGTTTTGTTGTTGTTTTTAATGTAAAGAAAATGTTGTATAGAATTAATGCAAGGGGCTAAAACTTTTATTTGCATTTACAGACGCCTCTGAAGAAGGGAAAGTACTTCCCGAAATGCATTAGGCTTATATATTAAATGTCGTGGTATGAGAAACCCACTTTGGACTCCTGTGCTTTTGTGAAATATTAGAGTCAAGACGAAGATTGAGTAAAATGAATTGAACATAAATCAAGAGTGGATTAAACTAAACGTAAAAAAGAAGAATACATAAGAGTAAAGAATGAATTTGATTCATTGGATTCAAACCAAGTCAGGGCTGTGCAGCCTGGTGGAATCGGTAAAAGGGTTCCTTCGTGGATTTGTAAATATTGCAGCGCAATGAGACGAAGCGCGAAGCAGGTATTGCACGCCGTCAAAATTTACATGGTGAAAGGAAAGGTTTAAAACAAGGATTTAAATAGAGACTACGAGGTGTGCATCTCCACCCAATGAACTTCATAAGCATGACTTTTTCGTCTCAAACGAGATTGCACCCATGATTATATTAAGAGCAATGGAATATCGAGCAAGGAAATGATTAAGGCAAACGGATGTTAACAGTCACAGGAGCTGGGTTTCCTTCCAAGTTTGATTATCAGGCAACAAGGAGCCCTTTACAAACATAGTCATGCAGACTCTGCAAAACCATAAACAGTTGGTGAAAAAATGGACTCAGTGATGTTAATGGAAATGAGCACAATAAATGCGAGCATTCATTTAAAAATGTATATGGAGAGGGTTAGAAGGTATTGCATTCTGGGAGGTGTAGTGGCACTGGGTTTAAAGTAATTGGAAAAATGCAGTTCAACAAGTCTGTTGTTAATGTCAGCTTAAAACCTTGAGGAACACAGGTGCTGATAATTATTTGGTGATGTTGAATATCGGCGGGAACACACATAAGAGCGCTCTTACATTTATAGACTTAACTTCGGACAGAAACAGATGACAAGCGTTTTTTTTTCCGTCAGGAAATTAAAGGATGGGACATTTTATTTTAAAAGATCGGGGTGAAATGACAGATCACGGTGAGCATTAAGCTGTTTACATTTCCACTTGTATCCAAAGTAAAAGCCTGCAGTTTCATTTAGCAGATAGTAAAATAGGATTGATTAGTGGATGAAACGTTGGATTTTATTTACGCGATGAAGGAGAGGAAGTAAATGGGGGATGCACTATGTGGGTGACTTTTAAACTCAGGTTTATTTATTGTGCACATGGTTCGGAGAATATGACAAACACAAGATTGAGACTTTTTAACTGATGAGTTTTGTTGTTGTTTTTAATGTAAAGAAAATGTTGTATAGAATTAATGCAAGGGGCTAAAACTTTTATTTGCATTTACAGACGCCTCTGAAGAAGGGAAAGTACTTCCCGAAATGCATTAGGCTTATATATTAAATGTCGTGGTATGAGAAACCCACTTTGGACTCCTGTGCTTTTGTGAAATATTAGAGTCAAGACGAAGATTGAGTTAAATGAATTGAACATAAATCAAGAGTGGATTAAACTAAACGTAAAAAAGAAGAATACATAAGAGTAAAGAATGAATTTGATTCATTGGATTGAAACCAAGTCAGGGCTGTACAGCCTGGTGGAATCGGTAAAAGGGTTCCTTCGTGGATTTGTAAATATTGCAGCGCAGTGAGACGAAGCGCGAAGCAGGTATTGCACGCCGTCAAAATTTACATGGTGAAAGGAAAGGTTTAAAACAAGGATTTAAATAGAGACTACGAGGTGTGCATCTCCACCCAATGAACTTCATTAGTGGGGTAGCAACCCACAGATCCAGCAGTTGGTGGCATTGGTGGCAAGATTGTGTTGGTGCAGCAGCTGCACGAAGGAGTTGTTCCAAAACTCCTTACGCCTTTCTCGGAGTTGTGGTGAAAGAGAAATCAGATAATGTTCTTTCATTGTGGTAGGCTGTGCAGGGGTCAGGAATGTCTCATGAGCTGGTGCGCTCTCTTCCACAATCCAGAGGGTGGTCTTGAGGAGGAGACAAAAGAGAAGAGCTATAAAAAGTGCAATAGTCTTTGAACCGTGGATTTTGTCAGTCTTTGGGTTTCTGTAGCGATTCTTTGGATATCCGGTTGCTTCCATCATCTTCGTGCCGGGGGCTTCCATCATTTTCATGTCGGGCGCTTCCATCATCTTCAAGGGGCTCGGTAGCGGGCAGAACCACAAACTTCATCTGGCTTCTCTCCTGACAGCCTTAGTAGTATTAGGCCACGGTTCTGAGAATTATGACTTAGTCAGTGGTCTGCTTAGCCGAAGCTCCCTCCTTTCGTCGCAGGTTATACCCTTCTCTGAATGGCACAGTGGGATCGGGAAATTTTGCCAATTCGAGGGTCTCTGTATCAGGATAACAGCTCAGGGATGGTCGGTCTTCATTCAGGAGCTCTTCTTGGGTGTTCATGTCTTCGGTCGTCGTCAGGGTCGAGGAAATCTTCTTACAGTGGTGTGCATGTACCCAGTTGCGCTTCCCCTTCACTCGAAGAGCTGTTCGGGTGGTGATCAAGACTTGCCAGGGGCCCGTCCACCGGGGTTCCAGACTCTTTGCACGCTGGAAGTTTCGAATTAGCACGTAGTCCCCGGGTTGGATGTCGTGTCCGGGACCCCTGGAAGCATCAGGAATGGCATGCAGCACCTGTTGGTGGATAACAGACAGTGTCTTAGTCAACTTGTACAAGTAATCAGACATTAGGACGTCCGGGACGTCATGAATGGAAGTCCGTTTCGGTGCAGACCAGACGCTCATGGGCCGGCCAAAAACGACCTTGTAAGGTGTCAAGTGGTGTTTGGTGGGGGTGGAACGCATTGATAGTAATGACAGTGGGAGAGCGTCTGGCCATTTCAGTCCTGTGGTAGCCACTATCTTAGCTAGTTCGAGCTTCAATGTGGCATTATGTCGTTCAACTAGTCCAGCAGATTGGGGGTGGAAGACTGCGTGGAACTTCTGTTTTATACCCAACCCCTTCAAGATGAGTTGGATAACTTCGGCTATGAAGTGGGGGCCAGTGTTGCTCCACAAAATTCGACAAAGGCCATAACGAGGGAAGAATTCTTTCAGTAGTACTTTTGCAGTGGCAATGGCAGTGTTGTCACAGGTTGGATAGGCTTCCACCCATTTGCTAAATGCGCACACGACAACAAGTACATACTTCAGACCTTGGCATCTTTCTAGCTGGATGTAGTCCATCTGTAGGACTTCAAACGGATGATTGGGAACCCCAAACCCTCCCCGGGGTACTACAGTTCCTTTCCCGGGGTTGTGTTGCAGGCATATCAGACATTGTTGGACCAGACGTTTGGCAGAGTCTGCGATCTTGTCATTGTGCCAAACTTTGGAGACAAGCTCGGTCATACGGGCAGATCCAATGTGTGCAGGAGAGTGTGTCATGGTCAGTATGGGGATCAGGTATAAATCGGGTAGCAACCATGTGTTTGTGTCCTTTGTCCGCCAGCAGCCTTCATCGTCTTTCAATCCCACCCGTGCCCATTCAGTCAATTCGTGTTGTGAGCTGGCCATTTGGATGTCCCTAATAGTTTCCCTAGCGTCTGTCCATTTCTCTGCTTGTGACCTGGTCACGTACATGCACGTCGTCGTCCTATTCTCAGCTGTGGTTCGGGCAGTGATGTTGGCTAGTGCATTCCCCTGTCCAATGATGTCTGTCACCTTTTTGTGTGCTTGGCATTTTATTACTGCAAGTTGTTTGGGAAGAAGGACTGCTTCAGTTAAGGCGGAGACTAGATCTCCGTGTAAGATGGGGGTGCCGTGTGAGGTCAGGAATCCCCTCTCCTTACATAGGAGCCCAAAATGATGAACCACCCCGAAGGCGTACTGGCTGTCGGTGTAAATGTTTGCTGTGGTTCCCGCTGCCAGGATACATGCTTGTGTGAGGGCAATCAGTTCTGCTGCCTGTGCAGATCGTTGTGTGATGCGGGCTGTCTCTACTACAGTTCGGGCTGTGGTAACTGCATAAGCGGCTGAGGTGGTGCCATCGGGGAGTTTGATGCAAGAGCCGTCCACCCACAGTTCACGTCAGGGTCTGGGAAGGCTGTGTCTCTGAGGTCGACCCTACTCCTAGTCTGTTCGTCCGTGAGGGTCACACAGTCATGTACAGGGGACACATTGGGATCGTTCTCTGGTAGGGGTAACAAAGTCTCTGGATTCAGTGTGGTGCATCTTTTCAGGGTGATGTGGGGTACAAGCAGAGTCAGTTTGTACCAATCAGTCATGCACTCGTCAGATGTTGCGTCTTAGTCTGGTTCAGGAGGGTGTCAACCGCATGGGGCACTAACACCGTGAGGGAGTTCGAGAGTACGATCCCCTCACTTTGTCAGATAGAGATAGCAGCGTAAGCTACGGCTCGAAGGCAGGCAGGCAAAGCTCTGGCTACAGGGTCAAGAGTGGCAGAGAAGTAAGCGCATGGGTGTTGCTTTGGGCCAATGGACTGGGTCAAGACAGACAAAGCACATCCCTCTCTTTCGTGAGTGTAGAGGGAGAAGGGCTTCGTATAATCGGGGGTTCCTAGGACAGGGGCTGAGCAGAGGGCATCTCTTAGTTCTATGAAGGAGGATTGGCATTCAGGGGTCCAAGGGAGTGGGAAGGGGACATCTTTAGCCAGCAGAGAAAGCAGTGGTTTCACAATGAGGCTGAAATTGGGCAACCACTGTCGGCAGAAGGAAGTGAGGCCTAGCAGGGAGCGAACTTGTTTCTGGGTCTTAGGGACAGGGGTCTCTAGAATGGTCTGGATTCGGTCGGGAGTAAGTTTCCTTCCGTCTTTGGACAAGAGGTGGCCTAGGTAAGTGACCTTGGGTTGCAGAATTGCAACTTCTTTTTGGAGACCTTGTGGCCATTTTCCGCAAGGAAGTGCAGGAGTTGGATGATGGCTGTGACTGCAAGTGGAGTGGTGTCGGCCGCCAAAACGATATCATCGACGTATTGTATCAACACCACTCCATCGGGTAACTGGACTGCGTCCAGTTGTCTTTTGAGGGCTTGGCTGTAGATGCTGGGACTTTCAGTGTAGCCTTCGGGTGCTCAACAGAATCTATACGAGCGGGCTTTTAGGGTGAAACCAAAGAGGTATCGGCTGTCTGGGTGGATGGGGATAGAGAAGAAGGCGTTCTTTAGATCAATGACAGTGAAGGTGGTGGCAGTGGAAGGAATCAGAGTCAGAATAGTGGTGATGTCAGAGACTACGGGGTACTGAGGTACAACTACCTTGTTGACCTCTCGTAGGTCGATGATGAAGCGGTACGCTTTCTCATCTCCCTCTCCTTGCTTCTTTATGATGGGTAGGATAGGGCTGTTGCAAACATTGTTAACCACTTCCTCTACCACTCCTGCATCTATCAGGGACTGAATAATCTTTACCAATGCCTTCTCGCCCTCGGGGGATATCCGATATTGTGGAAGTTTTGGGAGTATTGCGTCCTGTCGAACAGTTATGTGCACTGGGTCGATCATCATGCGTCCTACATCCGAGTCAGTCTTGGCCCACAGATATGGAGGCAGAGTGTCAAGTAGGGACAAGTCAGCGTCAGAAATGGAAAACATGCGTCGGGAAGGACAAAGTCTGAGCAGAGCCGGGTTGTCGTGCAGAAAGACCCGAACTCCATCTTGCGAACACCTAATAGTGGCTCGGAAATGCTTCAGCAAGTCAAGTCCCATAATGGCGTCAGGGGTATTGGAAGAAAGCAAAAACGTTGTGTCAGTGATGTTATTTTCTAAGTCAAAGGAGATCGGTGTGGACAACGGGTTAGTGGACGGCGTTCCATCGAAACCTATCGATGTTACAAGTGAGCCAGACAAGGGGGCCCTTGGAATCAGTCGTTTAGATAACGCACTACGTGTTGCGCCAGTGTCTACCAGGAATGGTGACTTCGTACCCAGGACCTTAGCGGTGACATAAGGACCTTGCTGGTCAACATAGAGCTCGACTGGATCCCTCCCTTGCCCTTGGCAGTCCTATGCGAAGTCGTGTGTGTCATCGCAGTCAGACTGTTGGTACTGATTCTGTCGGGGACGGTCAAATGTGTTCGGTCTGCCAGATCTGTCGTTATTCGTGTCATTTGTGGACCCTCGTCCCTGTCCTATATTTCTTGGTCCCCCCGCTACGTCTCTGGGGTCCCTATTCTTAATCATCTCCAACAGGACCGGACACTGGGATTTCCAATGGCCAAATCCCTTGCAAAATGCACACTGGTCCTCACCAATATCTTTATGTCCAACATGGGGTGCGGGTGTACGATCTTTAGGGGGCGGGTTTCTAGGAGCATTTGACTGGTAATTTCCCTTGTACTGCTCTCGTCCTATAGTCACCCCTTGCAACTGTGCGATCATCACCCTCTCCTTCAAGTCCTTTTTCTTTTTCTCAGTCGCCCTATCGTTTTCGTTTTTCTGATGCTCATAATACTGGGCCATCTGGAGGATAGCCGCGGGTTTGGAGGCTGCCCAACTACTCTCGCTAGCCTGAAATTTCTGAGAGACTTCCTGCGACAGACCTTTGACATAATTCTGGACAAACAGATGGTGTTCGGTTGCAGTGGTCATGTCCTGGCCGCTGTAATCGGAGAACACCGTTTCAAACCGGGAGAAGAATTCTGATACGTCTTCCTGGGGTTTCTGACGACAGGCCGTTACTATCGACCAGTCCACTTTCTTTTCTGGGATCAGGGTTTTCAGTTTCTGCACAATTTTGTCTGGGAGTTCTAAAATGGATTTCAAAGGTTTCTGTCCAGGCTCTCATTGTCTATCTATGCCATCGAGTTATGACCAGGTATGTCCGAACAGCTCAAGGTGGTCGACTTTCCGGATTTGCTTCCACACATCAGTTGGCAGACATAACCCGAAAAACAAGTCGATGTCAGCTAGGGTCATAATCGTTGAACCTAAGGCTGTACCTTGTTCTGTATAGAAGGCAGTGGGGTTCTTCCGTAAATTAGGCAGGGATTTTTGGAACGTCAGAATATCTTGCCGATCCCATGGTTGGTAGACCCAGTTATACACTACCCTCCCTCTTGCATCTTGATGGTTAACATCATCGTGTGTTCCCTGACCTCGTGGGGGAACCCAGTAGGGAGCAGCCTCCCTTATATGCATCATGGTGCCAGCTTGTTCTATTCGTGGTTCGGTCGCTACGGGAGTCGTAGGTTTAGCTTCCAACCCTTGTTCAGTGAGGTGGCGGAAAACCTCAAGCGTACGCGCAAGGAGGTCCGTCACGTCACACTCGCCCTCATCCCCGATATCAACCTTTCTGTATAGGGTCGTTAGGCTTTTGGGACCTTTGTCTCAGTATCGATCCTCATACGCATTTAGGGCATGGTAACATAATCGTACGACAAAGTGCCGTCTGTGGCTCCCAGCATATGAGTTGAACATATCCATGATGTACTCCTCACTCTCCTTCCGTTCTACTAGTGTCTTTACTACCTTGTCGATCCCTGCTCGCTCATCCTTGCTCAACCTGTTCTTTCTCGTGGGATCTGTGTTTTGGGCCTCAGGGTTGTCTAACATTGTTGCTGTATCGAGTACAAGGGGTTCGGCCGGCGCGGAGGCCATGAGGACCGAGGCTCTGGTACTACTCTCGCCTGTACTTGGGGGTGGCGTGTGCTGTGCTAAAGGTTGGGAAGGGGCATATGGAGGGGGCATGTAGATGATCGGAGGACCTAATAAAACATCATCGTTGGCTCGCTGTTTCGAGGGTAACTCAGGGTAGAGCGTAGAGGGTGTTCTAACAGGACACTGACTCGATGTTTCAGACTCTTGCTTCCGTTTGGCTTCCTCTCTCTCTTTTATCTCTTCCTCTAACTTTCTGGCAGCTAGGTGAGCTGCTTTTCGTAGCTCTTTCTCTAATCTGATTTCGTTTCTCTTTTTACGTTGTTCTGTTTCTTTGCGCCACATGCCGAGACTATCAAGCATAGTGGACGTTGTCTTCTTGTTACGAAGGGCTGTTTCCAGCGCGTTTATTTTATCCTCATCGAAGGATCCTATCAGTGGCCACTGACTTTCCTGATCCTTTCTTGTATATTTATGCCATAGTTTGCTATAGGCTATGGCGATTAATCCATGCTTCATGAACATGTCCTTATTAGGGGTGCCTTCCAGTGGAGCTGGATGGTTCATCTCTAATAAGCGGTCCGGGCTGAACCAACTACCAATCAGTGGGGAGAAGATAGGCATGACAGATTACAACGGGGGACAAAGGTCCACACTACCTATCCTTCACTACTTGCAAAGACTAGACAGAATATTTCTATTCTACGTTATTTGCAAACAGAGAATATCTCAAAGAACCAACTTTGAACAGTCAATGTTCGGACAATCAATCAATCAGTGGGGAGAAAGAATAGGCACGACGGGTTACAGCGGGGGACAAAAGTCTGCGTTACCTACCACTCACTATCTGCAAAGGAAGAGAGAATATTTCTATTCTTCCTTGTTTGTAGACAGAGAGAATCTCAAAAGAACAAAACCTTGAACAATCAAATGTTCGGGTAATCAAACAATCAGTGGGGGAGAGAAATAGGCACGACGGGTTACAACGGGGGACAAAAGTCCGCGTTACCTACCCTTCACTATCAGCAAAGGAAGAGAGAATCTTTCTATTCTCCCCCGTTTGCAGACAGAGAATATCTCCAAAAAGAACCAACAATCGAAGAGTAATACTAGTATTTTCCAAACCATCAAACAATCATTTCGCAATTTGTCGTGTTACACGACCTTACCCGGACCGCATGGACAGTTTCTTGTCTTCCGCATCCAGCGCCCGATCGTCCTCTATTCTCCGTGACTGTCGCAGCACTCCTGATGGTTCCCAGTCAGGACCGTAGATCACTTGAGAGAGGTCTGTTCAGAACCAGTGAAGTTCGGATGATCGGCTGTCAGACGAGGGTCTATCGGACAGGAGCTCTCCCGATCGTTGCAGTCGTTCACTCTGTCGTCAGGACCTCTCCCACTGGATCCACGTGTCACTGATGGGCCCCACGTTTGGGACGCCAATTGTAGAAAAAGGGTAGGGCCGATGTCGACCGAGAACCTTTTTAAGTATTGCCCGGCGCTAACCGCCTCCCATACCACTCGAATCTATCAAACAAAGAGGCAGGCGCTGGAGACTGGAAGGCAGGAAACAGGAGTTTATTCCGACGGAGCAGAACACATCAAATCAGACAACAGGGTATCTTCTCGAGGTGCTCTAACCGCATCTCTGAGGCCTAGCCTCTTATACACAGTTTTATGGCTTTATTGCAAGAAACACATCTTTTTCAACACTTTGATGTACGGAAAGACATCCTCAGAATACCCGCTTCAAGCCCGTTCCCACACACATTTACAGTAGAAGTCCCCACCCCGGTCTCAACAGGTGATGATTGTCGCACAGCTGGGCATTCTGCCGATTCCCGGAATGCATGCGGCTTTGATCGGATCTCATGGGGTGGGGGCTTTGATCAGTCGTGGATCTTTTGATGGGGGAAGCTTCCTACTGTATGGGGGCAATAAACATCATCCGCAGGGCCAGGTGGCGGTCTGGGAACGAGCAGGACAATCGGGGACAGAGGAAAAGGGGTTTATCAAAGGATACGGGATCATGAAAGGAATGGAGGGAGGTGTTGAGCTGGGAACAGGATGGGGTTCCGAGGCAGGGTTGCGCTGAAGGGAGTTTTATGGCCCGAGCATGTGAGAGCGGGGGCTGTGTGCGTGCGGGGGATGCTTGCGAGGTTAGGAGAGAGAGAGACGCGCTGGCTATCGGCAGTGGGCAGAGAGGCCATGGCATTCAAAATGGCTGCCACTTACGCACACGAATGAGCCTAAAAGGGACAAGATGGCGCCGATAATGTTGATGTCGCAAACTAGATTTTAACAAAAGCAAGGCTAAATGAGTTCCTATTGTTCATGAGAATGGTACTGAAGATGAGGGTGAGTTTTAGAGAGGACTTACCTGTGTGCGAAACTGTTCAGAGTAATGAGGTTCAGAAATTTGCATGAGTAATGATGTTAGTTTGCATAATGCTGTGATTGCAGAACCACAGGTGGATGAGTCTGTTCTGATTAAGGAAGGTCAGGAAGTTTGCATGATTACTGTGCCACTCACACTGAAGTGGATGTGGAACCATATGTGCCACTGATGTGTGAGATTACCACTGGTGGTAGAGCATTACAAGTCGTGGTGGATACTGGATTTCCGTTCACCATTATTTCTGATTCTTTTTGCTACGAGAAATGGCGAGATAAGAATCTGGAACCCACTGATGTTAAGGTGTATGGATTTGGAGGTAAAGAGATCATTATGAAGGGTTATTTTGTGTCTGAGATAACCTTGAGACATACACTATTTTGGGGAAGGTGTATGTTGCTGTGGATGTATTGCAAGTGTTGGGGTGGAGACACCAAGGGAAGTTTAACATCACTCTTCATCACAATGCGAGAGTGTGTTTGGCTGAAAATACTATGAAAGTTCAGAGTGTATCATACAAGTTCCATGATCTATAACCAAGTTTCTTTACTGCAGGTGTATCTTACTTTATTGATGTTTATCTTTGCATTCAAGTAACGTGTGTGTGTGTTATCTTCCGACAGCAGGGCTTTGAAAATATTTCAAATAATATATGCTCTGTTGGGTGATTCCAAGTCTTCACAAAGATATTTGGTGTGAATAAGGTGACATAGGCTGCAGTGTAAAGAAGAAAATGCTGGCACCAATTCACTGTTCGAAGTGAGAAATACAGCAATAATGAATGTTCAATGGGCACCTCAGGGCCCTGAACACCGGTACCACTGCACCTGCTGCACCAATGGAGACTAACAGCTAGATTCATCATAGTGCCGTTTTGCAAGTCCTTAATAGCGATTATTAGGGAATCGCTATTAAGGACTTGCAAAGCGGGATTCATGTAGGAATCGTTAAATAAATTGCGATTCCTACACATTCCTTATTTGCGATTAGCAAATTGCTAATCGCAAATAAGGAATAACTCCCCATTCATTCCTATGGGCCTTTAAGCAATTTAAAAATCGCAAATAAGGATGCGATTTCAAGGGTGCCAGGGGTGTCCAAAGGACACCCTGTAGCACCCCTGAAATGTAATCTACATTGGTGTTGCGCACACACATGTCCAAAGGAAATGTGTGTGTGTAACATGCAACTTAGAAAAATGCATTTAAATGCATTTTTCTAAGTTTTCGCTATTTACCACGAGGTTTGACCTCGGGGTAAATAGCGGCCAGAAATAGCGAATTCGCAAATAAAAAATTGTTCATGAATTGCATTTAAGGAATCTCAAATAGAGATTCCTTAAATGCAATTCCTCGCAAATATGCGATTTCTCAATTACCGATTTTTGCATTTGGGATGATGAGTCCCAAATGCAAAAATTGCGCTTGCAAAGGGCCAGATTCGCAGAATCTGGCCCTTTGCAAGCCGATTTTTCTTTCATGAATCTACCTGATAGTCCCTTGCTTAGAGTTGGGGAAGGAGAATCACTGTTCTTACCTAAGAAACGTTTTTAAATATAGAAGTCAAGCATTGCATTTGGAATTACAGCGTTTCTAAGAAACCATTTGGTCTCACATTATATCTAACAATTGATAAACCATAGTTACCTTTGTTCACTTCTTCCTTCTTCTTCCTTTCATTTTTCCACATTCCTCCTTTCAAGTAGGATATGATATGTTTGAGATGTATTTTGGAAGGGGCAGGGTTTGGAAGTGAAATATTGTACAGATCTAACATTGTTAGTCATTGGACACCATAGTTACAGAGCTATCAATTTGGACAGACATTACTGGTTCAAACAGCAGAAATACTTCTTCATTTATGTGGATCTCACAAGCGGAAGCCGTAGGGGGCAGTTATATATAATGATATATTGTAAAAAGAACCATTTCTATATATGACTAAATTCTTTTAAATGAGCAATGAAATTAGCAGCAGAGTAGTTATTTAATACCCTTTGTGACCATTGAATTGACAACATAAAATTGGCAATACATATCCTGAAAACAAATTATGATTCTTTATTTAAATAATTGCATACATTTTCCGATGTCGTTTTATTGAAACTTTTGCATAACTGGTAAGACCGTGACTATATTCACAGATCGAGAAAAAATATATAGGCCTGCTTATGCTGTAATATACAACCAGTGGACCAAAGGAAACTATTACAGGGAACATCACTTTAAGTAGTAAGTATGGACACCTTTTGTGCCTTAGCATTCAGTGCCAGAAAAAAACAGACATAAATAATCAATAAGTAACTAAGTGAAGAAAGTTTTAAATGGAGATGGAGGATAAGGGGAAGAAAAAGGGTGGTCAGAAAAGCATTTAGAACATTACTCAACACAATATTAATGCATCAGTATATTGAAGGATCCCAAAATAAACAGCATAAACAGTAGACATGATAAAAGCATTGTAATTAACGTTGACAAGCTCCGGGAGGGATACGAGAGAAGCCTCTATAATTGACGATACTAATGGTTTGCACGCACAGAGGGAAAGCATGTAATCACAAGCATGGCTCCAGTGGCATACCACAACATTGTGCACAGAGCCAAACTCCTTTCTCCAAGCTGAAGAGATTAGTTCAAGACAACAAGTTTTAAGTGTCTGCAAAGGAATGAGGCATGAGCACAGTAAATAAACATCTCTCTCCAGGTCTGTTGCTCTGTTGTGTCCAAAGTATGCAAGGACTTTTCTTCTTGTGTACATCACTCAACTTTCCTGCCTGATGAGGATCCATGCACTACTCTAGCTTGCCGCTAAGGGCCTTCCAGGTATAATCAAATAAAAAATGAATGAGGCTAGAGGCAACTCGGTTGGTTGACTTGGGGACAAGAGAGTCCAATATGAAAACCTTGAAAACCAGGAGGATGTTGTGAACAAATATTACTAAAATGCAACTGCTACCTCCATAGTTCTGAAATTGACTGAGGCTATCAGGGTGTTGCACTAAAGCAGAGCGCAACACGTTTTTTTAAATTTAGGGAAACAAATGTTGATCTTTTAGTGAACGTTATTTATGGAGTAGGTTCTCGTATTTAGCATTCAAGAAGAAGAAAGGCTCTGCCATTTACTTTTCACATGTGTCTTGGGGATGATAAGAAGACCAGCAAAAGATGAGTGCATGGACCACAAAAACAATCTCTTATTATAAATGTCTCCTAAAAAACACCCTTCTTTCTACACATTCACCCTGAGTGACCTGAAGTAATACAGCTTGAGACTTCCACTATGGAGAATCTTAGAGGAGAACCACAACACATATTGCACCACCAAAGAATATCAGGCATCCCTTTGCAGGATTCTCATGTCTGCCATCTATGTCTTTTTTCAGGATGTTCTTCCATATGATCTTTATTTAGAAAAGGTTTGTTTAGATGAGGAAGAAACAATGAAAGTCTTGTGTGGCCTGGAGAGTAGAGCTCTGCCCACCATATATTTCGTGACGAGTTACTCCAGATGTGAGAGTTTTTTGAGTCACTTTCCATTCCATGAAAGTGTCCACAAATGCTCTAATGAATTTCAAACCATCAGAACCTGAAATGAGCTTGCACGAAGGTGGTGCCTGGTCTCTGAGATCTAGCTCAGCAGTGCTTCATCTCTTATCTGCTGAAGAACCATCTCACAACCTCTCTGGCTCCACTTTCAAGCCTTTATTGGTACCTTGGGCTAAAATGAATGTGGTTAGAATAAACAGGACAAGACAGAAGGTCAAGACACAAACCACTTCCTGCAAACTCCTTGATATAGAGTTTGGACACTCAAAGATATGTCAGGAATATCAAGAATGATCGTTCTATTACAGTTTCATTTCCGCCTTGAAGTTACACAAAGGTCAAGCATTGTTATTATAGAGGACAGGAAGTAGCTGGAATTTAGGCTACGTCTCACTTCCAGGGAGGAACATTTGGTGACATACTAGTCAGTTACTATAAAAGGCAAGTGCAGGCACTGTATAGTACTTGGTAAAATCTCCCTGTTATTTTGACTTACTACCCTTCCGTTTGTTTATCACTTGGTATTTGGAATCCTTCCCAATTTGTTATGTTTACCCTTCTGTGTTCCCCACCTCTGCATGTCCTCTGAGCCCCTTGGTCCTAATCCTCTGTTTTGTTTCCCCTAATTTAGTCAGCTAATTTCTCTTGCTCTGTTACTCTGAATGAAGATGGATACTTCTGCTCTCCATCTCAGAAACACTTCCATGGTGTTTGTGTTTGTTCCTGTGGTCACCTCTGCAACCCTCTCATTGAACCAGCATGCTGCATTGCTTCAAACTACCAGTTTTGTAGGCTCTCATCGGCCACTCAGCTTCAGGCCTGAATTCTGATAGGACTGGATCTAGTCACAGTATGCCCTTGCCGAGTGAGAGGTATGCTAAAATCTACATTGGTGTGATATACTCAGTGTTTGTTGATTTACACAGTCTGATCATGTTTGTCTCTCTCAGAAATATTTGAGTGCCTGTTCTGAGACAAACTTAGGCAGATGTTAGTGGTATTACAACCGAGTGCCTTTGGTGTGTTTTCCCTTTGTCCCAAGGTTTCTGATGCATTATTTTGTATCTTTGTTGGAGCAGGTGGGCTAATGGGATTGTTGGCCCTATTTCTTTAGGGAAATGTCTATTCGCCATCCTGACATGGTGGCCTATTAGGATGGCGGACGGACCTGCATCTGTCCGCCACCCCAGAGGAGGAGGGACCGTCTGCAGGGGCAGCAGCGGTCCCTCTGTGCTAATTAGGATGTGACGCCACCCTGGTGGTCACATCCTGTATTTTTAACATTGCGGCGGGTGCTGCTTGAAGCAGCACACTCCGCAATGTTAAAAAAATCATGTTTACCTTTGCGCGCACGAAGCTGCAGGCACCGCTTGGTGCCTGCCGCTTCGTGCACGCAAAGGCAGGGTGGTACCATAGGTACCCCACATGTGCAAAATCATGGATTTCATGTTGTGTGTTTCAAATTGAGTTAAGGGGTCATTAGTTCGAATCTCCTACAGGACTTCAGAGTGGAAGTCTCCGTATATATGAAACATACTTTTATTGATTATTTACATTCCAGTTCGATATCAACTTTAATAACCAGCCCCTTAAGTAAAGCAAAGAGATTAGATGAAAGGGGTACCACTGTATAGTGCCCAAGCCCAGTGGGAAGATATTGAACTCATTCTATTAATTATCATAATTATCAACAATTCATTATAAAGAACATGCATGCAGATCAAAACCGAGAGGCCAAATTCAAATAACCCATTGCTCATAGAATCTTGGCAAGAACCTTTGACTCCCAATACAAAAATGAGATTTGTTGATATGATGTGCACTTTAGCATCCTCAATATCTTGTTAGTACTCCGATGAGGGACATAGACATTGTTGTGTGAAGGCCAGCACGTTCAAGAAATGTATTGAACACCTTGACAAGACATGGCATTAGGACAGATTTAAAACTCTCAAGTAAAGTAGTTATAAACAATTCTCACCAGGCATCTTCCCACCTCAATAGCCAATATCTCTTATTGGGGTTCAATATTACAACCCAGGACAGAGACAAGAGACATAGGGCCTGAGTAACAAAGGTAAACTTGCACTTGTCACAAAGCGGTTTACTAGTACTATCTTTACGAGAGCAGAGTCACCGCAAATAAAATAGACATATTTTTTTATGTGCGGAGATTCTGCACTTGTAAAGATACTGCTCGTGAATCCATTTGTGAATAGCAAACAATCGTAAACTTAGATGAAAGTGTAAGTTTACCTTTGTGAATCAGGCCCAATGTCATTAGTAGTGTGCACAATATAAATTCATTCATTCATTCGATAGTCTTTTGGTCAGTATGAGTATTTAGTGAGTCTTTCAAATACTCCTATATTATTCGTATTGACCTCAATCAATCAAATTGAGAGTGAAATATACATCTCAAAAACATTTAGCTGCTTCTCCTGGTTCCTAGTCAGGAATCCAAACCCCACCCATCGCTCTCAGAGCCATATGCTCCTCCATCTGACATCAATTATTGCCTCTTCCTCTAAAACAGTAGCAGCATTAAAAGAGTCTAGAAATTCTCTGTAAAATTCTGATCTAGCATCACATTCAAGAGACACTGTGCTCAATACCCCCATCTGAACGTGAATCCATCTCTAAATAGCACTGGTCAAATTCCATGAGGATTACTTTCAAACAGAACACATGATTGTGCATGTTGAATATTTATTGAACGATGTTGATATAAAATGCCCGTGTAAGAATGTCTTAAAGGTGTGCTTTTTTACAATTCCCCTTTTTTGTATTAACAATGTATGTGGACCACATGCTGAAATCTGTATTTCACACTGAGTGGTTACATCTATGGATGTTAAATAAGAGTAGGCAACATCAAAGTATTTCCCTCATGCATACTGCATGCACATTTTTACAAATGCTATGCAATATTTGGTTGGGGTTATCACCTGAATGAAACTTGTGGGTGAGGTTTTACTTCACATACAAAAGCTGTGTAAGATTTCTCCTGAATGTATTTTCCATGCAAGTTCTAAAGTAAAGTAATGATTTTTGCCTCATCAAATATATCATTAAATAAGCAAAATCCAATGACTAGGTAATATGCTGAACTAAAAAGAAATTGTCTGGATCTAGCAAAGAGGCACCCATCAGTTTCAAGACACTGTCCAAAGTCCCTACACATGAAAACCAAATCTATTCTTAAGTACCTTAAGATAGACCCTTGCTGGTGAATTTAATGGGTGGTGAATATAATGTACAGAGCTAAGTATTGATGGCATGACCCTATGCAAAGACATAAATGACTTATGTGACATAATTCAAGCAGTGTCTGCAGAACACATCTTGAAAACATTTCTAATCGAGTACAATGTTATCGCAGATGAGGGGTGAAACCCTGAAACCGGTCCTAGGATTCTTGTTTCCGGTCCAGGGAGGACCTGGCTTGGCAGTTCAGGCTGGACTGCTCCCATAAGGCACAGAGTCAAGACTGATAGGCATATGGCCAGGTCTAAACTGGGGTGGAATGGTGAGCAAAAGAATTATGGATTTAACTCAGATCTCTTGTCTAGGAATGAATGTTTTGATTTGTTCTACATTTTGTCCACCAATTGTGTGTCTTTTGCCTTGTCGCCCTAAGTGCGCCAGGTATTCCCAACCATGGGTCCTGGGCTCACTGTGCCACTGGAATCAAGCTATCCTGGCTGATGAGGGGTGAAACTCCGAGACTGGTCCTAGGATGCTTATTTCCGGTCCAGGGAGGACCTGGCTTGTCAGTTCGGGCTGGACTGCTTCCATGAGGCACAGGGTTAAGACTTATTTGCATATGGCTAGGTCTAAACTAGGGTGGCATGGTGAGCAAAAGAATGATGGATTTAACCCAGATCTCTTGACTGGGGGGAATGTTTTGATTTGTTCTGCATTCTGTTCATCAATTGTTCGTCTTTTAACTTTTAGAAAGTAGGCATTTCCCTGCCCATAACCCTTTGTGCCTTCAGCCCATCTTGGGTCACATGACTGGGTGTAGCTACCAGTTAGACTTTGTGATTTCCTCCCAGACAGTCACACATTAGAGGGATTAGGTGTGCCTCAATGGGCCAGCTGCTGGCTGGATGGGGCAGAGCGGATCACTGCCACACTCACAACTGAATAGCCAGAGCTCTGCCTTCACACAAAGGGACTCACAACTCCGCATTGACACTGCAGCTAGATTGGAGCCAGAGTAGGGGAGTCTAGAACTTCTATGCACTACAAAACCTTTCCAGAAGCTTCTCCCACCTTCCAGATGGGCACCAGGGTATGAAAATGGAACCTTTGTTCCCTCTGTACAGTACACTTCTGGATCTGGTTATACTCTGCCAGGAAGAAGGACTGCTATGTTTTTGGAAAGACTGCCACTCAACTGTATTGCTGCTCTGAAAGTGAGTAACAAGTGAAAGTGAGTAACAACAGAACAAAGCACAAGCGTTAGTCACGAAAGCATAGTGGATGCAAAATTTACTTGCACATGTTTTTGTTCATCGTTAGAAATGGGGGCCTCTAGTGGGCAGAGGTAGGTACCTTTTTCCAAATAGGAACCCTTGCTTCTAGGCAGGGTAAGGGGGATACACTCCTAAAATAATCCCTGTTCACCCCCTATGTAGCTTGGCAGGAGCAGACATGCTTATCTCAAAGGCAGTGTGTAAAGCATTTGTGAACACATACAGTAATACAGTGAAAACACTACAAATGGACACCACACCCATTTAGAAAAATAAGTAATCTGCATCCAAAACCAAAAACAAGAGCAATCAGCAAAAATCCACAACACAGTAATAAAATGTGACTTTCAGATAGTAGAAGTAGTTCATTTCAATGCAAGTTGTAAATGCAACACATTGCTCAACAGTACCTTACATGTGTCATGCAAAACACGCACAGGGAAGGTGATGGGTTAATTCCTTCCTCTGGGGGAGGTGATGCATTGGTTCCTTACTGCAGCGTAGGGGAGTTGATGTGTTGGTTCCTTACCGGAGAGGAGGTGATGCGTTGGTATCTTACTGCATGGGGAGTTGATGCACCTGTTTCTTACTGCTCGGTGTGGTGATCTTGGACTTCAGAGATCGTTGCACTCTATGTGGTGTACAGCAATTTCTTGAGCCATGGCAGGCGCTGCAACGGTCTCTTCGGTACTGAATTAGAAAAAGGTGCAGATGCTTCTTGGTTCTTCGAAGTTGAGTCGATTTTACAGCTCCCACAAGAAAACGTATTATTTATTTAAACTTATAAGGCGCACAGCTACCCGCAGTGGGTTTCCCGGTGCCAAGGGATAGTTCGGAGAAGAAAGAACTACAAGGCTTCAAAGAGTGGGACAACTAGAAAAAGACTGTTCTGAAAAATTATTGCTGGAAAAGCCAAGTTTTTAAACCCTTGCGAAACCTGACAAGATCAGTTTCCAACTTCAGCCTAACAGGCAAAGCATTCCAAGATTTGGTGCCCAGGTGAGAGAATGAGCGGCCGCCCATCTTCACCAGCCTAAATCTAGGAACAACAAAATCTCCTTTGCCTGCAGATCTGAGAGTACGGCTAGGTATGTAGGCATGAATGAGACTGTGAAGGTACCTAGGGGCAGAGCCCTGTTTCATCTTGAAGATATAACATAGAGCCTTAAATTTAATTCTGTTCTTAATTTCTAGCCAATGCAAGTCGCGAAGGGCTAAGGATGCGGATGTTTTCCGGGGAACATTGCGTAACAACCGTGCGGCCGCATTTTGGACAACCTGAAGTTTTTTCACAGTTGTCAAATCGGCACCAAGATACAGTACATTCCCGTAGTCCAGGCAAGATGTTATTAAAGCCTGGACCACCGTCCTTTGAGTGGGAACCGGAAGCATCCACAAGATTTTTCGGAGCCATTTTAGTGTGGCAAAGCAAATGGCAGTCACCTTTACGGCCTGTTGTCGCATAGTGAGCTTTTCATCGATTAAAAATCCGAGATTGCGAACCTGGGCCACGGGCTTCGGGGTAGGACCCATACTCTCGGGCTAATGTTGGGGGCCCCAGAGATCTTTGTCCTTACCCAGGATCACAATCTCGGTTTTATCGCCATTTAACTTGAGGAAGTTTACCTGCATCCAACTTGCCACTTGGGACAGACACAATTTACGAGCCGAAATATTGTTACCTTCCCTTTTAGATATAGAGAAAATAATTTGTGTGTCATCGGAGTACGAAAATAAAGTTAAGCCAGCTTCTTCCACAATGGTGGCCAGGGGTCTAATATAGATGTTAAAAAGTAATGGGCTAAGAATAGACCCCTGGGGTACACCGTACGCCGATGCACAGATTTTAGAAGATGCTTTGGCCAAAATAACCTGGAAGGTACGCCCACTCAGAAAAGAGGCTATCCAAGTTAGGGCAGAACCCCCAACTCCCAAGGATTGGAGGAATGTGAGAAGAATGGAGTGAGACACTGTATCGAACGCAGCGCTTAAATCCAACAGGATAAGCGTTGATGTCCTCCCGCGATTGATACTGTGCCTCAGGTTCTCAGTAACCCCCAAGAGAGTAGTTTCAGTAGAGTGGTGGGCCCCGAAACCAGATTGTGATGGATGCAGATAGCTCGAACTCTCTACCAGATGAAATAGTTGGGAATTAATGTGCCTCTCTAAGATTTTTGAAAAAATAGGCAGCAACGAAATGGGCCTATAATTGGATAGGTTTGCAACATCAGCACCTGCTTTTTTCAGCAAGGGAACTACCATCGCGTGTTTCCACTTCTGTGGAATACAAGATTCTGTCAATGAGGTATTCAGAAGTTTCATCAGTACGCGACAGCAGTTTAAATCAAGCTGTATTAAAATTTTTGCCAGAAGAGGGTCACAGGAAGAGCCAGATTTAATGCTCTTAAAACAATTGGCGAAGGAGACATCATCAAAGGGCAATCACTGAGAGAGTTTGGTTATCATAGGAAGTTGGCAGTCTTGGGCTGCCCCAAGAGTAGAGGGTAAGTCTGCGCTCAAAGGACGAATCCCCAACGAGTCGTAGATCCGTTCTACCTTGGTGATAAAAAACTCAGCAATTGAGTTACACTGTTCCTCATTCAAAGCTGGAGGGGCTGGGATGGAATCTGCTCCTGTTAGTTTTTTCACCACAGAAAATAATGTGCGCGGGCAATTCTGGGCATGTGAGATGGTGTTGGCGATATGAGTAGCTCTTGCGGTCTTACATTGTTTATGGTAGTCTCTAAGAGCTACCTTGTATGCCATCTTACGGGAGGGAGAATAAGAACGCCTCCATTGTCTCTCAAGTACCTTGCATTTGGATTCTGTAGTTTTTAGATTCTCCAAAAACCAAGCTGCAGGATGACGATGGGACAAGACGTGTAAGGGTGCAAGGGGAACGAGTATATTCACAGCAGTAGTCAGCCAATCGGAGACTGCTGCTTCTGATACCAAAAGAGATGAATTAACATTTGGCGATGTGTTAGATAGGTACCTGTTAAACTCAATGATTTTAAGTTTACCCCAACAACGTGATTTTTCTCCTGAGTCAGCATCAAATGCTGTGTTCGTAGTACACGCTAGAGAACATTTGACTGCCATATGATCCGACCATTCGAAAGGACGGGCGGCGGATTCACAGTCATATGCAAGATTAGACAAAACAAGGTCCAACAGGTGCCCTGCCGAATGAGTGGATCCAGAATTGCATAGTAAGATGTTAAGCGCTTCTAAGTCCGCTAAAAATGTTTGGCTAGTTGAGCATAGGGGATCTTCCAGATGTAAATTCAGGTCCCCCAGAATAGTAAAATTTGCGGCTTTTAAGATCAATGGGGCAATGGTTTCCGAAAAGGACGTCACCCAGGGGTTGGAATACCCAGGTGGACGATATATCAGTAAACCGGATAAGGTCATCCGGGCACTGATAGCTAATTTGAATAAAGCAGCCTCACAGCCCTGTAGCGGAAAAGCCTCAAATTTGCAATTGTAGTTAGATTTAAATATTATGGCAATACCGCCGCCCCTACCTATGTCTCTATCTCTATTTACCATGACATAGCCAGAAGGAATCGCAAAGGCAATATCCGGTCCCGAGCTTGCCTGGAGCCATGTTTCCGTTAGGAAAATGGCATCTGGTTTCTCATCCACAAGAAAATCGTAAATATGATTTTGGTGTTTAGGAAGGGATCGACAATTAATGCTCCAAAAATGCAGTTTAGGTTGAGTAGAGAGAGATTTAGTTGCACCCATTGTGTCCTGTGAAGGTGGACATTTCCTCCTTTTACATCTGCTCATCCTCCCCAGGGTGAATCGGCAATTGTTACAATGAAACCCCTGAATGGGGGGAGAGCAAGTAGAGCAATGCGTGTTCAGCACATGTCTATGTGAAAGCAGGTCATCGGCCACATAAGTTATAATAGTACTTGGTAGGGCAGAAGTGATGTCAGCAGTAGCAGAATTGGTGGCCCCATGGCCCTGCCTGGCGCGGACGGCCAGTCTCTAGAGGTCCAGAACAGCAGCAGGCACCTCTTTGCACATTAGAATTCCCAGCAAGTAAATTCAGGGGAGTTGGTGGTGAAGTCTTTGTGTCCCTGAGACAGAAGGCAAGCTCAATTTCAAGCCCTTGGAGATCTTCTTTCAAGCAGGTGATAAAGCAAGCAGCAAAGTCCTTTTTCTCCTTTCTTTGGTAGCAAGCAGCCACTGCTGGCCAACCCCAGACAACAAACAGCACAGGGGCTCCTCCTAAGCTTATCCGACTCCTCTTTCTGTCAAATGTTCCTCTTGATTACCCAGAAGTGATCTAAAAGTCTGGGGTCTGGGCCCCTCTTTTTATACCCCAAAATCCTTTGTTGACTGCAGGCAGAGAGTGTCTGTACCCAGCCAAAACTAGTTCTGTGGGGTACTTTGCAAGTGCACAACAACCTCCATTGTCAGTGTGAGCCCTGCCTCCAAACACACCAAAGTGACAGAGCCATCATTGTGGAAAGCAGGCACAGCCCTGTTCATATGAAGGTGCTACTCCTCCCACCACTCCAAATGCATACCAGGCCTATTAAGCCCAGCCCTGACTCATCAGACTTCTGGAGCCGCTGCCCCTCCCCAGCCTCTGTCATCCAAAAGCCAGACATGCAATACACAAGCTTAGCAGGGGCACACTGGATGGTTAGGCTAGAAAATACCTACTTTCTAAAAGTTGTATTTTTATACACCGAATGTAAAAATCACCCTCACTAAAAGATGCACTTCAACATTCTGAGTTGAGGCATACTAAACTTTACTTTTTAATCTTGTTCTTAGGGTCAGTTATGTTTATAAGATGTTATAAACAAATTCCACATTCTGTCCTATGGGAACAGATAGCCGTGCAATAGTGAAAAACGAAATCAGTAGTATTTCACTATCAAGACATGCTATACATATCAGGGTATGTCCTACCTTTCACATACAATGCGCCCTGCCCACAGGGGTACCTTGGGCCTACTTTAGGTGACTGATATGTAGAAAAGGGAAGGTTTAGGGACTGGTAAGTGTGTACACTTGCCAAGTTGACATGGCAGTCCCAGACTGCACACAGGCTCTGCAATAGCAGGCCTGAGTCTTATTTTACAAGCTGCTTCTGTGGGTGGCACAATCAGTGCTGCAAGCCCAGCAGCATCATTTGATTTACAGGCCCTGGGCACACACAATGCACTGTACTAGGGACTGACTAGTAAATCAAATAGTCAATCATCGAAACACCAATCCATAAACACAATTTACACAGGGAGCATATGGACTTTAGCACTGATCAGCAGTGGTAAAGTACCCAAAGTCATGAGACCAACAAAAACAGGTCAGAAACAATACAAGAGGAAGGCAAAGAGTTCTGGGATGAACCTGCAAATTTATTTGTACTCACATGTGAATAGGATTGAAATAACACCAGAGATTAGATGCGGATAATACCAATAAATGCATGTGTGAAAAAGGTTTCTTACAGGTGCAAGGGAGGTGAATTCAGTATATATTCATGAAAAGCCTACATTTGATGAAACAACTTTATTAAGAGTTTGTTATGATCATAATACTTTAAAGTAGGTTTTAAAACACACAGAGATTCTTTCAAAATAAAGTTAAACTCAAGTTACAGATATGGAACAACACTAAAAAAATACCCTAAAATTGTCCTGTTATGGTTAACTACGCAAACATTCACTTCTGCCATTTAAAACACAGACTTGTAGAATGAGTGTGCATGTGCTAAAGAATAACCAGAAATTAATCTCCTCACACAAGACATTACTGATAACATAAAATAAGAACACCTTTGAGATCAGTGATGAAATCACAAACTATCCATTACATTAGTGAAGAGATCACATATATCAGGAGGTTGCAAGCTTTTTTAAGCATAAACATGACTTTCAAAAACATGTTTTGATCAACAAAGCATCAACTTTAAATGTGTTGTCACATATATTAACAAAAAGCAACTGCTGGCTTGAAGGAAAACAAACATTAATTAAGAAAGAGGTAGCTGAAGAAAAAGATTAGGATTGACTTTCTTTGGTGTGTGCTTTCAGAAGGAGAGAACATTTCTTATTTTTGTCCACTTTTATAGATTATTGTTGTCAAATACCCTGTGAGAAAGTGTCAGCGGCTGATAAAATATTTATAGCAAGTCCCAGTAGATGTTAGTGGTTCTCCCCTTCTTCAATTTTCCTGTCCCTTGTAAATGTGTTCTTGTTTTGCACTGAGGGACTCCCACATGCTTACGGTCCCAAAACTGCAAGCTCAGCTAAGGGTTTTGTCACAACTTAGGCATGGCACAAACTTGCCATTATTATTTTTCTCTCAAAAATTGTAAAAATGTTCAACAATAGATGCTGGAGGACACTTTTCTGTTGGTTCAACTGGTCCCTCAACTTTCACTAAATCATTCACATAGTCTAGTATTTTGGGATCTTGAATATAGTTGGTGTTTTTTGAAGTTCTCACCTTCTCCTGACCTAGATATGTATTCAACAGTTCTAAATGAATAGTATGAATAGCATAGCCCCAAAAATATAAAACACAGATCTCAGTCAGTCAGACTGTTGAAATGCCATGAAACATTCTATTATTTCAGATTGCAAGTTTGAACTAACACATTACATTTGTATGGTGAAATATTACATAACCAACAATCATTTAAATTTTGTCAATGAATCCTCTGGATCCAAAGCTCGTCAACAGACAATGCAGTATGTTGATCACTGGACTTCCAGATAAATAATCTGTGGTTTTTAGGTGGTAAAATTCCTAATTCTAAACTAAAGGAAAAGGACTTATGGTGAATGTGCACACATTGGTTACATGTTAAAACTGCAATGTAGGCTCTACATCTGCTTAAATTGGTATATTTGGTGTTTGAAATGCTGTAAACTTCGTTTTTAAAAGATTAAGTAAATCTATGAATCCAAGCCTGAAGCTGACAGATTTCAAACAAGATGTCTATGTATACTCATCAAAAAAGTAGGTTAGAATTGTATGATGAAATATTGAAGAGAATAATATCGGCAACAAAATTAACACCAACAACAATATTGGGAACACAAACCCTACATACTTTGTACACAAAGTTATAAATACAGGCAGCAAAATTATGGAAGACTATATTTTCATCCTATAATAGGTAAGTATATTGAATTGTTATACACGGCAATAGATGTAAAACAAAAAAGTATATAAAAGAATATAACTTACAACTATAAACAAAAAAAATTACATTTGAATATAATATGAATGATAATTACAAGCACTAGATATTGAAGAATACAACAAATTTGGACAGCATTACAAATGAATAAAACTATATTAGTCTATAAAAACAAGTTACATAAAACTAACTTTTAAAATTAAAATAAAAAATAATAAAAGAATCAATACAAAATAAGATTTAAAAAATCAACTCGTAAGGGTCAAATGCTCTATTTACACTCCAACCTGACCAAATGGAGGGAAAGTGGCAGACATTGGAGGGGCTAAGTTTACTATTTCCACTCCAAAGTAAATATCAGTAAGGAAAGTGTTGGACTCTGGGTGGACCAGATTTAGGGCCTAATTTTGATTTCGGCCGTCTATCAGTCGGTCAAACTCATGGTGGAGGTCCTGCTACCACCACTCTGCGGCACCATGAGCCTCAGTATGAGGGTGCAGCTGGACTGCCACAGAACCGCTGCAATCACCGGGGATCCAGTCAGGCAGAGTAATATGTTGGCGGTGATGCAACATATAACAAGTTGCCATTTCTCCACCCTTTCCATAGTGGGGAGCCAGGAATGGAAAGGGTGGCGGTGAAGCTGCTGCCTTTGAGCCTGGGAGTGCATGCAGGGTTGTGCATGATGTGCCCCGTTGGTATTAAAACTCCAAGTTCCTTCGCAGGAAGAAATGCACAGCACAGTGCATTTCATACCATGCTGAAACTTGCTGCTGCAGTCCCATGTTGTTCCCTTTCTTAGGCTGTTCCATGAACCCTTAGAAGGTCACCACCGTGGGACCACCACAACACCGTTCGCTCGACCTGGATTCCAGTCGGAATCTGGTGGGTGGTCTCACTATGGGTTTGGAAGGCCTTTCTGCAGAGCCCTAGCATGGCTCTCCATGGGAGCACCATCAAACTCATAATAAGACCTTACTATTCCCAATCCAACCTGAGCAAAAGTAGGGGATGTATTGGATTTCAGAAGGGGTCAAAACTACTATTCCCTTTCCAGCATAAGCAACTGTATTGAAAATGTTACCTTTTTAAAGCTTGGATTTATTTTCGCAATCACAAATTCATACAATATAAATGACATAGAAATACAAATTAAACAAACATATTATAAAACATTTGAGAGGCCTTCCAGCGGAGCCCTAGCATGGCTCTCCACGGGAGCACCACCAAACTCATAATAAGACCCTTACTATTCCCAATCCAACCTGAGCAAAAGTAGGGGAAGTATTGGATTTCAGAAGGGGTCAAAACTACTATTCCCTTTCCAGCATAAGCAACTGTATGGAAAATGTTACCTTTTGAAAGCTTGGATTTATTTTCGCAATCGCAAATTCATACAATATAAATGACATAGAAATACAAATTAAACAAACATATTATAAAAAATTAAAATATAATTATTAATTGTTATTCACATTGATAAATATAAATAACCAATTAACAAGATCAATTGTCTAATTAATCCATTAGGAAACTAAAAATGTATTACCATATTTTAAAACGTATCTGTTAAATAATTAAACAAATGATTTGCATTATTATCTAATTAACATATTAGAACATAAGCAAAAATTATAAACAATTCAAAAATACATTTAAAAAAAATCTTTCCATCCTTTCTAAAAATAACTGACATAAAATAAAAAAAATTACAATATATTATCAAATCATACAAAAAACAGAAACCACACTGAAACACTAAAATAATGAAAACTTCTAGCAGAAAAACTTATAAAATCCTAAATAATATTTATAAAATAATATTAAGTGCAATCGTATTTAAAAAAAACAAGATATAAGTCTTCAAAATAAAATCATTTTACCTTCTATGTTCTGTTCTGCAATATTTTTGCCACCACAGTATTTTTTACATGATGTTTGTGTCTCACGATATTTTTGAAAACAATATTTTTGTGGAATACTGTAGATCAGGGTGTGACTTTCTTTGTGGACATCTGAAAAGTTCAACAGAAGAACTATATGTAGGACCACTATGCAGATTACCAAGATCTCATTGTGGAGCACATTCTAATTAGTTTGGCAAACTGACGTTCAATGGTATCTGCAATTGTCATAAAAACTTAAGAGACAACTTATAAGTATTGTATCATATCTGTGCAGATGTAAACTTTGCAGATCCTTAAAATACCTCCAATTAGTTCTAAAAGTTATTAAATAAGCGCATTTGATCATGAAGATAAATATACCTTAAGTTTAAAACACTTTTGTTTTGTAAAAAGTTGCTGCTGCCCTTTTGCCATTTGTATCATTCTGTGTTTTGAAGTAGAACAATTAACAACTGCAATTTCATCTTAAGAATACTGTGGTATCTGGTCACGGGGTGGGGAACCTAGGCCGCAGAGTGGGGCCTTCCTTACTATATAGTGGTCGAATGATGACACGTACACCTGCCTGCTGGCTAGGGCCGACGACCCCGAGAGGTCTCGCGCCCATTTATTTATACCCAGGGGCTAACCCGCCCCTGAGGTGCGTGCGTGCATGCGTGCGTGTAAGGACAGGCCGGGTGGCTCCGTTACTACATCTCTCCAAAACCACGGATCAACAGTCCAGGTCATGCGAGTTTCCTGGGCGAGCCCAGGTTACAAGCATAGTCCCTCAGTCTCTGGCTGGGAGTCGGGTTTGGCCTCAGATGGTATCTTTAGCTCAGTGGATTCTCCGCTCCTCTGTCCTCTTCGGGCTGTTCAGCGAAACCTTGGGTGTCTCTGGAGATTTGTTCCGGGATGTTATGTCGCTCGGGCTCAGGTTTCGGCGGGGCTGATTCATCTCGGCGTTGGCTTGTCGCTGCTTCGTCGTCCGCCTGATCATTACTCTCGTTCTCCACATCCTCACACGACTGACCCACGTCTCCCCGTTCTCGGGAAACGCGCTTGAACCATGACACATTCCGTGTCACCGCTCTCGTGCCTCGGGTTGCTGATACCATGGTGCCATGAATGTTCACAATTTCCCAAACCCGGGTTCATAGGCAGTGTTGTACTTCCAGTTCGGATGCCTGTTTTTAAGGACCACTCTGTCATCGACCACCATGGACCTGGATTGAGCTCTCCGAGCCTGACTGGCTTTCTCGTTGGTTTGTCTTCTTCTGTTTTGAGTGGCATTTTGAGCTAGTTCGGGCGGACACCAGGCTGGTGTGGCGGGTATGCAGTCTCGTGGCGCTTTCTTGAATAGCAGATGCGCTGGGGCGCACCGGGTGGTGGAGTGAGGTGTCTGTCGATATGCGCTTAAGAATTGGGACAGGCATGCTTCAGCGTCTTCCCCTTTCTCCGCTCCGATTTGAAGAGCGCCGTTCAGCGTCAGCATGAACCTCTCGACTTCACCTTTCGCTTGCGGCCACTGCGGGGTGAGCTTCCAGTGGTGATTGCCCCTTATTGCCAGGTACGACTGAAAGTCTCTTCCTTGAAAAGGTGGACCATTGTCCGACTTTATCTCTTCCGGCAAACCCATCATGGCGAAAATTCTCTCCATTGCCTTCTTCACATGGGTGGGCGCAGTGGAGGGCACCACTTCCACTACCGGGAATCGTGAGTAGGAGTCGACCATTACAAGCGTCTGTCGTCCATCTGGGAAGGACCCAAAGTCTATGCTGAGTTTCATCCACGGAACCCGAGATGGCTCATGGTGATCACCGGGTGGGGGGCCAGGTCCTGGCCTGTGATGGTGCATGAGTGACAATTGCTGACTTCTTCCTCGACCGCAGAGTTCATGCCGGGGAACCATACCTTACTGCGTAGCCGCGCTTAAGTCTTTGACACTCCCTGATGGCCCAGGTGGGCCAGGCGCACCACCTCCTTTTGTAGGCTATACGGGATCACAATCGCTGCGCCCCGGAGGACTATTCCGTGGGGCCCCTCACTGAGTTCACTCTGGGCCCTCCACATCTGTTGTCTTGACTGTTGTTCTGTGGTTGTGAGAGCACTACTCCCGTCTAGGAAGTGTTTCCAGTTCCTTTTCGCTAGGGTGTCCTTGACTCGGATGAGACACTCATCTTCGTCCGTGGCTTTGTCGATGGCTTCCAGTGTGAGGGACATGGGTCATGCCTCTTGCGGCAGCATCCTGACGAATTCTTCGACCTCTTCAGCGTCGCTCGTCCCAGGACCAGGTGCTGCTGTGCCGGGTTGTCTTGACAGAAAATCTGCGGGGCTGTCAGCTCCAGTCCGGAAGATGACTTCGAAGCGGTATGTCTGCAGCTGCACGGCCCATCTTTCAATGCGGGGAGGGGCCAGCCTGGATGTCCCTGCAAACAATGGTACCAGGGGCTTGTGGTCTGTGACTACTTTGAATTCGTGACCATATAGATATAGATGAAAGTGTTGGCAGGCCCACTTGATTGCCAGGGCTTCACGTTCGATCTGCGCGTACCTCATTTCTGTCGTAGTCAACGCCCGACTAGCGTAGGCAGTGGGTACCCCTTCGTGTGCTTCTGTCTCTTGCATAAGTACAGCGACTACCTCCGTGCGTCTGTGTGGCCTGAAATACACCATGACTTTGTCATCCATCAGTGCATCCTTGATGGCCTGGAATGCCTCATCTTCCTTCACAGACCACGTCCACGGTTGTCCGGTCTTGGTCAGCATGCGCAGGGGTTCCGAAAGGGACGCCAGACTGGGGATGAATCGGCCACAGTATGGGGCCATCCCCAGGAAGCTTCGGACTTCAGTTACTGACGTTGGTTTCCGTGCCGACCTGATTGCTTCTGCTTTCTTCGGGTCTACCTGGAGCCCGTCCCTCGAGAATATGTATTCAAGGAAGTCCACCGACTCCTTGTAGAAAGAGCACTTGGCCCGATGGAGAGTGAGACCGTGATCCGCCAGGCGCTCTAGGGTGGCGCGAAGGTGTACATGATGCTCTTTGAGTGTCTTTGAGAAGGCTAGGATGTCATCACTTAAGTTGATAACCCCAGCTAGACCTGACAGTGTCTCTCTAATGGCGTTCTGGAACACCTCTGCGGCTGAGGATACGCCGAAGCTTAGCCGCTTGTACCTCCGAAGCCCGACGTGTGTAGAGAAGGTGGTTATGTTTCGGCTGTCCGGGTGTAACTCAAGCTGGTGGTACCCGGCGTTTAGATCTAATTTTGAGAACCACCGGGCCCCGTTTAGGTCTGCAACGATGTCGTCCATCGTGGGCATCAGGTGTCTTTCTCTTTTTACCGCTTTGTTGGGTAAGCGCATGTCCACACACAGGCATATGGCGCCAGGCCGTTTAGGCTTCGGGGCAACCACCAGAGGCGAGACCCAAGGCGTCGGACCTGACACCTTCTCTATGACCCCTAACTCTTCGAGTTTCCGCAACTCTTCCTCTACCTGCAGGCGAAGATGGAACGGCACCCATCTGTGTCTTAGAGCCGTTGGCCTCACGGTGTGGTCCACATGGAGTTTGAAAGTCTTCCCTTTTAGGCGGCCCAGTCCCTGAAACAAAGTGGGGAAATCCTTCAGCGTCGTATCTGCGTGCAACTCATGCACTTGCCGTGCAAAGAACACTTGTTGGAGATCTTCGGCCGTGTGGCAACTGAGCAGTGTTCCGCGCCTGCCTCCGGTTACGTGGAATCTCCTCTTCACCTCCTGGTCGTTGCAGGTAGATATCACTTCTATCACCCCTCGCAAGGGAAGTGGATCGTCACTGTCATAGGTGTATATTTTGGAGACAGTTGTTCATATTGGGTGCTGGCCATCACGTTCACTGATGCTCCCGTACCGATCAGTGCCTGTACTGGGGAGCGGGCTATGGTGACCTCACACATGGGGGGGAGGCCTCCGTCGTGACCCTTCTCTCCCTACGAATGACACAAAGAAGACATCATCATCATCTTCTTCCAGGCAGAACGCGGACCGTGCGGTGTCGCTGCATGGTCCCGGGTCCTTCAGAGATTTGTGCTTGGTCCGGGGCGGCGACCGTCGCTGCTGCGGCACACCTTTGTGAAGTGGTTTGGCTTCCCACAGTTCGAGCATATCTTGCCTTTCGCAAAGCATCTTCCTTCCGCTGGGTGGTCCATTCCGCAGTTGCCACATGCCGTGCGGGGCATTGTCGTGCGTCCCCTCTCTTGGTCGGTGGGCGTCGGCAGATCACATCTACCTGTTCCTCTTTGATAACTGCGGTTTTCGCCACTGGTCTAGGGTGGTTCAGGGTGGCCTGCATCTCGTCTGCTCTGGCGTTGGAGAGTTTGTGCGACCTTGCAAGAATGAGGATTTCATCCAAGGATATCCGCGGCTGCCTGAGGATGAGGCGTCTGATTTGTACTGACATGCAGCCCTGGATGAGTTGTGCCCTAATCTTTAGTCTTTGGTCCGGCAGCTCATAGGCTAGTGCAAGTTTCCTCAACCTGGCATAGAATGTGTCTTTGGATTCTGATTCGCCCTGTTGTGCCTGGCGAAGTTTAAACCATTCGTAGTCCGGGTTCACTCTCGGGTCAAAGTATCGATTCAACGCAGTGACCGCCGCGTCGTAATTGTTGGCATCACCTCTATCTGGCAGTGTTTCGAATAGTTCGTAAAGTTCGTCACCCCCATAGCACAATAGTAGCGAGCGTTTCACCTTGTTGTCTGTTTCCCTCACTCCTATGAAGTAGTGCTCTAGCCTTCCTATCCATAGGCGCCATCGCGCCGCTGCTTTGAATGGGTCAGAGAGCTCACTGAATGGTGGGAGAGGAGCTGCGAGCCCATGGCCAGGGGGGCCCCGGTGTAGTAGCTGCGGCGGGACCTGCCGCCTGTGCGCCGACTTGAGGTTGTACCGCTATCTGGGGGCCAGCCTATGGTGGGGCCTGCTGCAGCGCTGGAGCCACTGCTGCGCCGCTGTTGTCTACCGACTGCACGCTCATGCTGGACTGTGGGTGAGCACGTGGCCGATGCTTGTAGTCCTGAGGTGCGCCTCACGTAAGGAGGATGGGCGGGGCTCCTCCTTGGTGTGATCGCACGTGCACAAGGCCTCACGTCGCAGCTGAGGTAAGTACTGGTGTGGGCAGGCGGTGGGGTTGATGGCTTAAACGGGCGTCTTCTGCATGCCGCCGCACACGAGCGTCGCTGGTGAGGAGTGGCACGTGGGAGCGGCCTGTTGCGCGGTAAGTTTGAGGCCTTGGTGTGCCCTTAGCTTTGGGGCCTTCCGAAGTGAGAAGCTTTTCCGCAGCATGCCCTGCCCCTTTCTCCTTATGGGGCTTGGAATGGGTTTACCCCTGTGTGGGGGTCGGGCAACAGGCTGAACCTTTCTTCCTTATGCCCGCGTTTCACTTTTGCTTTTCGTGAGCTGGGGAGCGTGAGGGCTGGCCTTCCTCCCTCGATGAGTGCCGCCTCCTGCGCTATCCGTCCTTGGTGAGCGTGGAGCGCGGGGGCCGAGATAGTCCCCCCGATGCGCAGGGGCCGCTTATGCACAGCGGGCCCACAACCGGCCGGAGACGCGCCCGCTCGGGGCATGGTCGCGGAGCAGCGTGGCACTGGAGATGCGGGGCCGCACTCGCGCTGACCGCAGACCTCCAGCACGTATGCGCGGGCTCACCTGGGCGCCACGGCTTGGCGCTGATGCACAGTATAGGCACACAGTTGCCTGCCGACTAGCGGGACAAACACGCAGCGGGGAGGGCACCCGCAACAGCCGGCCTCGGGCTCAAGCGCAGCAGGCGCGAGCCCTCCAGACGGGGCGAGGGTGGCTGCTGTGCACTCCTGCGGTGGCGATTCGTGGGAGAGGACCCGCCTTGTCGCCAATGTGGTATCGGGTCACCGGTGGGGTACCTAGGCCGCAGAGTGGGGCCTTACTATATAGTGGTCGAATGATTTATTTATTTATTTTATTTATTTATTCCATTTGTATGGCGCAACAGCTACCCTGAGTGTTTCCCGGCGCCTTGGATCAGAACATTCCATAGGGTCATAGATTCATGGTATCATTCTTGATTAAAAAGCCATGCCTTGACACCTTTCCTAAATTTCATGTAGTTAGGTTCAAGGTGCAGATTGAGCGGGATTGAGTTCCAAAGTGCTGGCGCCAAATAACCAAAGGAGCGTCCTCCTAGTCTTGCTCGCCTAAATCTGGGAACCTCAAATCTCTCCTGAAGGATAGATCGGAGGTTCCGGGTTGGGATGTATTTCTGAACCAGTTTGCACAGATAGGCTGGTGCTTCTCCTATGTTTATTTTGTACATGAAACATAGTGCCTTAAATTTAACTCGGTTGCCCATCTTGAGCCAATGTAACTTGCGTAGATGTTCCGACACATGTGCTCACCTAGGTAGATAGAGTAGTATCCTAGCTGCCGCGTTTTGCACGACCTGAAGTCGGCGTATAATTTCTTTATTGGCCCCCAAGAACAAGATGTTGCCGTAGTCCAACCTTGACCCAATCAATGCTTGCACTACAGTTCTCTGAGCCCCTTCCGGGAGTTGCCACAGGATTTTTCTCAACCATTTGAGAATGGCGAAGCAGACTGATGCTCATTTAGTGACCTGGGTACGCATTGTCAATTTTTCATCTATTATTACTCCTAAATTACGAGCTGACGTGACTGCTCTCGGGAGCGGCCCCATTTCAGTAGGCCAGTGGGCTGGACCCCAAAGATCTTTCTGGTCTCCGAATATGAGCAGTTCAGTTTTGTCGCCATTCAGTTTTAATTTTCTGGAATACATCCATTGTGCCATGCTCTGTAATCCGGAGTTAAGGGAAGAGGGAGTCTTTTTATCGGTTGACGACAAGGAGAACACCAATTGTGTGTCATCCGCGTATGAAAAAATTGTCAGACAAATCTGTCCGCTATGTATGCAAGGGGGCAATATAAATATTAAATAATAGGGGGCTTAGGATTGACCCTTGAGGAACTCCATGTGGGGAAGTTAGAATCTCGGAGTAGTTATTTTTGGAGAATACCTGGTGGGACCTGTCAGCTAAGAAATTTTCTAGCCATCTCAGTGCTGTACCCGTTATCCCTATTCCCTCTAGGGTTTCTAGTAATGTTTCATGGGATATAGTGTCAAATGCGGCACTCAAGTCTAAAAGAATGAGTGCCGTTGTGCCCCCATTGTCTAATGTTAGACAAATCGCTTCTGTGACTCCCAATAAGGTGGATTCAGTCGAATGCCCTGCTCTAAATCCTGATTGCGATGGATGTAATAACTTGTTGGTGGTTATGTATTCCCCCAGTTGCTGGTTCACATGTTTTTCTAAAATTTTAGAAAACAAGGGGAGCAGTGATACCGGTCTGAAATTCGCCAGTATCTCTGGATCGCTTTTTTTCAGCAATGGTACTACCATCGCGTGTTTCCATACAGCCGGCATTATCGCTTCCTCTAGTGATGCATTTAGTAGTACTCTGATGACATTGAGTATATCGGGGTCAAGTTGTTTAAAGATGCCAGCTGGAATGGGATCATTTGGAGAACCCTATTTGATGCTATTAAGAGTTTCTACAAATGACTGTTGGTCTAGGGGTTGCCAGCTCGACAGTTGATTCCCGGGAGGGTCGACCCTTTCCCTGGAACTTGGAATTCTATTCGGAGCGAGGCAAGATCCCTCATCACTACCGAAGGATAAGTGAATATTGGTTATTTTATCACTGTAGAATTGTGTAAGGCCATTACACTGTACTATAGACAGCATAGGCGGTTCTGGTTGATGAGCGGCCCCCGCTAGCTCTTTTAGAACCTTGAATAAGGTTACAGAGTTGTTTTGTGCTACTAGAATGGTATTTTTTGTGAAATCACCTTTAGTTATTTTACATTACAGATGGTATGCCTTTAGAGCTTGTTTGTAGATTTCCTTCTTTTCCACATCATAATCTTTCCTCCAATTTCTTTCGAGTTTTTTACATTTACTTTTTTCTGTTTTTAGCTTTTTTGATGACACGTACACCTGGCTGCTAACTAGAGCCGAAAACCCCGAGCGGTCTCACGCCCGCCCGTTTATTTATACCCAGGGGCTAACCGGCCCCTGAGGTGCGTGCGTGCGTGCATGCGTGCGTGTAAGGACGGGCCGGGTGGCTCCATTACTACAAATACTAAGAGAATTGAACTCCCTTCAATCAAGATACTGCAATGGTATCAGAGATCTCTCAGAGTATGTAGGACAAGGAAAATGATGCTCTATCACTGAGATAACCACTGGCTTACCAGCGAGGCCTTTAAATGAGTCGGGTCATATGGAGATGTCACCTTAACACGAATGCTCAAACATTAGCCAGTACATTATGTGAGAAAGGTTTAAGCTGTGCTGTTTGTTGCATATTAATATTTGGTACCTTGAGAATGAGGAAACAGCTGTCATCCAAATACATGAATGAGTATACAAAAAGAAGACAGGACTGGTCTGAAACCCGTAAGAGATGAACTGGCAGACACTGTGCCTCAAAAAAGGACTCAGGGATCAGAAAAAGAAAATGACCATCTCATGCAGGAGGTTGCAGACTTAAAGTTTTTAATTCAGAGTGTTGCACTCTACCAAACTCCCACTGCACAGGGCCATTCGCTATGTGCTGTGCCCTTTGTTTACATAGAGACCAAGACTAGATCCTGCTGAAGGCCATTTCTGCTCTCATCTACCACTGCACAAGGCCTTTGGCGGTGCTCAGTGGTTTGTGTAGACAAAGGCCATGCTTTGTGTTTGCTTTTCACTCATCTCTCTTTGTGCAACCAAGGCCATGAGTGAGCGCAGGGTCATGCCCATAGGACTGGTCAGTGCTCAAACCTGACAATGCACCAACTTTGGAATGAAGATTACTAAGTAATCAGGTAATGTCCTTCACTGTGTGTTCTTGCTGCATTTGTGTGGAAACAGTCACGCCAGTATGCTGTTTAATCAGCTCCGCCTTGGGCTCAGGGCCTTTTTATTAATTGCTCCACGTCATCGCATTGAGCCAAACCATGAGCCTGGACATTTTAGCGCGGGGTCACCTGATCCTCCCTTGCTGATGGCACACAATGGGAGAGACATTTTACGTCCACCAAATCTACATTTATCCTCTACCTTAACTAAAATTAAAATGCCTTCAAAACAAAAACCCTTTTCCACAAACAGGGATGGCAAAGAAGAAAACGTGGGAAAGCACATCAAATATAGTTCCCATATCAGATCACACTTCAGAGGCGCAGGTACAGCAGAGATGAGAAACATTTGAAAACACATCAGAATGAGCTTCTCTTATCAACTGGTGCTTTAGATGTGCAGGTACCACACAGTTCACTGTCTGATTATTTTTGAATGTCCTTTCCTGAGTTCAAATATACCTTCCGCTCATTCATTCAGATACATGGTATTTCTACTTTTGTGATGGCGTTGACTTGACCTTCAAATGGTATCTCTGGGCCTGCACTTGAATTGTGCTAGTCTTTGCATCTATCTCCATCATGTCACACTGACTAGTTCTTCTCGGGGTGGTGGCTTGCCAAACCATCATCATCAACCTATTTTTTCTGAATACACATCCTTGCCCGCTTAACTCGGGCTTGTGCCATCTCTTTCCTCATGATGTTCTTCTGTTAGGAAATATGATGTGATATATTCCTTGAGACACTTTCTGTTCGTTGGTGGGCTGTCACCCTGCCACTATTCACCTCAGTTACTGTACATGGTTGGGACTCAAAGGCAAACGTAATTTCCCTCCACAGTGTCGGTCTTTGACTGGGAATTTATCCCCTGGGTGAAATGTTATGTACGGTGCTTCTCGTTTTCCACTGGCATATTCATTAATGCATTTACTCCGACTGAATGACTATTGTTGTGGCTCGTGACTCTCAACCCACTAAGGATGATGGGGAATAGTGTAAGTTACTGTTCACCCATCCAGATTTGTCTAGTGGTCACCCCAGTGGTGGAGGGTGATGCAGTTCGGTACTCCTGCAGGAACATGTATATCACATTCTCTGTGCTTTTCTGTTCTGCCTCTACTTTTTTGGATCACTTTCTATAGGGTCCCCACTAATTATACTGCCTTCTCAATGGGTAGGGGCCACCGTGGCATGATGCATCAGTGCCATGATTTCCTGGATTCCACCCTTTCACTGCTGTTGAATGGGGCTCCATTCTCAGTCTTGATTTTGCCTATCAGTCTGTTTGCCACCATGATATTCTCCATATTTGGAATAACATCCCCCACAGATGTGGAAGGTACCAGTCCACGACTTCCAGATGTTTGGGAAGTCGTCCATGATGATGAGCATGCAAATCCCATTTGGGAGGCTGCCGAAGTTGGCACTGACGTACCACTGGACTTTTGGGCTTTCTTTTGTGAGCAGCAGGACTGGTGGTTCAGGGAGGATGGTTGCTTGGCATGCAGTACGGTTGTCTCTAGTGGATGGTCCAATTGTGGGAACCAGATTTTGTCTCTGAGGTGATTCTTTGTTTTCACCATCCGCTGATGGTTCATGTGGAGAGATGGACAGGTCTTAGTTGTAGGCTCTGGGGTAGCACTAGCGGTGTACCTCGTGGAAGACCACCTTCGGTAGTGACTCACAAATCTTGTCACACATTGTGGAGGGATTTCAACGTCTGCTTTGCTTCTTCGGTCCGGTGGGTTGAATTGACCAGGAGTGGGTTTCCAGTTAGATGTCTGTATAGCTTTGATAGCAAGCTGGAGGCAGTCATCATGAACAGTAGAATCTGCTACTTTGATTACTGACATCGGGACAGGTCTTGCCCTCTCCAGCATCAGTCTTACCTATGCTTCCATCTTGTGTGTATCATCTTTTTCGACCGGGGTTGCCTGTTTGGCATGTCTTGACAGGAAGTCGGCCGGGTTGCGTGTGCCCAATCTGTACTCGATATTGAAATTTTACTCTGGTGACTGCAGAATCCATTTCTTGATTCATATGTGGGTTTAGATGCAAATTCTTTAAAGAGAAAAAATCAGAGGCTTAGCTCCTGAATTGGAATCAAAATGGCCGATGTTTACGTGGAATACTCCCACTCACAAAGGTGTCACATTCCCAAAAGCGCGGACCCTTGTTCTCGAGGCCTAGAGAGCTGGTGGTATTAGCAGTGATTTTTATTATTTTTTGGCCATCAGATTGATTGAGGCTCCCATATCTATGAGGCCCCCATAGATATGGGAACCTCAATCAATCTGATGGCCAAAAAAGTGGGGCCCATCAACGGGCACCCTGGAGATGGAGCTGGCACATGGGTGTCAGAGCTGGGTTTGACTTCGTGAATGACATGCAGTGTCTCTTCGAAATCATCTTCTATATCGCTGTCTCCAAGGGCTTCCGGTGTGGCATCGACCGCTTGTATTTGCTTCTGAGGAGGTGTTGCTGCATTCTGGCTTGAGCAGCACACTTTTGCAAAATGATTTTCTTTCCAGACGCTGGACATTACCCCAGGCATGGGTATGGACCTCCACACCACCAACAAGAGCGTCTTGCGGGGGCTGTGCTTGGTTTTTGGTTAAATTGACTGGTTCAGTTTTCACAGACAGTTGACAGACCATTTCCATATGTGACGCCCTGCCCGTGGACAGCTCTTTTAATCTTGGGATGTCTTGGCACTGCAAAGCCCTTTGTGATCTTGTTGATGTCCGCTACTGCCAAATGCCGAAGGAGAGATCTTTTTCACTCCTCAAAGATGACAAGAGCCTCAAAGTAGTTCTCCAGAAGGTCAACCCAGCCTTTCCATCAGGCCGCTTGAGATGTTGGGGACCCAATGACTTTAAAATGTGACCGTGCCGGCAGGCATCGTTGCTTGGTGGTACCGCCAGTGCTGCAATGCTGGTGAGGGCAGATGGTCATGTGGTGGCGGTGGCCTGGGTGCGGTATCACAAGTGTCCTCCATGGAAGATGGGCAGTGATTGCTCTTTATGCAGCAGCTAGCAAGGCCCATCCCCTTAAGCCTAACTGCATGTGTTAAGTGTCACCAGTGACCTGGTTGGGAAGCTGTCGGGATGCAAGCTTGTACATGCCACCACTGTTGGAAGAGAAGCCTGTGAGGTTCTGCAGCCTTTGCTCCCCCTTTCAGCGTGGAGTATGCCTTGGAAGCTATCTCATCGAGGCACAATGTGGCCGTGCGGATGGGTTGGCGCGAGTGTGGGCACCTGCAGTCGTTTGAGATGGGGATGCACACTGGCAGCCGGGCATCTGGCTGTCAGCTGGCTGGAACAGGCCACCACCTCCAGATTCATGGCACAACAGGTACTGTGGCAGGCACTGGTGGACCGTGGTGAGGGTGGAGAGTGTTGAGCACATGAAGTGCACATCACCAGTGTAGCATACTAGCTGGAGAGTAAGCGCAACACAAAACACAGTTTCACCAGTATCTTTGCTGACACACAATGGGAGAGACATCTTACACCTCCCAACTCTACACCAGATTTTAGTAACAGCTGTGTGACACAGTTGTGAGGCATCACTCCCCTGCACTCTATGGTATGCCTTATATGACAAAATGGTGTAGGCAGCTGTAACATCCTCATAGACACATTTCCACACCTAAATTATATGTAAGTCCTGAACAGTAGCAGAAAGGTAGGAAAAGAATCAGTTATGGGAATATGGGCAGCAGCCACCCACGTACCGATAAATCAGAACATCTATTTTAATGCAAGCAGCAGTGAATTAAAGCTGTCATACTGACATCCATGTGCCTCTTTCTTGCTCTGTACAGGAAACAACAAACAATGTGGTCTGATAACAGACGTACTGCCTATCATTGGGCCTACAGGCCTCGGGAGCACTGTGAGAACACATCAGAACACAGCATCAAAATATGCAGTTCCAAAACACCTGCAGTGCAGCCGCTGCTCTGTGACCGCTTCTGCCCTCTTCAACACAGCCTGAATCTTAGAGCTAGTGTATTAAATATTCTGCTTCACAGACTTCCTCTAACGTGCACTATGTTTGAAACACACATCTACTTTTCTATGCTTTTTGTGGTTTATTGATGGGTAAACATTGACGTTCCCTTTGTTTATTAGGATGCCCTAAATCATCAATTCTAAATCAAATTACTACTTTTTCTTGCTTTTGTCACCATGGAAAACCCAGGTGCCAGCTTGCCAGAAAGAACCATGCTTTGATGCTCTGTTATTTAAAATTCATTTTGTCCTTTCCTTCTAGACATTTTCAGTTCTAAGCTCATTTTTAAATATATGGTGTCCCAATCTAGCATTACATCTTGTTTTCTTTTTGGGTTCTCATTTGTAATTGTTTTAAATGTTAGTATTTAGCAACTAAACTTATGCATAGGAAAAAAACACAGTTTCAAAATGATCCTACTAGTGTCAAGTTGTAACGCTGAATAAAATGCATACATAATTTTGGCACTAATACCAATCTCATTTGGTTATAATACCTGATGACAATTTTAATTAATGTTAGCACATTTTCTACATCGAAGTATGCATCAGTTAAAATAATGTCCTTTTTAAAGTTGATAGGATAGGTAAAACCAGTTCTTTTGTATGGTGTCCTTCAAATCTGCAGGATATGACACCATCATGGCTTGTGTCCATCAGCAACATTGCGCCTATGATATGGAAACATAGTACTATGTTGTGCAAGATCTGAAATTGAAATGTAGTCAAGCAATTGGATGTCACTCTGGACTTGATTCCTAAGGTTTGTGTTTCTCTGAGTAGTAGTGTCTGGGATTAATTGTGTTTTACTCCAAGAATAAGATGTGCTTGCTCAATGGAAATTACATCAGTGGATGTCCAGTCCATATATCTCAATTCTACCCTCCTCATTATGAGGGGGGTTTCTGATGGAGAACCTAACTCAGCTCCACTGTCTGAAATAGCGTCACAATGAGCAAGCAGTGAAGTGGGTAAGACACCGCACACATTGTGCCTCACATGGCACTGGAAGACGTGCCATATTTAGGGCAGGGCTTCTTATGCCCTGGTCACCATATGTTTTTCTGAAATGGGTTTCGGTGCACATCATGGCAGCACCAGTCTGCTCTGTTGATCTGGTTCCACTTGAAGATCGGGGGTAGGTCTTCCAATGTATTGGTTTGTCCTACCCAGCGTCAGCTGCCTACTGTGGCCACCTGTTGTGCACCTACACGCATGGTAACACAGAGTAAAAAAATGCCTCTTTTTTCATGATCCATTGCATTTGTTTGAACTGATGCTGTTCGTCTATTTTACTCTGTACACTGGGGCCCTGCTAACCAGGCCCCAGCTCATGTCCTATGACCACTAATACTTGTTTGTCGAATTGATGAAAAATCCAAATTGGTACATATAACTTAACTATAAGTCCCTAGTGTGCGGTACCCAGTGTAACCAGGGCCTATAACTTAAATGTCACAACTGGACTACAGCACTTATTGTGCCACCACTAAAGTGACAACGCAATGCATATCTTCAGGCCTGCCCCTGCAGTCTGAGTGTGCAGTTTTAAAACTGCAAACACGATCTTGCAAAATAAAAAAAAATCCAGGTCTAAGCCTTCCCTTTTAATACTTGTAAGTCATCCCTAAGGTAGGCCCTAAGTAGTGATAGTTATCATTAATAACAGTGGTTCTTATTGGCATCATCACAATGACATTTGTCAGCAATTATTACTGTTCACAGTTAATGCGCAAACTAAGGGATGCGACTATTACAATGATGAAAGAAGGTCTGCCCCTGCTGTTGTATCTGTGGAAAGAGACCACAAGGGCAGTGGCAGCTCCAACTTGAACCCAGGATGGAGAAGTGCAATCCAAGGGTCAGTTAAGCTGACCACAAAAACTACAATAAGCCCACCTTCTTGAAGATCTCAGCTGACCAGTTCCAACTGGACTTGCCCTGGAACCCATATGGTGGCTTCCTCTGGAGGGAGTCCTGACCCCCAAGTGGTGCCCCTAATATCGTAGGACTCTTGGATAAGTATTAGTGTGTAACTCTTCCTGCCTAACTCTAAAACCTGCCTTAAAATCAATGTCAAGACTTTTTGCTTGGAGAACCGCCGAAAGACTGGGTCAACCTGAAAAGTCAATCAGATGAAGATGAGTTGCTGGGCCAAATATTGAGGTTGTTCCCCTCAGCTTTTCTGCAGCAGCAAATCGGTTTCAGTGACACATCGCAGAGTAAGTATACAGCCTTGGGGATCCCTGTTCGGTTAAAGCTTGCAGGCTTGCCTGGTGCACGAATCCAAACTCCAAAAATATGACTGAATCTGAAGTTAGAAATTTTCATCAGGCAATGTCACCTTCCTTGGGCACAATTTTTTGATTTCTCCCGCTCTGAGTTTTCTCACCAAAGGTCAACAGCTTCACTGGGACATTGTCTGAAGGCTATCCGGCCTCATGAAATCCATCTCTCCCTTAGCCTATTTCCTTGCCCTGCAGAGGATTTTTGGCTTCCATTTCAGTGACTAAGTCAGAAGTTAAACTTCCGACTGGGTTGAACATGGTTTATGTATCCAACCTGAGCTCCATCGCAGTCAGCCTCAACTTTTGACTTCAACCCATTCTGGCGCAAACAGTTTACTGTGGTTGGTGCTTTGTGATTTTTGGCACTAAAACCTAATCTAGACCTTCACAAATCATATCTCCCTTTTTTTCTTTTAGTTCAAGTCCACATTAAAATGTTCTCCATTTTTAAAAAATGGAGTGAGATTTTTATTGTGTTGTATTTTCTACTTTGAACTATTTCAGTCCTGATAAATGTTTTACTAATTTCTTCTAAGTTAAGCATGTCTGCTCTGTGCTACAGTTACCAAGGGCTGAGCTCAGGTTTAAACTATTGAGATTTAACTGGAGCTAATACAGAACTGTGGCATTATCTCTTGGTGAGGGCTCCCATCTCCTCCAACTAATAGTCCTCATTCTAACACATAGCATAAGTGGGTGTTTGTAACCCTGCTCTAGAGGGGTTTCATGAATACTTACACTGCCACCAGTATCTGATCCTACTCTTTAGAATTTCTTCCTGCAATTCTAGTTCTGAAATGCAGGTGATTGAAAGGCATTCTGTTGTGCTTTGAGTTTCATCTACAAGGTGATCTTTGGGAGCATAAGAGGGAGCATAAAGACTCATTCCCCTTATTAGTGAGCCAATTTGCATTCTCCTTTGGAGTACAGGACATACTCTGTTTCAAGTACAGGAAACCAAAATCTGGACTAGCCACCTCTGCCCTACAACTGCTTGTCCACATCCACCTCAATGTTGAAACACGCTTAAGATTACTCTTGTTTCTGTTCAAAGAGATGCTAATTGGCTGCACTGTTTCTACTGATGCAGCAATTATCCAAAGGTATATAAGAATGGTTCCTGTTCATAGGGAAACAGTGAGCAATATACTGGTGAATTGAAATTAAATGTGCCCCCAAAGTAATCTTAAGTGGACGAAATTAATTCAAGCATTGGCCTCTTCACCTTTTTGCTTTTCTGCATGTATTCCAGGGAAATTTGGTTAGCTGCAGCAAGTATTATCCAAACATGCAGGTACAATGCATCTGGATATCTTTTGCATGCAAGAGTCCCACCAAAGAAGCAATGACCATGATGAACACACAAGAGATCTACTGAAGTCCAAATGGAGGTCTTGGAACTGATAATGCATGTCAGCTCCTGAAGTCCTGAAAACTGCTGGCATGTTTTCCTGGTGGAAATAGGGAAGGAGGAGTCCTTCAGATCTAAGAATGAGGGAGACTACTAGAGACCTGCAACTGTGCCTTCGAATAAATTAAATTTGTTGAAGAACATCATCTTGAAAAATCTCCTTAACTTTTACAGGACTTCTTTGGAGTGATGATTCCTGACATTTTTAAGATTAAAACAAATATGAAATAAAAAATTAGTCACCTGTCCTATGCAGGTACCTTGATTACTGCACCCTTCTCCAACAAATCCTTGACCAAATGTCAGGAACTCTTCTATCATTGAAGATTAGAGCAAATGCACTATTTTTTTTAATGATGATAAAATGCAGATTCAACAACCAATGCAATGTTTTCAGTGATACTCAAGGCTCCACGACTCCTCTGCAGACCATGAAGTATGCTAATGGCTGGACTTCCTGTTAAAGAATCTAAGTTTTTGGGGGCGGAAATCCAAAATACTAAAGACAATCAAAAGGACATTTAATTCATATCACAAAAGAACTGGGTCAGGCGTGCACCATCCTAAATCACAACAGTTGGATCCAATAATCACCATAAAGCATTGTATTTTATAGCAGTAAGTATTACAAGACAGAAACAATCAGTCGATATCCTTCAGAATCTGAGAATGTTCATTTCATTTTATTCTTCAATTCATCACAATGAAAACAGCTGACAACATGCCTTAGCACCTGAAAACAATGTTGAAAGTGAAGAAGTTGAGGTTTTGGGAACAGTAAGGTCAAGGTGACTCACCACAAACAGGGGAGTCAAGGCAAGCCCAAGCAATCAGGAGAGCCCACAGAAATCAAAGTGGGGGCCTCAAAAGGACCCACAGGCCGGAGGCAGTGGAGTTGCAAGAGGCCCATGAGCAGCTCGCCAAAAATTCAGGCTCACGGTGCGAGTGATGCAGTGAGGACAAAGATCTTGGTCACTGGAGATGCTTTAGGTGGGGGCTACTTGGAGCCTGAAGATCTTGATTGAAGGAAGCCAACAAGCCTTTACAACAGCAAGTTGACGCAGTGCACAGGGGTTCAGTCCCTGTGGCTCAGAAGAAGGATACTACCCTCAAAGTTAGTGAGAGGACAGGGCAGGCCTCGACAGATTTGAAGAACCACCACCTCTGTTGCTGAGCCTTTCAGAGTTCGTAGGAGCCCAGGATCAGCATATTAGTCAGCTTAATGGCGATGCCTCCAGATGCAGAGAAGTGACTCCTTCACTTCAAGGGAGAGTCCTTCAGGTGTCTTGGATGCCCACAGGCCTTGGAAGGTTCCTATATAGAGCACAGGCATGGACGTTGCACCAGAAGAGCAGTACAATGAGATCAGGAGCAGCAGGAGTCTTCCCGGTTGCAGCTTGATGCCCAGAGCAAAGTCCAGCGAAATCCAGAGTGCTCAGACGGTCAAAGTTGAAGTGGTGTCTTGAAATTAATCTTGTCCCTTGATGAATCTAGAGAACCACCCTCAGGTAAGACCTTAAGTACCCTAAGGAAAGGGGTGGAACGATTCATTGTTCCCTCCCATTGGAGTTGGTCAACAGTGGGGAGGATACTCCCATGACCTTTGTCCAGTTTCGCACCAGAGCGAGAGCCAATTTCTCCCTGACCTGGTTTGAACTGAACTATGCAAGGGGGGCACTAAATTTGCACTTTAAGCATACTGAGTGGCGCTGGCAAGCACTCCCACCCGTCCCAAATACACTAAACCCTGTCTGGGAGGTGGTCACAGCTCCCTGTGACAGGATACCTATTGTTCTGCCTTCCCCTGCTCTGGCTTGGCTCAGCAGTAGGAGGGCAGAATCGTGTCTCCGGTCGGCAGCAGCCATGTTGTGCTCTCCGGGTCTAGAAGACTGGTACCGGGGGCACCGAGGGCCTCCAGGATGATCTCTACAGTATGATATCAAGATGTTTGATATAAAACATGATAGTGTTCGTTACAGCTAGTTTTGAGATGGTCATAGCATAATGACACATTGCCTCTCTATATGTTAAATGTAAATGTAAATGTGTTGTATTTGTATAGCGCGAACAGTAACCCGTAAGCATCCCGGCGCTTGTACTCCTACCACAAGGGAACCCCTCCTGGATTTTCCTTGTGAGGTGTCCACTCCTGGGGATCCTATGGTGAAACCAGGCATCCCTTGTGTATCGGGGGCCGTTGTGGAGACTAAGCAAGCTATTGCCCAGAGTTGCAGCGTGGGGCCCATGCTTAGATTCGGCACTGAGGCGAGAATATCCGGTCAGAGGAATTTAAGCCTGATCCCGCCGAGGCGGGAATCGAACCCTGGTCCCTGGCCAGCGCTCTGCATCAAGGTCTGCCGCTCTAACCATTGAGCCACACTTCTCCACAATGGCTGTCTCATTTACAACCCGGGAGAATGGAATCAGAAGACTATAGGGGCACCCTCACACTTAGAACCAAGCACCCTGCCTCCAGGATAGAACAGGCCTGTTTGGGGGTGACATGGATTTTAAGTGCAGTGACCTTAGATAGAGGGAAGCCTATATCTTTCGTAAGAGATGCTAGCACCAGCTTACACAGGCTGCAATGGCAAGCCTGTAGTTACAGTCTGAGTGGTCCCTCATGGGTGGCATAATGCATGTTTCAGCCCATGGGGTACGCCTGGTGTACCTATGCCCTAGGTACCTTAGTACCATATATTAGAGACTGATAAGGGTACAGCAGTGTCCAATCCGGTATGTACCTAAGTACTTACCATACCAATTTGGGGGAGAAAGCAGAGAGACTGGGGTCCTGATTAGCAGGATCCCAGTCAGACTAATCAGAAACAGATAGCACTAAGGAAAAAGTGTGGGCAACTATAAAAGCAGATTCTACTTTCTCACACTGATTGTAAAGTCTGTTTCCCCTGAATCAGAAGAAAATGAAAAGGAGATTGCATTGTCCTATGTGTGCTGTAAGACAATCATATGATCTGAAGAATAGAGTGTGGATTTTTCTTCAGGCATTTTGCATAAACACTTCAAGTTTTCCAGAAGTATTTATTGCAGAGAGTGCCCTTATAGCAAACTCCCACTGAGATTGGCCAAGGGTAATTGCTGTGGCCTTTGTTGACATAGAGGTAAGGAACAGGGCCTACGGGAGGCTAGATCCAGCTCAGGCTTCCCTTGCACACAGCCTTTGACACTGCCCAGTGGATTAAAAATACACAGACCAGGACATGTGTCTAACCCTGAAGATGAGGAGTGGTGGTAGTCATCTTCCAGCGTTGCATTCACTCTTCTCTCACTGTGCGCAAACAAAGACCATGGACAGTAAGTTATGGCCATTCAGCCTTTCAGTAATCAAACCTGAGAGTCCAATAACTTTGTAATGAAGATTATTGATAAGTCATCGGGGCACGCTCTTCCCTCTACGTTTTTTCACTCGCACCTGTAATGAAATATCTATTAATAATAGCCCCATAATACAATTGTGATGCACTTCTCTCTTGCGCCCTATGGTATGCTATCGCAACATAAAGAAGTGTAGGCAGCTGCAACACCCTCCAGGGTACAATTCCACACCTAAATCATGGCTGCACTTTATATAAGTACCGAACAGCAGCAAAAAGGCAGGGAAAAAAATCAATTGTGGGAACATGGGCAGCAGCCACCCACGTACTCATAAATGAGAAAATCTATATTAACGCAAGCAGCAGTAAATTCAAGCTGTGCCAAGGACAAACATCCGCCTCCTATTTACACTAAGGAGAGGAGAGTGCTAGTGGATGTGTGGGAGTCTGAAAATAGTTCTCCTGGCAAGTTATTCCCAATTGTGGCCTAGGGCACTCTGGTGCTCTGTGGAGGCCATAAGGACAGCATCAAAACATGCTGCTACAAAACCACCTCAGAGAAGCCGCAGCACAGTGACTGCGCGCCAACCCCCTCAGCACAGCCTGAAGTTAGATTGATTGAAATTTTCCTGTTTCATGTCTCCTTCTGAAAGCATTCGTGTTTGAAACACATATCTACTTTCCTTTGTTTTTTGTTGTGCATTGATGTTTAAACATACACTCTTTCTTGATTTATTTAGAGGCACTTGTGTTTAAATCATTCATTCTAAATCAAACTACTGATTGCTTTTGCTATTGTCTGCATGGAGGACCTAGACTCCTAACAGCTATATGCTTTGCCCCAGGCTTGGATGTGCTGTTCTTTAAAATTCATTGCCTTCTTCTGTTCTTCAAGGCACTTTTAGTTCAAAGCTACCCTTCAAGTATAGTCTTCTAAGCTAACATTGCTGCTTGAATTATTTTTTTCATAATCTTGTGTTTCTTTTTAATTGTACAACTTTTGATCACTAATTTGATGGAATATGACAAAACACAGTTTCAAAACGACCTGCTGTTGCTAATGTTTAATGCAGAACGTGTGCATAATTCTTTTTAGTTCAGAAAGTAGGGGCCCGATTCACAGAACTAACTTAAGACAAAATCCTAAACTTACTACTTTTGGTATTCACAGAAGTTAGGATTTTGTCTTACGTTTGTCTTAAGACAGACTTAAGACAGACTTAAGTTAGGATTTTGTCTAAAGTCTGTCTTAAGTCTGTCTTAAGACAAACTTAAGACAAAATCCTAACTTCTGTGAATACCAAAAGTAGTAAGTTTAGGATTTTGTCTTAGGTTAGTTCTGTGAATCGGGCCCTAGGTTTATTAAGAAAACAAGTGATACAGTACAGTACAATATAAGGGGGTAGGGAAAGAGAAAAATGGGAACATAAAAGTTAAGTGTATCATGTAAACCTATCTAGGTTGGAATGAAAAGCAATAACATATACATATATATATAGAAGTAACATTAGAACACAAATAACAACTATGTAGCAATATAGCTGAAAGCAAAATATAACAGCATATTATAAAATAGGAATGTCTAAGATATGGAATATCATGGAGGTCGAGCAACTTCTTGTTGAGCAGGAGACAAAGAGGAGGACCGTTTGGCACTACTATCAAGGAACAAAGTAACAGGTGACCATATAAGGGAGCGCTTCATTGCTAAATGGATGGGATGTACATATGCTGTATCCAATCTGTGATGGTAATATACTGCATACCACCAAGCCTGGAACGATAACATGTGCATAATTCTGACACTAATACCAACTTGACCAGGGTTGTAAAATTAGAGGTGTCCAAGATTAGTGTCATTTACATTATCAGTAATTATGCAAAATTCCCAAAAAATTACACAAAATTATGCATAATTACAGGAAATTCAGCTCCTTGACTCTCTTGCTAAAAAAATATGCGCAGCTGTTGACATGGCTATTTTGGAAACGAGGTTGGGGAAAAGTGGATTATTGGTTTGGGGGCAGGGGGTGTACTCAAGCAACAGCCACAATCCCTGTCATTGTGAATCACAAAAAGTCATTAAATTAACCTGTTCATAATCATGAGGTAGCTTGGCACAAAGCAGTCAAGCTTGACTTAGAGGCAATGCTAAGTATTTAAGCAACATTCAACCAGTGAAAAAATGAAAACACAGCAGAAAAAACCCACAATAATATAAAATGTAGAGAAAATGTTAATAAATTATTTGACACAAAACTGATAAAAATCAAATCAATAGGACTGGAGATATGCAATTTCAAAGACTTAAGGTAAACATAGAGCTAAAAGCCCAAAGCATCTACTCTGGCTATCTGGTCATGCGAGACCAGGTGAAAAGTCACAAGTTCAAGCAGACTGCGATGGAACTCAGACTGGATAAAGGGACTACGTTAGTCTTGCTGAAAAAGTTGATGGAGTACCTCTATTCACCTGTGAATAAGGTCACTCTAGATTGAAACGCATCAGGTATTGCAAACAAAGAGTGAAAAATCATTAAACTGCACATTGCCATACGGATGTGCGACACCGTTTTTTCCGTGGAGGAGAAGAATCGGATGTTAATAGCAGCTTGGTTCTACCATGGAGTACAGCATCGCCACAAAAGTGCCACTTTGCCCACCTGAACCAGCAATGTAAGGACATGATAAGCATTTAAGAGCAGAGGCTGCCGCCGCAGATTGCTGCAGATGGTGGGTCCGAAGACCCTGAAAAAAGGGACTGTGATGAAACAAAATAGGTCTTTGTGCAATTTAATTAAACAATGGCACCTTCTTGTGCCCACTGGAGGGCTTAATTGAAATGCATTGGACCGCTAATCCCACACTGCAACTGAGCTGCAAGTCCATTTGGGAGACCTACTGGAGGGCCAAAAAAAATAAATTAAGCAACTGGATTAGTGACCCTAAAGCAGTTTTGATGGAGAGCCTCTAAATACCAGCGAACAAGGTCACTCTTGGCCGAAACGCATCAGTTGTTGCAGCCAAGAATGAAACATCATTAAAGCTTACAATGCCATATGGTGTGCGGCTCAGCTTTTCCTGTGAGCGAGAAAAATCAGATTTTAATATTGACTTAGAACGACGGTGGAGTACAGCACCAACACAGTAAGAGCACCACTTTGCACACCAGGACCAGCATTTCAAGTAGGTGATCAGCATTTATGGGCAGAGGCTGCTGCCGCGGACTGCTACTGTTGGGTGGTCCGCACATCCCTGAAAATAAGGACTGCACTGGAACATAAGAGGTCTTCATAAATTTGAATAAAACAATAATGTCATGCAATGGCAACTTGTTGTGCCCAGTGGAGGGCTCAATTGAACTGCATTACACAGCTATTTCTACAATGCAACTGAGCTTCAAGCCAATTCGGGCGGCCTACTCGAGGGCCAAAAACAATCAATTAAGCAACTGGATTAGCGACCCTAAAGCAGTGTTGATGAAATGCCTCTAATAACCCGTGAACAAGGTCACTCTTGACCGAAACGCGTCAGGTGTTGCAGCTGAGAGTGAAACACCATTAAAGCCCATATTGCCATATGAGAGTGTGACTCAGTTTTCTCGTAAGGAAGAAGAATAGGATGGTAATAGAGGCTTGGTTCTACTGTGGAGTACCGCACCACCACAACAAGATCGCCACTTTGCCCACCAGGACCAGCATTTGAAGTGCGTGGTAAGCATTTTTGTGCACTGGCTCCTGCCTTGGGTTGCTGTGGTTGGTGGGTCCGCAGAGCCCTGAAAAGAAGGACTGCAACGGAACATAAGAGGTCCTATGTGAAACTTAATTTATGACATTTTGTGTCGAAATAAAGATGATAAAGAAACTTAATTAAACAATAACGGCATGTGATGGCACCTCTTGTGACCAGTGGAGGGCTTAATTGAACTGTATTGGATACTTAGTCCCAAAGGGCAACTGAACTGCAAGGCCATTTGGACGGCCTACTGGAAGGCCCAAACAATAAATTAAGCAACTGGATTAGGGACCCTAACACAGTGTTAATGGAATGCTTCTAAATATCTGTGAACAAGGTCACTCTTGACTGAAACACGTCAGGTGTTGCAGCTGAGAGTCAAACATCATTCAAGCTCACATTGCCATATTGGAGTGCAATTCAGTTTTTACTGTGAGGTAGAAAAATTGGATGTTAATAGCAGATTGGTTGTACCACGGAGTACAGCTGCACCACAACAAAAGCACCCCTTTGCCCACCAGGACCAGCATTTCAAGTACATGATAAGCGTTTTTTGGTAGCGGGTGCCACAGCACTGCAGTTGGATGGTCCATTCATCCCTGAAAAGAAGGACTGCAATGGAACATAAGAGATCTTTGCAAAATGTAATCTAACAATAACGCCTTACAATGGCACCTTCTTCAGCTCACTGGAGGGCTTAACACCATCGCTGCTGATGGTATTACCCTCTCCTGTGCTGGGCCCTAATGAAAATGGGTGTGGTCATGACGAGCTGAGCTCGTCATGAGCACACGAGCAGTGTACCTCATGACGAGCTGAGCTCGTCATGAGCATCGAAGGTGTTAATTGAACTGAATGAGCAATGCAACTGAGCTCCAAGCCCATTCAGATGGCCTACTGAAGGACCAAGAACAATATATTAAGCAACTGGATTAGCACACCTAAAGCAGTGTTGATTGATTGTCTCTAATCACTTGTGAACAAGGTCACTCTTGACTGAAACACGTCAGGTTTTTCAGCCAAGAGTGAAACATCATTAAAGTTCACATTGCCATATGGGAGTTTGACTCAGTTTTTCCCATAAGGAAGAGGAATCGGATGGTAATAAAGGTGTGGTTCTACCGTGGAGTCCTGCACCATCACAAAAACAGTTCCACTTTGCCCACCAGGATCACCATGGATTGCTGAGGTTGGTGAGTCCTCATGGGCTATGATCAAATTCTAAATGTTTTGATAAACATTGTGTGTTAAAAATAGAGTTATTATACAAGAGCAATGCTCTATTTTAGTACTTCACAGGCAGCCACAAGTGCAGTTGGCTTCCAGGCAACAGGTTCTTCATCTGAATGGTGCAGCAGGTACAGTATTACCGACCCGAAAGTTGTCAGAACTCCTCAAAAAATGTAAGATGGCTATATTTGACTACTAATCAGTCAGTCACAATTATTGTTACCTTGCAGTTAAAAAGGGACTTGATTTGAATGGTTCAGCAGGGATCACTGAAATAATATCGAGGGACAAAATATCGACTTGCCAAAATATCGTGGACAAAATATCGACAGTCAAAATATCGAGTTTGTATCTACAAACAGGTAAGTACAAAAATATCGAGTACAAAATATCGTTAACAATAACATAGATGTAAAAAATATCGACTTTATTAAAAACAGTGTTACATTAAATTAATATTAAATTTGTATTACTAAAATATTCTTAAAACTACTTAAATTAAATTATAATAATTAAATAATAAATGAAAATAATAAAAATAATTTTTTACAATCTTATTTGTTGACCCTGAACCCTAAAAATACCCCTTTACCCAAAAACCCAAAACTGACCCTGAACCCTAAAAATACCCCTTTACCCAAAAACCCAAAACTGACCCTGAACCCTAAAAATACCCCTTTACCCAAAAACTGAAAACTGACCCTAAAAATACCCCTTTACCCAAAAACTGAAAACTGACCCTGAACCCTAAAAATAGCCCTTTACCCATGAACTGAAAACTGACCCTGAACCCTAAAAATACCCCTTTACCCATGAACTGAAAACTGACCCTGAACCCTAAAAATACCCCTTTACCCTTAAACTGAAAACTGACCCTGAACCCTAAAAATGCCCCTTTACCCAAAAACTGAAAACTGACCCTGAACCCCAAAAATACCCCTTTACCCTAAAACTGAAAACTGACCCTGAACCCTAAAAATGCTCCTTTACCCATAATTTATCAATATTATTTAATTACCAATTAATTATTAATTAACAATAACAATAAAGTAAATATATTAGAACATTAGCTGTAATTATTTTAATAATTAATATTATTTTTTCCAAATTAATTACTTAAAAATAACACAAAATTATATATATTAAAAATTTACTCTAATTAATGTAATTAACTAATTCCAATTAATTAATTAACAATTAATTACTAATACAAAATATGTTCAAAATTATATTAATTAATTAACTAATTAATATTAATTAATTATCAATTAATTATTAATTAGAAATATTAACAAGCATATATTAATTAATTAATTATTATTAAATTACTTTCCACCCTATTCCCCTATAACCCCACAACCCGCTACAGAATTACATTACGCAATTATTATAAAAACAAAATTCATTTAATAAAATATTTTATAACATTAATACACACTATTCACACATATTATTACATAAAAATACACTATAAAATATTATATATTATTAAAAATTTGATATTTTTGCTATCTATATTTTATACAGTCGATATTACTTCACTTACCTGAAAAACGATATTTTTGTAGTCGATATTATGTCCAGTCGATATTTTGTCCAGTCTATAATTAAAACTCGATATTATGTCCAGTCGATATTTTGGAGTCGATATTTTGTCTGTACACCGTTCAGCAGGTGCAGTGGCACTGGTTATCAAAGCTCTAGGGAGCCCACTAAACCTAGATTATTGCTAAAATGTAAAACTAAACAGGCATTCACAAGTGCAGTTACCTAGCAGACCTCAGGGTCATGATTTCAATGGTGCAGCAGGTGCAGCAACACCAGGACCAAAAGCTGCAGGCACCTCACTAATCACCTAAAATTTCTATAGTTTACTACTAAACAGGCAGTCACAAGTGCAGTTACCCTGCAAACAACAGGCTCATGATTTGAATGGTGCAGCGGGTGCTGTGGTACCAGCCTCACAAGCTGTCAGAACTCTTCTGAACATCTAATATTGCTAGTTTACTACTATACAAGCAGTCACAATTGCAGTTAAAGGTGCTTGATTTATATGGTACAGCACATGTAGTGGCATAGGAGTCAAAAGTTGTCATAACTCCACTTCACAAGAAATAGTACTATATTTTACTGCTAAAAAGGCAGTCGCAAGTGCAGTTCTCTTGCCGGCTAGATTATAATGGTCGTATAATCACAAATGAACATTACAATAAGTTAAAAATATCTGGTGGAAAAAAGATAAAAATTCCCCGATATATATATATATATATATATATTATGAACTAATAATATACATTTCATTTGGTGATTACAGTTTTTCAGGACCACGAACATATGTTTATGATCAAAAAATGAGTGGATTTTGACTACATTAAGAAAGTAGGACCCTTTATGTTTGTATATACAGCGAGCAAATTATGACAAAACAAAGGTGCTATCTTGCAAATTTCAGTGCAGTAGGATATGGTGTCTGTATATACAAGTGTTGATTTTGCAACTTTAGGTACAACAAAATATGTAGATATATGTACAGTATGAAAAATATGATTGAAGAATATGATGTAAATATTGTCAATGTGTATTATATATAAAATGTATAATAGGTGTGTGTCATAAAAATATATATAGAAAAAACACAGAAAACAGATATTTAATACACAGAGTCAATAAAAAGGACTTCTGTTAGCAAAAAACGTGTGTCATCTATGGTGTCAGGGGTAACTATTTTTGAAATTCCAGTTTGATTTATATGGTGCAGCACATGTAGTGGCATAGGAGTCAAAAGTTGTCATAACTCCACTTCACAAGAAATAGTACTATATTTTACTGCTAAACAGGCAGTCGCAAGTGCAGTTCTCTTGCCGGCTACAGGGCCATGATTTGAATCGTGCAGCAGCACCGGGCCTAAAAGTTGTCAGAACTATTCTAAACACTTAATGTTGCTATATTGTACTACTAAACAGGTAGTCACAATTGCCAAAAGCTTCTAGGAACCCCACTAAACCTAGATAATTGCCAAATGTTACTCCTAAACAAGACAGTTGCAAGTGCATATATCTATCAGGCAACAAGGCCATGATTTGAATAGTGCAACAGGTGCAGTAGCACCAGGACCAAACGCTCTAGGCACCCCACTAACCACCTAATATTGTAAAATCTTACCATTAAACAGACAGTCACAAGTGCAGTTGCCTTGCAGGCAAAAGGGTCATGGTTTGAAAGGTGCAGCAGGTGCAGTGGCACCAGGCCCAAAAGTTGTCAGAACTCCTCTAAATAGCTAATACTGCCATATGTTACAACTGTACAGGCAGACGCAATTACAGTTTTCTTTCCGTTAAAAGAGGCTTGATTTGAATGGTGCAGCAGGTGCAGTGGCACCGGGGTCAAAAGCTCTAGGGACCCCACTTCATGCAGAATATTGTTATATTTTACTACTATACAGGCAGTCACAAGTGCAGTTATCTTGCAGGCACTAGGGTCATGATTGCAATGGTGCTGCATGTGCAGTGGCACCGGGGCCAAAAGTTGTCATAACCCCTCTAAACGCTAAATATTGCTATATTACAGGCTGGAAAGGTGCAGAAACAGGGAGCAGGAGTGCAGAAAGAGGGAAGAGAGGTGCAGAAAGAAGCAAGAGAGGTGCAGAAAGAGGCAGTAGAAGTGCAGAAAAGCAACATAGGTGCAGAAAGAGGCAAGAGGGTGCAGAAAGAGGAGAGAGAAGTGCAGAAAGAAGCAAGAAAAGTGCAAAAAGAAGCAGCAGAGCTACAAAAGGAGGCAGGAGGTGTGCTGAAAGAAGGAAGAGAAGTGCAGAAAGAAGCAACAGAGAGCCTTAAAGAGGCATGAAGGGTGCAGAAAGAGGCAAGAGAAGTGCAGAAAGAAGCAATAGAGGTACAGAAAGAGGCAAGTGTGGTGCAGAAAGAGGGAAGAGAGGTATCGAAAGAGGCAAGACAGTTGCACAAATAGGGAAGAGGGGTGCAGAAAGAGGCAGGAAGGGTGCAGAAAGAAGCAACTGAGTTGCCAAAACAGGCAAAAGAGGTGCGAAAAGAAGCAAGAGAAGTGCAGAAAGAGGCAAATGAGGTGCAGAAAGAAACAAGAGCAATGCAGAAAGAACCAGCAGAGGTGCAAAAAGAGATAAGAGGGGTGCAGAAAGAGGTAGGAGAGGTGCACAAAGAGGCAAGAGAAGGACAGAAAGAGGCAGGAGGGCTGTAAAAAGAAGGAAGAGAAGTGCAGAAAGAGGCAAGTAAATTGCTGAAAGAAGCAACAGAGGTTTAGTAAGAAGCAGGAGAAGTGCAGAAAGAGGCAAGTGAGGTGCAGAAAGAAGCAAGAACAGTGCAGAAAGAACCAACAGATGTGCAAGAAGAGGCAAGAGGGGTGCAGAAATAGAAGGGAGAGGTACACAAAGAGGCAAGAGAGGTACAGAAAGAGGAAGGAGGGTGCAAAAATAAGGAAGAGAAGTGCAGAAAGAGGTAGAGAATTGCTGAAAGAAGCAAGAGAAGTGTAGATATAAGCAAGAGAAGTACAGAAGGAGGCAAGAAATCTGCAGAAAAATGCAACAGAGGTGCTGAAAGAGGCAAGTGAGGTACAGAAAGACATATAAGAGGTGCAGAAAGAAGGAAGAGAAGTGCAGAAAGAAGTAACTGATATGCAGAAAGAGGCAAAAAGAGTGCAGAAAGATGTAAGAGGGATACAGGAAAAGGCAAGAGAGGTGCAGAAAGAGGGAAGAAGGGTTCAGAAAGAGGTAAGAGGGGTACAGAAAGAAGCAAATGATGTGCAGAAAGAGCAACAGATGTGCAGAAAGAGGGAAGAGAGGCACAGAAGGAAGCAACAGTGGCTTGTACCAATTTAACAGCCACATTTAGCAATAAGTAACAGGTGACAATTCTAGGTTTGTAAAGGGCCTTCCACCACACTGTAACAATTGTTGCTGCATTTTTGGTAATGTTTGAGCTGTTTGAGCTAGAAACAAGGCTTTTTTGTTCAAATCTGCAGAATAGGGAGCAGATGACGAATTATGTGGCTAATGCAGAAAATGTATAATTGTGCGAAAGTCGGTGCAGCCAAACAGTTGCATAATTCCAGTGGTCCTGCTCATACCTCTGACTAGGTCCACAAGTGCTCCTCAGAGATTCCTTCTTTTTTGTCTCGCTGGGTTCATATTTGAGCTTCTATGGAAATGAGGAAGACTAAACCTGAGGTTACCACTCCACAACACAGACTGCCATGCCACATAATTACTCTCCATTACACATAATCCCACTCTACATAATTACTATACACTAAATAGCACCTACTTTCTGTCCACATAATTTCACTGCACAACATACCACATAATTCCTCTACACACAACGTATTTTTACTCCACTCCAGAAAAACAGTAGTAAAAAACTTTTACATTTACAATGCCAATAGCTCAAACTCTTACAAATGCGAAACCTATTACATTGCAAACACTTCATTAACTAGTAGTCGCATTGCAGAGTGGTGGAGAAAGGGTGCTGGGCCTCCGACCAGCACTCAGGAATTCCGCTGTGTAGGATTCACAGGAGGTACTAGAAGGGCTTCTTGGCACCCAAAAGTCCCTCAGGAGTAAAGTGGACTTCATCCCCCATCCCCTAGTCTGCCAGGAGGCACGTTTTCAGGATGGTGGAGAAAGGGGGAATGACCTCCGAGACGTCCTAGCAACCCTACTGTGTGGGACTTACTGGAGGTAACAAGAGGGATACCTGGCCCCCAAGGACATCCTTGGCGGCCTACTACCCCTCCTATTACCTCCAGTAAGTACCACACAGCAGGATTGCTAAATTCTCATAACAGGCCATACCCCCTTTGCGCACCACTCTCCAAATGTGCTCCTTGGTGCGCTCTTGGATGGGGATTGAAGTCCCCTTCACTGCTGTCGGTCCTTTAGGGGCCAACAAGCCTACCTCTTACCTCAAGTAAGCCCCATACAGTGGGATTGCTGAGAGGTGGACACAGGCCACGCTCCCTTTCTCCACCACTCTACAAACGCGCCCCCTGGCGTATTCTAGGTTGGGGGATTAAGTCCCCTTGAATACTGAGGGTTCCTGGGGGCCAACTAGCCCACCAGGTACCTCCATTAAGTGTCACACAGCTGTATTGAAGAGAGATGGTCTGAGGCCATGCCCACTTTGTACACCGCTCTTTAAACACGCTTTTTGGCGCACTGCTGTTCGGGGGATGAAGTCCAATTATGTCCTGAGGTCCTCAGGACACAAGCGGACCTCATTGCCCTACCAGCAGTGCTCCAAGAGACGCGTTTGGAGAGTGGTGTAAAAAAGGGGCTTGGCCTTTTTTTAACAAAGACCCGGGGAGGTGGGGGTTCTCAGGGCTTGGGGGTGGCCAGTGAAGCCCCCCTGCAATTATTTAATTAAAGCTCTGGGGAAGTGGTGGTCCCGGGGAACCCCACACCTTAATTAAAATTGCCCGAGGCCTGGCCCACCGGGGGCTTTTAACAGATGAAGCGGGGGACACCCCAATTCCTTTTTTTTTCATAATTTTGGCTAGATTTACAAACCTAGCGCAAATTCAGCCAAAATTATTTAAAACAATGCTTTTTTGGGGGCCTGGGGGTCCATGTGAGACCCCCTGAGCAGGACTAGGGGATCAGGGTGTTTCTACCCTGCCCCCTTTTGTTTTTTTCAACTTTTTCTTGTGACTCGGTTACCGATATATTTATATTACCTACTGGTGGTCACCAGTAGGTAGTTATAGTTAGGACCTAGTTTCCATAGTAAAAGCTTTTTTTTGATTTGCCAATATCTTTAGTGCCGTTTGTCGAATCTACGCAAAACTTTCAAACTCATGGCGTGCTCAGGTCAGCTCCTGTCTTGAAAGTTTCGGGGTGATTTGTCAAGTGGGGGCTGAGAAAAAAGGAGGGTCCCAAAACTCCTTTTCTCCTTGTTAATTTCCATAGGAAAATTTAGACAAAGCTGTAGCCCAAACTGCTGAATGGTATTACACCAAATTTGGCAAAAAGGTAGCTCTTGGTTCAGAAAGCATTCTTTCTGTTAAATGGTGTAAATCCGTTCAGTAGTTCCTGAAATAATCATATTAAAAAAATTATATAGCTGGTGACCTTGGTGGATCCACAAACCCTACCGAGCACAAGCTTGACTCTGATTGGCTGCCAACACTCCAAACCAGAAAGTGTTGCCAGCCATCTTGTGACTCAGTTGAACAGAGTCACAAGAAAAAAGGTAAGCAATAAAAAAAGGGGGCAGGGTAGAAACAACCTGACCCCCTATGCCTGGACAGGGGGTCTCAGGGCCAAAAAAAGCATTTTTTACAAATATTTTTGGCCAAATTTGCACTGGGTACGCAAATCCGGGCAAACAATGTAAAAAACAAAGCACGGGCTCCAGCACTTCATTTTAATAAGCTACCAGGTTGGCCAGGTCCCGGGGTCAATGTGCCAAATATATGTGGGGCCCGCAGCCCCGGAAACCGCCACCTCCCCGGGGCTTTTTGAAATATAGGTGGGGTCCTCGCAGGCCCCCTCAAGCCCAGGAAACAGCCACCTCCCAGTGGCTTTCTTTAGTCATGGGCGGGGGGCCTCGTGGCCCCCCTATCCCCAGGGACCGCCACCTCCCAGGGCCTTTCTTAAATTATGAGCAGGGGGTCTTGCAGGTCCCCCAAGGCCCGGGGACTGCTACCTCCCCAGGTGCTTTCTTTAATTATTGGAAGAGGGCCTCACAGGACCCCCTTAGCCCCAGAGATGGCCACCTGCCGAGGGCAGTATTACATTATGGGCGGGGGACCTCGCAGGCCCCTCCAAGGCCTGAGGACTGCCACCTCCCTTGGGCTTTCTTTAATTATGGGCAGGGGCCTCACGGGCCCCCTCAAGACCCAGGGAACACCACCTCCCCGGGGCACTAATTATTGAAATACAAGGTCCTGTTGTGGACCCATGACCCGGGGACCACCACCTTCCTGGGGCTATGTTAATCTTGGGAGGGGGGCCTTGTGGCCCCCCTCCTGGAGCCCTAGATCAACCTGTGAACCACCACCCACCAGGACTGGCACCAGCAATGTCCCTGGGTGCCCAACCCCTGGGAAATTTCAGTTTGCAATGACAGTCCCACCCTGTCATTACAAACACTACTTTGCTTTGTAGAAGCTAGAGCAGAAAACCTGCTCTCATTTCCATGAAGCAAAGCAGTATTGCTAATGGACAAGACAAGGGGTGCTGCATGTCAGCAGCTCCCCTTGTCCAAAAGAAATGTCGGCTCCTGCAAGAGGCGGGGAGCCAGCTGGGACTGAGGGGGCATTGGGGGTCCCCCTGCGGTCACCAACATGAAAAACCAAAGGAAATGATGGATGGAGTGTTGACAATACAAGCACTCACCCCCAGCCAACTGATCTTTGCCACTGGATTCAAGCAAGCCAGGCTGAAGACGGCTGAAATGCCAGAAACCGGTCCTCGGTAGCTTGTTTCCGGTCCAGGGAAGGCATGGCTTGGTAGTTTGGGCTGGACGGTTCCCATGAGGCACAGGGTGAGACTGATTTGCATATGGCCATTTCTGAACTGGGGTGGCAGAGCAGATCGCTTTAAAAACACAAATATATTCACAGGCAAAAGTTATTAATCAACATAGGTCCCTTCTCCCGGTTGAGCCTCAGGAGATACTGCTTCAAACGTAGCGCTCATATTCAGCGCGTGCTTTGTACTGGAAGGGGGCGTGGCTATTGGCAGGAGGCGTGCCGTTCAATCCGGCCAATGGCGTTCGATTTTGCCGTGAGTCACTTGCTCACTTTGCCACTGGATTCAAGCAAGCCGGGCTGAAGACGGCTGAAGTGCCAGAAACCGGTCCTCAGTAGCTTGTTTCCGGTCCGGGGAAGGCATAGCTTGGTAGTTCGGGCTGGACTGTTCCCATGAGGCACAGGGTCAGACTGATTTGCATATGGCCATGTCTGAACTGGGGTGGCAGAGTGGGCTAAATAACAGGATGGATTATACCCAAATCAGTTGACTGGGGGTGAGTGCTTGTATTGTCAATGCTCCGTCCATCATTTCCTTTGGTTTTTCTTTGTTCGCCATAAGTTGGCAGGGTATGCTCAGACATGAGTCCCTTGCTCACTTTGAAACTGGATTCAAGCAAGCCGGGATGACGACGGCTGAAATGCCAGAAACCGGTCCTCGGTAGCTTGTTTCCGGTCCAGGGAAGGCATGGCTTGGTAGTTCGGGCTGGACTGTTCCCATCAGGCTCAGGGTCAGACTGATTTGCATATGGCCATGTCTGCACTGGGGTGGCAGAGTGGGCTAAAGAACGGTGATGGATTAAACCCAGATCAGTTGACTGGGGGTGAGTGCGTGTATTGTCAACGCTCCGTCCATCATTTCCTTTAATTTTTCTTTGTTCGCCATAAGTTGGCAGGGTATGCTCAGACGTGAGTCCCTTGCTCACTTTGCCACTGGATTCAAGCAAGCCGGGCTGAAGACGGCTGAAATGCCAAAAACCGGTCCTCTGTAGCGTGTTTCTGGTCCAGGGAAGGCATGGCTTGGTAGTTCGAGTTGGACTGTTCCCATGAGGCACAGGGTCAGACTGATTTGCATATGGCCATGTCTGAACTGGGGTGGCAAAGTGGGCTAAAGAACGGTGATGGATTAAACCCAGATCAGTTGACTGGGGGTGAGTGCTTGTATTGTCAACACTCTGTCCATCATTTCCTTTGGTTTTTCTTTGGTCACCAACGTGAAGCCAGGCCCTGAGGGATTGGGACCCCGGGGGCCAAAAGAGGCCCAGGAAGGGGGGGGGCACACAGCCCACCTCCTTTTTGTTATGATTATTTTTAAAAATGATAAATAAGTCTGGGCCCTATATGAATAAATAAAATAATAACAAGACCAGGCCCTGGGGTATGGTGTCCCGGAGCCAAAATTGGCCACGTATTTGTTTTTAAATGAGGTGGTCTGAGGCCACGCCCCTTTTTATGCCACTCTGCAAATGCTCCTCTTGGTGCATTGCTGGTGGGGTGATGAGGTCCTCATGTGTCCTGAGGACCTCGGGACTAAAAGGGACTTCATACCCCGAGCAGCAGTGCACCACTCCCAGCAATCCAGCTGTGTGGGGCTTACTGGAGATAACAGGAGCGATAGTTAGCCCCCAGGGACCCTCAGGAGGCAAGTGGACTTCAGCCCCCAACCAAGAGCGCACCAGGAGGCGCGTTTGCAGAGTAGTGGAGAAAGGAGCGTGGCCTGTGTCCACCTCTCAGCAATCTCACTATCTGGGGCTTACTGGAGGTATCAGGTAGGCTAGAAGGCCCCTAAGGACCCCCAGCAGTGAACAAGACTTTAATCCCCATCGAAGAGCGTGCCAGGGAGCGGGTTTACAGACTAGTGGTCAAAGGGGGCATGGCCTGCTATGAGAACTTACCAGTGCTACTTTGTGGGACTTACTGGAGGTAATAGGAGGGGTAGTTGGCCCCCAAGGTTGTCCTTGGGGTCCAACTGCCCCTCCTGTTACCTCCAGTAAGTCCCACATAGTAGGATTGATCTTAGGAGGCCATGTCTCCCCTTTCTCCACCACTCTGCAAGTGTGCCTCCTGGAACACTATCGGTTGCGGGATGAAGTCCACTTTACTCCTGAGGGAATTTGGGGGCCAAGAAGCCCTCCAGGTACCTCCTGTAAGTCCTATGCAGCAAAATTCCTAAGAGCTGGTCGAGGCCCAGCCCCCTTCCTCCACCACTCATGTCATCATGAGTGATGTAATATGTGACGTCATAAGCAGAGCATTGCATGGGCACAATTTATAGTTAGCGCAGCCTACTACAAGGGCTGAATTTCTCTGGTTTAGTACGAGCGAAATGTCAGCCAAACTATCCATTTTTTTCAGTGAATTTCTAAGGTTTTTTAAATGCTAATTCCCTGAAAAAACCAAAGGTTTCACACCAGTTATAGTTAGGTGGAAATTTTACTCGCATAAAACCATTGAAATTCCCACGTTATAGTTAGTTAGACTCACTATAACTTGTGCGTGCAATGCACTGCTGATGACGTCACATATTACATCACTCATGACATGGTCAGTGACATCACTCATGACATCACTGATGACATCTCAAATGACATCACTGATAACAACATCCTTGTGACAAAGTGGCAGACCTCCTAGCAGCATAAAATAACCTTTGATACACACATTCAAAAATAGAAACTAACATTTTCTTAAAAAAGGACAAACCAATACCAATTACAACAACTTATTAGGTAATTCCAACATCTACATACACATCCACTCATTCACCAACAGTTCTATATAGTCACTCATGCATGTACTTACTCATCATATGTACTCATACACCTAAACATCCTGTTACACACTAATACTCATCCATATAGTTACTCACACACAAATTCACACATGCAAATAAACTATCAAAAAAACATTTACTTGATTATACTGCTATATACACACCACTACACATACTTCTACAGAAACGGAAACATATCTACTCTCTTAAACAATCAATTATAAAAACACATACTCACTAACCCACCCATACACACAATCATCCACCCATACAGTCTTGCACACATGCTGTCTTCAAAATACAAACAAATAGTGAGTCACTCATTCATTCATCTGTCCTCTAAGTAATATCCCCCACCGAACCATACAGACACTGATACTGATACTCAAAAAAACAACTAATAACCCATATACACACTCTTGTAGCTACTTACCAACCCATGCAGCCACTTATACACAAAGTGAGACACAGATACAGATATTTAAATATTTAAACATTACTCGCTAATATATGTATTCACTAAGATACATTTAATAAGTCAGTTAACCAATCCATTTTACACAAAAAAAACATCCATTTAGACATTTATTTACCCATTTATTCTTCCATCAACCTTCAGATATACATATATAAAAAATATTTATTTTTCAGAAAGATACACATTCACTGGATGATGTCATCAGTGATGTCATTTGAGATGTCATCAGTGATGTCATGAGTGATGTCACTGACCATGTCATGAGTGATGTAATATGTGACGTCATCAGCAGTGCATTGCACGTGCAAGTTATAGTGAGTCCAACTAACTATAACGTGGGAATTTCAATGGTTTTATGCGAGTAAATTTTCCACCTAACTTTAACTGGTGTGAAACCTATGTTTTTTTCAGTGAATTTAATAGGTTTTTTAAATGCTAATTCCTAACTATAACTGGTATATATAACTATATATATATATATATATCATTTCTATGGCAAAATGAAACCCCTCATTTTGTTACTTTTCAAATTAAATGTATTAAGTGACTTTATTCCAATCAAGTTGACTTCAGGTGTGCCATAATTTTGTCATAAGTAAGACTGTTAGAGTTCTAGTTGTTATTTAGAACACTCTAGGACATTCTGTCTTTGGGCTATAGTTGGGCTACATCTGGCTGATATTTGGGCTACATTTGGGCTCTTTTGTCTCTGGTGGCCATCTTGGGAGACTGCATATCAGAATTCATTTAATGAAATATAAAAGGTTTTGAGAAGTCACTCAAAATGTGCCCTAATTTTTCTTTCTTCAGCACTAATCATAATTTCTATGGCAAAATGAACCCCCTCATTTTGTTCCTTTGCAAATTAAATGTTTTAAGTGTTAACACTTTATTCCAATCAAGATGACTTCAGGTGTGCCATACTTTTGTCATAAGTAAGACTGTTAGCGCTCTAATTGTTCTTTAGAACACTCTGGGACATTCTGTCATTGGGCTATAGTTGGGCTACATCTGGCTGATATGTGGGCTACATTTGTTTTTTTTTGTCTCTGGTGGCCATCTTTGGGCTACATTGGGCTACATTGGGCTACATTGGGCTACATTTGGGCTCTAACATATATATAGCCCAATGTAGCCCAATATATTTTTTTTCAAAGTTAATTTTCGTACAAACCACTGGAGCATATATCTTGAGACATAGCAAAGGCACATCGGGCTACCAGTCCCTACAATTTTGCCAAGTTTGGTGGAAATCCATTCAGCCGTTCGGGCTAAAAGTGAGGTCGACCGCCCTATGGAAATTAACATGGGGGAAACATGCTTTGGGACCCCCCTTTTATCTCGGCCCCCGCTTGACAAACCCCCCCAAAACTTTCAGGGAAGAACCGGAGCGCCGCGAGGCAAATTTGAGGGAATTTTCAGGCAGATTCCTCAACCGGCGCCAAAGTTATTCCCAATAGAATGTTGAGATTTTGCATTGGAAAAAAATCCTAACTACCTACTGGCGATTAAGTGACCCCTGCTGTACATTATTACAATATTGCACATTACTGATGAGTGTGGTAACCATATAGAGGAATGATGCTGATGGCCAAGATCCTTTATAAGCACATGGAACTCCTAGATGACTTTCAAAATCCTTATCATGTATTCCAGGGGGGGACTTTATCCCATATAATATATGGTAACACCATAACCTTTCCACATATCACTTACAACCTTGGTGTACTGTGTTGCTCTTTCATGTGAAAAAGTGAGCATGTTTGGAAACATGAAGAATAAAAATAAAATGTCTAATGCAAAATCAAAAGCATCAAAAACTTGTTAGATATTTGTTGTAAACATATATTAGGAACAGTTCAATAGAACTGAAAGAAGCTGCACTACCTCATAATTTGTAGAGACGTGCAAGAGTCTAGCTTTTCTCTAACTTGATAAAGAGAACAAAAATAAACAAGTTATCTCTGTTTGTCTTTTTATGCCTAAAAATATAGCAGAAGAAAGAAGGCAAAGTGCACTTTTTGTTACTTTAAACAGCTGCTTCAATTATGCTTCATGACCTGACCAGCCTTTCACCTCGGCTGTTGCTGTGATAACTTATAATAGGCGGGTTCTGACGTCTTTTCTATGGCATCAGTGACTGGGTACATAACTAGTCACTGGATATAAAGAAATTAGGGACTGCAAATATACAGGAATTACAGAATCCCATACATTTTAATGTATTTTATAGGAAACTGATTTTCAGGTTTGCTAATAATGTTTGGTGCTGTTTTACAAATCGGCATTGAACTTTCCAAAAAGAAGTATCATTCACCTCTGCCTCTTCGTGAAAACTTTAAGGGTGATTCAGCAAATGGGGTCTGAGAAAAGGGAGGGCTCCACAACGTATTTTCCTCCTGCAATTTGACGTTATAAGAACGTTACAAGTGGATCTAGTATGCTTACAAGAAACGCATATAGAGGAAAAGCAGATCTACTTAATGAATAATTTGGGCTTTGATGTACTTGCAGCTAGTAGGCAAGGATCTAGGACAAGAGGAGTTGCTATTCTGGGGAGAAGAAGAGATGTGATAGTCAAAAGAAAGAAAGAAGACCAGTGGGGGAGATGGGTTATCGCGGAAGTAAGTGTTAAAGGGCTCAATGCAACATTAGTAAATGTGTATGGTTCCACTGAGGATGACCCGGAGATATGGCAGTTTTTAGATGTAGAGTTAGCACAGTGGCCCGAACCAGTAATATGTTGTGGTGATTTTAACATGCACGACCCTACAAGTTCATTTATGAGTGCAGGAATGGTGTACAATGGCAGAAAGAGAAAAGTAAACAGGGCTATCGCCAGCATGGTTAAAAATAATCTTTTGGCAGATCCCTGGATAACGCAACACCCACTGTTAGATGGTAGTACTTTTTATTCGGCACCCCATCAAGTGTTGGTGAGATTAGACTATTTTTTAGTCTCAAGGTCTTTGATTGCGGAGACCCAGATTAAAAAGCACCCAAGGATTATTTCTGATCATAGCCCGCTAATATTGGAAGTTAGGGTCCCACAAGTGCAGAACAAGAGATTTACTTGGACGTTTGAGAGGAGTCTTCTCCAAGACCTCGAGTATAGGAAGCATATGGAAGGGTGGATCAGATCCTTCTGGGAGATCAATCACGGAGCAGCCTCAGTAGGGCAAACGTGGGATTGTTTTAAAGCAGGCATCAGAGGAGAAACATTAAGCTATGTGTTGACCAGACGTAAGAAAGAGAGGTTAAGGAATGAAACTTTTCGGCAAAAGCTGATCATAGAAGAAGGAAAACTAGTTGCTGCAGTAAGATCTAAGTCCAGCTTGGAAAATATATTATTAACAATAGTAGCACTAAAGGCGGACGCGGTAGAAAGTCTCTCGAAAAGGTCTGCCGAAAAATACTTGGCTAAGAAAGAAGAACTATATGAATGTAGCGAGAAGGTGGGCCATATACTTGCGGTTAAAGTTAGGCAGCAAAGGGCGGACGCAGAAATAAAAGAGATACTAGATCCAATGGGTGTCGCTGTTACAGGCTCAGATGAGATAAGAGAGGTTTTTAGAGGATTTTATGAAAAATTGTATACACAGGGTAGCACAGAGGACATAGAGGAAGTTAGGAAGTATCTTGGAGGCGTGCGCTCACCCTCTGTCACAAAAGAAGAAGGTGAAATGCTAGACTCTACCTTAGGTCTGGAGGAATTTATAGATGCATTAAATAGCTTACCATCAGGAAAGGCAGCCGGACCTGATCAAATTCCGGTGGAATTTTATAAAGTATTCCGTGACTGTTTGCTGATTTATATGTTTGAAGTTATGGTATATGTACAACAAGGAGGGCTATCACCAGATTCCTGGCGTGGGTCAGATTTAATTGTTATTTCTAAAAAAGGGAAGCCCGTAACCCTTCCTGGATCCTATAGACCCATCACATTGATGAATTCAGATAGCAAGGTTTATTCTAAGATGTTGGCAAAGAGATTAGCAGGTTGTATCGAACATTTGGTGAGCCCATCACAACATGGTTTTATACCCGGGAAGGGTACCACTCAGCATATTAGGCCATTGATCACTATGATCGATGTTGCAGATGTCACAGGCGACCCTATTTCAGCACTGTTTTTAGACGCTGAGAAGGCCTTTGATAGGGTCGCCTGGGATTATCTATGGGAAACTATGAAGTGGTGCGGTATTGGCTCAGGCTACATACGAGCTTTGCAAGCTTTATACAGAGACCCAGTGGTTAAAATCAGAGTAAACGGAGCGCACTCGGATTTAGTACATGTACAACGGGGGACTCGTCAGGGTTGCCCGTCTTCTCCACTATTGTTTGCTCTGTACATAGAGCCATTATTACGTAAAATAGAGGGAAACCGTGGTATTCAACCTATGTCATTCAATGGCTGCACTGTGAAAATCCTTGCCTATGCTGACGACGTGGCTATACTGACTCCAAATCCGGATTTGGCTATGGTCGGAGTAGAGGGAGAAGCGCATGAGTTTGGAAGGATTTCAGGGTACAGCCTGAATAAAACTAAAACCCAGATTATTCTGAACAGGTTTGCATCAAGTTTAGATAGTAGGGTGGTTAGCAACGCAACTTATCTAGGGATTGATGTATCTGTAAAATTGGAGGAACTAGTAGAGCGCAACATGGAACCACTGCTTATGAAGGTTAAAAAAGACCTGGAAAGGATAAGTAATTTACATCTTTCTTTGGTAGGATCCACAAATGTGTTGAAAATGATGGTCCTGCCTAAATTTTTGTATTTATTCAGGTCAATACCTCTGATTTTTGAGAACAAATGGTTTAATAGGTTGGAAAGTCTGGCCAACAGGTTTATCTGGGTAAGAGGAAAAACTCGTAGGGCCTATAAATTTATTTCCCTGCCAAGGGATAGAGGGGGGTGGGGCGCACCAGATTTTAGATTGTACTTTTTGGCTGCTGCACTACAGTACATGCAGGGATTAATTGGAGGAGGTGGTGGGGTGTCAAAGCCCATTAATATGTCAATTGAAACCTACACAATGATATTAGGACAAAACACTGTCAACGGATTCCTGTATTATACAGATTTGGGGTATCTTAGGAGGCAGACATATAAGACTCTAAGGGCAGCACTTAAAATCTGGAGCATTTTTTTTAAAAAAGACTGGCATGGGCAGATTTAATAGGTACACCAGAGTCTATAAAAACAAATCCTTCCCCGAAGAAATCTTTTCTGATTCATTAATGGCGGAATGGGAGGGCAAAGGGATACATCAAATCGGGGATTTAGTTAACTCAGAGGGTATAGTACAATTTGAGGAATTGATTCAAACATATAAAATAAACAGAAGGGACTTCTTTAAGTATCTCCAGGTCAAGAGCTTCCTTAGGAATAAACAAGGAGGGCCATTGGGCTTTCACCCAACAGAGCTAATGGAAGGGCTAATTACGGGGGAGGAATATTCCATTAGGTTAATATATGCTGTATTGGCAAAAAATAGACCGGATGATCTAGATAAACATAGGGCCAAATGGGGGGAAAGGATAGAGGCTACACCTGAATCATTTAACGATTCACTGGAGCTAGGTCGGACTATCCTATGCTCCGCCCCCTTGCAATCCCAACACTAAAAAACGCTATTTTCGCTATACCACACCCCAGCCAGGATCGCGAAGTGGGGGGGCACTGAGGGTACTACCTGCCCCAGGTGCAACTCCACTGAGGCAGATATTGTCCACATGTTTGCTACATGTCCCCAATTATATACATTAATTAAGGATGTCGAAAATTTTCTAACCAACTCATTAAAGATCAGGTTAACTTTTTCTGTAAGCTTAATCATGCTGGGCGTGGACGTAGAAAATGAATATTCGGACCCAGGTGATGCAATGTTTTTGTTTATGGCAGCGGCTGTCTTTAGATTAATGCTAGCCAGGGTATGGTTAGATAAGAGTCCACCGACCCTGCAAACATGGTTATCAAATCTCATCGCCATACATAATTTAGAGAAATACATATATGCAAGGAAGGGTAGGAGTGGGAGAGCGCGAGGTATTAAGATTTGGGGACCTTTGGAGAAATGGAGAACAGGAATAGGTTGATTTATTTTGTTGATGTTTTATGACTGTGTTTGTTATATAATTTGATATATGAAATATGTCGTCTTGGCCTCCCCCTTTAGCGGTTAAATAGATTTAATTTAAAACTTATCTGGCTATATTGCAAGATGAACAAATGTATGAGCAAAATGCTGTATTCTTTTTTTTTCTGAAATGTGTGCTTTTTGAAAGGTAAAATAAAATATATTTAAAAAAAAAAAAAAAAGGATATAAAGAAATTAGGGACTGCAAATATACAGGAATTACAGAATCCCATACATTTTAATGTATTTTATAGGAAACTGATTTTCAGGTTTGCTAATAATGTTTGGTGCTGTTTTACAAATCGGCATTGAACTTTCCAAAAAGAAGTATCATTCACCTCTGCCTCTTCGTGAAAACTTTAAGGGTGATTCAGCAAATGGGGTCTGAGAAAAGGGAGGGCTCCACAACGTATTTTCCTCCTGCAATTTGCCGGAGGAAAATTGAACAGCGATACAAAAAACGTCTAAACAAAAAATAATACCAAATTTGAAAGAATGCTTGGTCTTTGTTCAGAAAACATGTTTTTTGTGATTTGGTGTAAGTCTGTTCCAGAGTTTTTGAGAAATCAGGGTTCAATATATATATATATATATATATATATATATATATATATATATATATATATATATATATATATATATATATATATATATATATATATATATATATATATATATATATATATATACACACACACACACACACATATATATATATATATATATATATATATATATATATATATATATATATATATATATATATATATATATATATATATATATATGTATATATATATGAATCTGTGGAGCTGACAGATCTAAAGATAAGCTATGATAAGCTGTCACAACATCAACAAAGATTTGGAAGCTGCCATTCAATGAATCGGGGACTAATTTGCCTGTCCTGGCAAAAGAGTTAAAAATATATGGTGGCAGGTTCGGGGTACCTTGCTTGCATAGGCCTAGTGGGTGGGGGGTTTTAGATGGACTCCACTGGGACTAAAAACATCAATTCTTTTTAACAGAATGCAAAGTCATTGCGTTTCTCCGGGTCCATGGTTCTATGAAACTAACAACACATTCTCCTGCTCTTTTAATTTATGAGCCCATGGAGGGGGTGCTTTGTGAGGCCCCGGAGACCTCATCCCCTGTGCCTATATCTTAATTAATAGGGAGGGGGCATCTGCCCTCCCCTCTTCAAGCTAGTAGGAGAATCCAACGCCCCATCACCTGGAGCCTCTTTGTGTTTAGTGTATATAGGGGTTATGGACTGACCTCCTTAGTCATTTTGAAGCAAGGGGACCCCATCCACTGGTGCTGAAACAAATACAATTGCTGTGGGTGCTTTAATGCCCATCCAATATTCCTACAGCAGTGAGGGTCCATGGGGAAGTGGAGGGAGCCTAAGGGCCCCGTCAGCCTTTGCTTGCTCACCTGCATGCACCCATTGTGTTGCGATAGGACCGGTTACAGAGATTTTCCTCCACCTGCCTGAGCAGGTTTTCTTGACTCCCACTGGGCCAGAAAAAACCTCTGATCTCTGCCTGCAAGAGCATGGGCAGGGCATACAATTCTCCATGCCCATTCTCTTGCAGACAGGGAACTGCAGTGTCCTGGGGGATGGAATCCCCGGAGCCCTGCTGCCATCGAGTCCCAGTGGATGGGGCCCCATTGGCCACTACATGGTTTGTAGAGGCAACCATATGACTCCCCATCCCCACAAAAATAATGTAGCCCCAGGGAATGGGGTGCCTGGTGCCCATTTGAGGCTCAGGAACACAGGCCCCATGCAACCATCCCCTGTAAAAAGTAATCAAGCAAGGGGATTTGGTCCCTGAGGTCTTTGGAAGGTTCCGGGAGGAGGCCGCAGGCTCCCTCTCCCAAATAAAAAAAGATCAGCCTCAGGGAATCTGGTCCCCGGGGCCCTTGAGTGGCTTAAGGCGGGGGCATATATATAAATAGTATTTTCTGTTGTTCTGGATATTGTTCCAGAGGAGAGCAGAACAGGTACGAACCACCACTTTTTGTTAAAATAGGTTCCAAGGACGCGAAGTTACAGCTTCATCTTTTTATTATATGTCACCATAAAAGTGCAGACAAGTGTCCATCCCGGACACGTTTCAATCGCTTGTGTGATATTGATCTATATATATATTCACTGAACAAAACATAGGTTTCAGGGGCATTATAGTTAGCTGGACATTTCACTCGTACAAAACCATTGAAATTCCCCCGTTATAGTTAGTTCAGCTAACTATAACTCACGTGCCCGCAATGCACTGCTGATGACGTCACATATTACCTCACTCATGACATGGTCAGTGACATCACTCATGAACTCACCAGGTATCTCCAGTAAGCGCCACAAAGCTGTGTTGCAGAGAGGTGTAAAAAAGGGCTTGGTCTCTGAACACCTTTCTGCAACGCAGTTCTCTGGTGCATACTGGAGGTACCTGGTAGGCTCGTTGGCCCCCAGGGACTCTCAATATTCAAGGGAAATTAATTCCCCAAATTACAATTTGCCAGGGAGCACATTTGCACATTGGTGAAGGAAGAGGGCTGGGCCTAAGGTGACATGTGTGCAAACATGCCCTGTGGCGCATTTTAATTTGGGGAATTAATTCCTCTTCAATCTGAGGGTTTCTGGAGGCCAATCAGCCCACCAGAAACCTCCAATGTACGCCAGGGAGCTGCGTTGCAGAGAGGTGTTTCAGAGGCACGCCCCTTTTTAACCTCTCTGCAATGCAGCTCTGTGGCGCTTACTGGAGGTACCTGGTGGGCTAGTTGGCCCCCAGGAACCCTCAGGATTATTGCAGAATGTATTCCTCAACTTCAAACGTGCCACAAGACATGTTTGCACACATATCAACTAAGGGCCCCCCCCTACCTTCATCACTGTGCAAATGTGCCACTTGGCGCGTTTTAAGTTGGATGATTAAGTCCCCTTGAATCCTGAGGGTCCCTGGGGCCCAACTAGCCCACCAGGTACCTCCAGTAAGCGCTACAGAGATGCGTTGCAGAGAGTTGTAAAAAGGGGCGTGGTCTCTGAACACCTCTCTGCAACGCAGCTCCCTGGTGCATACTGGAGGTTCCTGGTGGGCTAGTTGGCCCCCAGGGGCCCTCAGTATTCAAGGGAGGGGACGGGGCCTCCATCTCGATGCCGGTCTTTTTTTTTTAAGAATGGGAGCTGTGTGGCACCCCTTCCTTTTCTATGTTGTGGGCCCTGAGGACCCCATTCCCCAGGGCCTCACCCCCATTTTATAAAAATAATAAAAATGTTACGGGAGGGGGCCGCATGGGCCCCCCTCCCGTGACCTATTTCGGCCCCGGAGACCCCATCCCCCAGGGCATGGCCAATTTTTTTTTTATTATGGAGGGGGCTGCAAGGATCCCCGCCTAAGGCCTCTTTTGGCCCCGAGGACCCCATTCCCCAGCGCCTGGGCATTGCTTTTTTAAAAAAAAGAATTCGGAGGGGGCCGGTCCTATCCAATAGGGACCGTGGGGGGTCCCCAGTCCCTCCACGGTACCGCCGGCTTCCCGGCTCCCCACCTCCTGCTGGAGCTGGCATTGCTTATTCACACAGGGAGCTGCTAAGATGCAACTCCCCGTGTGGAAAAGCAATCTGCTTTGGTATTTGGAAGAGAGAGCAGATTGCTGGCTCTCTCTTCCACAGCATATGGTGGGGATACAAATACCTGCAACCCCCTTAATAGCATTGATGGGCTAAGTAGAATCACTGACTAAAAACACACACAGATTCACGGCAATAGCCATGCTACAGCCAAAATGTGAAATAGTTCTTTGCTGTGGCACTAGTCAGAAACCTACTGTTAAGGGCTGGCTTAAAAGCATTACATACTGCGACACCGCGAGCGAATTATATGCGGAATAGCCACCTCCCACTTCACGACCTGAAGCGATGTAAGCCTCTCTGGAAATACCTATCGTTACAGGGTACGCCAAGCACTCCGGCCAGCCAGGTAAGACAGGTAATGAGTCAGACCGTGCAAGTTATGGGGCAACACACTTATGGTTAGAGAGACCGTACTATATCCAACAGGCCATGCAGACTCCAGACAGGAAGTAAGCATACAAGAGCAAGAGCGTAGGGAACACATGTACCATACTTAAACGACCACCATACACCTTAAAGGAGGGAAGGTACCCATTTATTTATATGTCTCGTCATGTCTGCAATCTTTAATTTTTTGGGAGTCTGCGACAACTGTATTTCCACATCTGTACACTGTGAATCTATGTATGTTGTTGATAAAAATTATAAATACAATTTAAAAATAAAATGTCAGTGGTCGGATTGTCTAAGCAGCCGGTGTTTTTGAAAAACTCTCCTACTCTCACACTACAACACGTGATCAATGTTTGTCTGACATCCTATTGAACAATCCCTCAAATACAACATGTTGGGATGTAATAAACAATGAATATCAACCTGGTATGGCTTTTCAACTGCTAATCCCGCATCGTTGCTCTATAGGCTTCTTTAAGCATTAAAAATGCATTGTTCTTGAAAAACTGATGAGGTCAGGAACAGAGGTAGCATATGTTGTATTTTTATTTCAAATTCACAGAACAGCATGACCTGTTGCATATCATGGTCTACATGTGTTGATTGCACAATGGTTTCTGCTAATTAGGTCCCTGAGAGAACACAGTGCAATAACATTGTCAGAACATTGCTGAACTTTAATGGAATGAAGCTGGCAGGAGGCTTGATGAATGTTTCTCAGTTACAAATGAATTGTACATTAAATGTTGTTTATTACAAGCTGAAAGCCCAAGCTTAGTAATCATATAAAAAGCAGGGGCGTCACTTGGCCAGTAAGAACGGGGGGGGGGGGGGGGGGGGTGAGGAAGGGGGGTGCTTTCGATTTTTCAACAATCACGCTGGCATATTATTTTAATTATGATATGTGAAGCAGTGCATGCAGGGCGGGCTTTAGGGCAGTGCAACTGGTGCGACCACACTGGGCGCTGACCTGTGGAGGGTGCTCTGACCTCAGGAGGGGGCGCTGTGTTAGGCAATAACCTATGATTGGTGAGATGTGGGGCACTTTTGTCTGGTGGTAGTGAGAGAATCCGAGGAGGCGGTCATGGGGTGTAGGCACGCCAAAAATGATTGTCACACCAGGGACCACCAGGGCTAAAGCCGGGCCTGAGCGCATGAGGATGGATTTAACCCACATCTCTTGACTGGGGGTGAATGTTTTGATTTGTTCTGCATTCCGTCCATCAATTGTGTGTCTTTTGCTTCCTCGCCCTTAGCGCATGAAGGGGCTTAAGGGCCAGTCAACAGGGAGTGGAGTGCGGATTGTGAGGTGTTCTCAAAACGCAGTGTTTTGTAAAATAACCATGTTTTAAGACCTTCAAAACAGAGACTAGAATGTGTTTTTTTTGTTGTGTATTTAAAAGTCCCATATGAAATCGAACAGGCATCTTACTAAACCCTACTGAAAGCTCCTGTACTCAACTATGTGGTAAATAATACATTTATCAGGGGGGTGAAACACCTCAAACACCCTCCCAACCCCTGAAACTACGTCCCTGGAAGCCACATTAAAGTTTTCCCTGGGAACTTTGGTAATGCTGTGTTCTTAGGAAAAACCAGAAAATTTAAAATTTCAGAAAATTTGCAGTGAAAAAAGCATATTTTTGTCTAGGTTCTGCCCCTCGCTCTCCTTTCTATGGGGTTCTAGCTAGTCACAAAGTTGCAAGGATCCCAGTAAACAAAATAATGATCAGATTATGAATTGCCCATTAACTCTGATGGCAGATAGCATGCTGGAATTAATGATTCCAACTGGTAACTACTCAGGAGTCTACGGCCAATATCAGTGTTAGTTCCCAAAATGGGGAATATCATACAGACTGGGAATAACTGGATGCAAAACTGCAGATTTTCCTGGATTCCAGGATCTCTTCATCTCACATTTACCATCTCCTCAATGCCCGATAACCCAGGGTGATGTTACTGTGTCCGGTGCTCCTGCACTCAGTTTTCTCAGGAGACACCGTTCTGCCCAAATCATAATTGAGTCCAGGTAACTGACTTGGATTGCCACTACACAGGCATGTGAGGTGCTGTAACAAACCCCTGTCATTCCTATTTTGATGTAGGTGACAGCCAGCAACAAAATGGATACATGTATTATTAGAACGGAAGCAAAGTCTCCTTTCCATGTGTTCCAGTGCATACACTTAACATGTATGTATTTTTCAAACCACTCGGTTTAACTGTACTGAATCACAAAGCGACATGTGCTATTCTGATCTCTGTTTTCTGTAGTGCTTCGGTATTTGCTATTTTATTATTCACTTTTACAGCAACTTTCATTTAAATCTTCCTTTGCTCTCCTTGCCTCTGGCTCTCTAACACTTTTGGGACAGAGGGGAGATGGATCCGTCTTGCCTAGATAGCATTACAGAACACCCGCTGTAACTTGTACAGTTGGACATGTGCGACAGAAACTCTCCACATGTTTATGCTTACTAGCCCAATAGAAATTAGGAGAGAGATTTTCTTTGGTCTTCATAAACCCTAGGGGCCTCATTTATGAACCTTCTTGCGGTGCTGCCCTACGGCAAAAGAAAAGGCAGGAATGCACCTTATCCATCAGATATGACGCATTTCTGTCATTTTCCCCAACGGCGCACAATGGGCTGCCGTGCGCCAACACATGCACCTTTACACCATGGTTCAAGGGTGCCTGTGTTGCAGGGATGATTATTTTTGTGCAGGAAGGGAAACGTTCTTACTCAAAAACAATCACAAGAGGCTTTTTCCTATTTCAGCACACATAGAAAAAGAAAAATGGGAAGAAATAAAGATATTTCTCCTCATCGTGCCTCCTTTAACCCCTCCCCAGGGAAAGTGACACAGCGCAAGGGGCTCACAAATAAGCCCCTAGATGTTCTGCAAGCAGGGCCTCAGTTGCAGGCATCATGAGCACCCTTCTGTTAGTGCTCCGGTCCCACCATTAAGTGGCTGTTTCTGAATTCCAGGGCAGATGGCTGACTATTAAGAAAGGCACCACCTTAGATGATGCTCAAGTTATTTGTCACTTTGCCTCCATTCCACCCTTTGGCCTGTGGGTGCACCCTGGTAGTACCAGCACTCTGCTCAGTTAGGGACTCCCTCCTGAAGGGGTTCATGCAACTTCCTAAGGTCCCCAGGGATAGACGTTGTAGCTGTTTGGGCAGATCCAAACATGCTTCTGTGAGCCAATGGCAATGTAGTTCTCTCCATCTGGCTTACCCCTGGCAGGGGCAACTGCAATCCATTCAATCCTTACAAAGCGTAGGGACCAGTCTTTCCCCACTGGAACAAACCCTGGAGTCCTTATCTTCAGCAACCCCAATGGAAGAACCAATTTGCACACAAAAAAGTCCATTGAGAGATTATCATTCCTCCTCCTCCTTTGCAGTTCTGCCAGCAAGCTCTAAAGCAAGGTGGGCTAACTGGAACTTGTAAAGCTGATGCTTCTAATCAAATGTGATACAGCAGTGCCCTAGGAGCCGACTCGATATTTAGTCTAATGCCGCAAACTCCTCTCCAACCACTCCCCTACAACCCCCTCAGTCTCAATAAGCAGTAACTCTCCTGTCATAAAGAGTTTGGGACAAATTTGTTGATGAAACAAATATACAATTTCAAAACGCTGTTAATTGAAATTTACAGCTGTAAATACACTTAAAAATGGACAAGAGTTGCTAAACGTTTCAAGGCGATATGTGGTGATAGTGTGTCATAAATATTAAATAAAGTCTTTAAAAACTTTAGACAAAAACATTTGAAATTGAACAACCCATTATCAAGTGAACATGTGTGTATTTTGCAATATTACTGCATCTGCAGGAGCTAGCAATCATTTTGACCTTTAAACAAAATTCATGGGGACATATTTACAAGGAAATGGTGCAGCGTAGCGCTGCTGCAAAATTTGTAGTGCCACGCTGCATCATATAAAAAACGCAGGGATTAGCTATATAGGGTCCACCCATGTGTTTTCCCTTGCTCTAGCACTAAAAATAACTGCCTAGTGCCAACACGGTCACCCTTGTGCTATAGCGCAAGGGCTCCTGTGTTAAAAGAAATGATTTTTTATGTGTAGGACGGTGTCTCTTCCTGCACATAAACAATCAATTATGGTAATTTGCTACTTCTATGTGTGCTGCAGAATGCAGCTCACATACAGTAGACAATTGCCATTATTTAATGATTGTTCATTTGCAGGAAGAGACACTTTCCTGCACATAAAAATATCTTTAAGGGCGTTTTGCTCCTTCTAAGTGAGCTGCAGAATACAGCACAAATAGAAATAAGCAAAAATGAGGAGAAAAAAGTATTTCTCCTCGTTGTGCCAATATAACACCTGCTCCCTGACATAGGGAGCTGCATGGAAGCGCCCTCCATTATCCAGGCTGCATCGAGGCACCATTGTGGGCAGTGCAATAGAGTGCAATTACTGAAGTGTTCCCTGTGGGATTCAAGCGCTCTCCTGACAGGGGGAGCTGCATGGGAGCGGGCTCCATTATCCAGGCTGCATCATGGCACTGTTGGGGGCAGTGCTATAATGCGTAATTACTACAGAATGCCCCACGGGACTCAAGGTACTGTATAACTCCGGCCCCCACCTGCATTCAGCTTTAACATTAACACCATCGCTGCTATTGATATTTTCCTCCGGTGCTGAATTTTTGGAAAGTCCATTGTTCATGACGAGCTGGGCTCGTCATCAGCGTGCGAGGAGGCTATGCCATGACGAGCCCAGCTCGTCATGAGCGTGGAAGGGGTTAACATACTATCCTCAGACCTGCCAGAGACAACAGGGAGGACTTCAGGTCCCAGCTTTACCTGTGGCAAGGAGGCTGCCCACTTTTTGTTTCGTCCCCGGAAGGCGCAATAAACTCTGCCTTTGATTATCACAGGAAGGAAGGCCGCCGAGGCGCAGTCGAGCCAAGCCTGACTTAAACTGGAGCAGGCCCTTCCTCCTTTTATTTGGCTTTCCCCATTGAGGACTTTAAGAGTGCTATATAATGGGCAAATAGAAAGCAATAGCCCTCTTTTGCACAACATGGAGAAGGATGGGACCACCTCAGAACTAGCCCAGGGTAACTCTTCTATCTTAACTTACCTCTCATCTGCCGTAGGGGTACTTAATGAAGACTTTGTCAGTTCAGTTCAGTTCAGTAAGCTTTATTCGATTATTGCAAAACAATCATAAAAGCACATAAAAAGCAGTTAAATCATATACAGTTCATACATGTGAATAACAGCATCATAGCTAAAATATTAAAAAAGCATACTCTTTCTAGCAGCAATTGATTTTAAAATATATCTTGCAGTAAAAAAACAGATATCAGTTTCATGTAATAAAAACAGCAAATTCATAGCAGTGTTAACAGATAAAGTGCCGTGCTTTTTGAACAGGGGTTTAAGGACAGCAATACGAAGGTGCAAATATAAATCACATATGAGGAGGAAAGGCAGGGTACTCTGTTTTGTGACGCCATCACAGGGACATGGGGCAGTGGGGTACTTTTTAGTACATGGAAATGCGACCAAATGATGTAAAATACCTATTCTCATTCTAGTGAGGACGAAACGGTGTGAAGTTCTGGTAACCGTTGTTAGGTATTGTTGTCAATGTAGAGGAGGAATTGGCTGCACATATTCATGCCCATACAAATAATAAGAACACCAATAAGACATTTATCCCTCAATTATCCCACACATTGATGGTGCTGTTACAGCTGTCCCTGGAGCTGATCAGGAGGGTGCTATAACTCTGTTTTTTATTATTCACACTGTTAATTGAGGTATCAATCAGACACAAGCTGCAATTCAGTTATCTTCTGCAGATTTAGCCCAGACACAATTGCAGACTTCCCTGGAACCTGTACTCCAGGCTGCAAAAAGGAAAAAAAAGGGAGTGGACTGGTCCTAGATTAAAACAACCTATCCCCTCATAATACAGCTACCTAGGGTTACCCTGCCAATTTAGAGAACCAGAATGGGCAAAAATAAAAAAAGCTCAGGATTTACTGGATAAATTCTACCTGAAATCAAACCTTTTATCAAAAACCTTTTTGGGTCCATTACCATTCACCTTGGAATCATTGAACAACTAGCCAAAGATAATGCAAGGAACTTTTTGAGTCACTCATCTCTGCCTACAATAGATACACCGGTAACACAAATTGATGAGCTGAGAAGAAAGGTCCTTGTTCAGGACCCAGCCAACTCCTAAGAGTAACTGAGAAAGGCTTTAAATTTTACATCCAATTAAGCTTGTGCTAATCAAACTCTGAGACTTACGGAGACAGGAGGGACCTGTCAGTTGGACAGGGGGCCAAATGTCATTTGTTTCCAATGATCCACGCAAGGGTCAAATGCAAACAGAGTTGATTCCTCCTTATCGCCCACCAGTGTCATCATCAACCTACCTCCTGAGGCTACCTCCTTGGTGGTGGTAATATTTAACCTTCCACCACTACAATCCAACATAGAGGAGAATCATTCATAACTCAAGAACAAGGTACCCCTTGGCTGGGGGCTCACTCTTCTATGGTGATGCACTTAGGTGTTTGGATCAATACAGTGAGGAGAGTTCAATGGATTGGAAATGCTCCATTTCTGAAGACTGTGTGATTATCAACTTTAATAGACCGAGTGTAGCAATGCATGTCAATCAGACCGAACATAAAAACTTCTTTTTTAGAGTTGCTGTTGTGTTACTTCCATAAACTTGAATTGGCCGCTCATTGACAAAGTCAACCCCCCACTCAGCTACCACTCGACTGTAACAGTAGAAGCATGGATCCTTTCGTATTGAGCACCTTCAACAGATTTTCTATTCTCAGCCCTTTGTACTCTTCCGATTGACTTGGTCAGCTTGATCTAACAAGCTGCCCTGTTCAGGAACCTAGTGTCCCTTTTTTGGCTGATTTAAGTAAAAATACTCCCAAAGTGATTACATTCATCAACTGGACTATAGCGGGCCGTGTGGCAAAACTCAACGACCTGGACTGGGTTAATTATGTGAAACAGGTTGGGGTGATTTGTTTTCAGAAGACATGGGCTATTTCTAAATGCTATTTGGAGGGGTACTTGTCTTTTTTTATCCCAGCATGTGAATCCAACTCTGGCCCAGCTAAGGGTAGACTGATTGTGTTTGTGTCTCTCTCTCTATACAAGGAGAGGATGAGGTCTTTCAGGGACCTTACTTTGCAAGCCTTACTATTCTTCAGAGCACCAAAAATCTTATTCTTAAATTTGTACAACTCCTAAACATGCCACCAGTATGTGCATGACCAGAATTATATCTTGGCAAGTTGGAGGGTACTAAATGGAAGGTTGGGCACATTATACTAGCAGGAGATTTTATTTGTCATTTGTGCAAAAGCCCATTAGATTCGGAAACAAATACACATTAGTCCATAACTCTTCAATATAATCATGATCTATAATATGACAGTAAACATTTCAGTTAAAAGCAAATTTTGTTCTGAATAAACCATGAATCTTCAGTGGAGTTGTAGTTTGTAGTGTATTCTTTATTTATTGCAAACATTTTTCTCCAATAAAAAACGTAGCCATAGCCAACGCGTTTCGTCCTACAAGGACTTCTTCAGGGCTACAAATGACATATATATACAAATTATTTACAAACTATACACATATAATTTCTTACAATTTATACAGTTAGCAACTTTCACCATTCACCTTCATTTAAAAAACTGTACAATATTTACAAACTATGATGCAGACCTATCCCAGGTGCAATATTTACAAAACCTTCTATGTGATACTAAGCGTGGGCGGAAAATCCGTTCCGCTCGCGGATTTTGCGGATTTTCGGGAAATCCGCAATCCGCGAGATTTGCGGATTTCCCGCAAAATCCGCAAATTCGCACGCAGCGGATTTTTTTGGCGGCGCGCGGCGTTGGTGATACAATTTTTGCGGCGCGCGGCGTTTATCATCGTTTGCCGAGTTGTTTTTTTCGATAGTTTGCGAGTGCTGCGCCATTTTGGATCTTGCTGTGTGATCCCGCGGGAATTGGCGAGCGCGATTACGTCATCGCGGCTTGCCAGCGAGAGTTTGTCAACGCGAGTACGGCGAGATCACGTCTCGCGGTACTTCGCAAATTGCGAGATTTGAGATGCGGCGCGCGAAAATATAAATTTGCAATTCTGCACAAGAAATCCACCAGCAAGCAGCATAAACCTTCTAGAAATGATGATTTTTATGTGAATAACTCCTTAGTTTGACATTTGCCTGCACTTTTTTAGCGAGGAGTCCATTTTGGGGAGGGGGGCAGGGGGGTGGGAGGAAGGAAGTGCCCCATAGTCTTCAACTTCCTGTTCCTGTTCAGCAGGCTCCTCCCAGTGCTTTGTCCATCTCCTGGTCACTTTTCATTCGGATGTGGACCTGGAAGGATTACCTTTTGTGGATGCTGCTGGATCTTTGGATTTGAGGCCTTTTTGACTTTCTTTGGATCACTGTTGGATTAGAAATTTTACAAGTAAGTTTGTTTGGGGCATTACAGTTGCTGCAACTAAAATTTTGGGATTTTCGATTTTTTTGCTGTTTTGGGGCCTTTTCCCAGGGGTACTCAGTGGTGGGTGGACTGATTCTTTCTGTGGGTTGTCTTGAATTTAAACATCATGGAGGCCATAGATGAATTGGGATTGTGCTGATTTTTCTGTGTTTTTCGATTTTTTTTTTTTGTAAAATTTTGTGTTTTTCGATTTTTGACCTGTTGTTGGGGCCTTGACCAGGGGTAGTGAGTGGTGCATGGGGCCTAGTCTTTCTGTGGGCTGTCTTGAATTTAAACATCATGGATGGAATGGGATTGTGCTGATTTTGCAGTGTTTTTCGATTTTTGGGGGTGTTCATGGGGAGGGACATGCCATGTGGCTGGTGGCCATTTTGAGTGCAGCTACAGGCACTGGCCATGTGCTGGCAGGCAAGTGGCCATTTTAAATGCAGGCTTTGTTGTTAGGCCTCCAACCATTTTGCCTACTTTTCAACCTTTATTTATGCCAGGGGTAGTGAGTCTTGCATGGGCCTAGTATTTCTGTGGGTTGTCTTGAATTTAAACATCATGGAGGCCATAGATGAATTGGGATTGTGCTGATTTTTCTGTGTTTTTCGATTTTTTTTTTTTGTAAAATTTTGTGTTTTTCGATTTTTGACCTGTTGTTGGGGCCTTGACCAGGGGTAGTGAGTGGTGCATGGGGCCTAGTCTTTCTGTGGGCTGTCTTGAATTTAAACATCATGGATGGAATGGGATTGTGCTGATTTTGCAGTGTTTTTCGATTTTTGGGGGTGTTCATGGGGAGGGACATGCCATGTGGCTGGTGGCCATTTTGAGTGCAGCTACAGGCACTTGCCATGTGCTGGCAGGCAAGTGGCCATTTTGAATGCAGGCTTTGTTGTTAGGCCTCCAACCATTTTGCCTACTTTTCAACCTTTATTTATGCCAGGGGTAGTGAGTCTTGCATGGGCCTAGTATTTCTGTGGGTTGTCTTGAATTTAAACATCATGGAGGCCATAGATGAATTGGGATTGTGCTGATTTTTCTGTGTTTTTCGATTTTTTTTTTTTGTACAATTTTGTGTTTTTCGATTTTTGACCTGTTGTTGGGGCCTTGACCAGGGGTAGTGAGTGGTGCATGGGGCCTAGTCTTTCTGTGGGCTGTCTTGAATTTAAACATCATGGATGGAATGGGATTGTGCTGATTTTGCAGTGTTTTTCGATTTTTGGGGGTGTTCATGGGGAGGGACATGCCATGTGGCTGGTGGCCATTTTGAGTGCAGCTACAGGCACTGGCCATGTGCTGGCAGGCAAGTGGCCATTTTGAATGCAGGCTTTGTTGTTAGGCCTCCAACCATTTTGCCTACTTTTCAACCTTTATTTATGCCAGGGGTAGTGAGTCTTGCATGGGCCTAGTATTTCTGTGGGTTGTCTTGAATTTAAACATCATGGAGGCCATAGATGAATTGGGATTGTGCTGATTTTTCTGTGTTTTTCGATTTTTTTTTGTGTAAAATTTTGTGTTTTTCGATTTTTGACCTGTTGTTGGGGCCTTGACCAGGGGTAGTGAGTGGTGCATGGGGCCTAGTCTTTCTGTGGGCTGTCTTGAATTTAAACATCATGGATGGAATGGGATTGTGCTGATTTTGCAGTGTTTTTCGATTTTTGGGGGTGTTCATGGGGAGGGACATGCCATGTGGCTGGTGGCCATTTTGAGTGCAGCTACAGGCACTGGCCATGTGCTGGCAGGCAAGTGGCCATTTTGAATGCAGGCTTTGTTGTTAGGCCTCCAACCATTTTGCCTACTTTTCAACCTTTATTTATGCCAGGGGTAGTGAGTCTTGCATGGGCCTAGTATTTCTGTGGGTTGTCTTGAATTTAAACATCATGGAGGCCATAGATGAATTGGGATTGTGCTGATTTTTCTGTGTTTTTCGATTTTTTTTTGTGTAAAATTTTGTGTTTTTCGATTTTTGACCTGTTGTTGGGGCCTTGACCAGGGGTAGTGAGTGGTGCATGGGGCCTAGTCTTTCTGTGGGCTGTCTTGAATTTAAACATCATGGATGGAATGGGATTGTGCTGATTTTGCAGTGTTTTTCGATTTTTGGGGGTGTTCATGGGGAGGGACATGCCATGTGGCTGGTGGCCATTTTGAGTGCAGCTACAGGCACTGGCCATGTGCTGGCAGGCAAGTGGCCATTTTGAATGCAGGCTTTGTTGTTAGGCCTCCAACCATTTTGCCTACTTTTCAACCTTTATTTATGCCAGGGGTAGTGAGTCTTGCATGGGCCTAGTATTTCTGTGGGTTGTCTTGAATTTAAACATCATGGAGGCCATAGATGAATTGGGATTGTGCTGATTTTTCTGTGTTTTTCGAATTTTTTTTTTTGTACAATTTTGTGTTTTTCGATTTTTGACCTGTTGTTGGGGCCTTTTCACCAGGGGTATTTGAGTCTAGCATGGGCCTAGTCTTTCTGTGGGCTGTCTTGAATTTAAACATCATGGAGGCCATGGATGGAATAGGATTGTGCTGATTTAGCAGTGTTTTTCGATTTTTGGGGGTGTTCATGGGGAGGGACATGCCATGTGGCTGGTGGCCATTTTGAGTGCAGCTACAGGCACTGGCCATGTGCTTGGCAGGCAAGTGGCCATTTTGAATGCAGGCTTTGTTGTTAGGCCTCCAACCATTTTGCCTACTTTTCAACCTTTATTTATGCCCAGGGGTAGTGAGTCTTGCATGGGCCTAGTCTTTCTGTGGGTTGTCTTGAATTTAAACATTATGGAGGGCATGGATGGATTGGGATTGTGCTGATTTTGCAGTGTTTTTCGATTTTTTTGTGCTCTATAACTGAACTGATGTTCCTCTGTCTTCCATTTTTTTTAGGTGCACAAGACTCAAGAGAACCACCAGTGCCAGGAAGAAGTCCTGCAGCGGTGTGTGTGTGCAGCATAACGTCACGCGACGTCACGTCTGGCCTCAGACAACTCTACAATTCGTGCAACTGCGGCCTGCTGTCTGACCTGCTCTGAAGAAGATGGCCCCGCCCCCAAAGAAAGTTCTCCGTAGCTCCTCTAGCAAGAAAGTTGCTAGTAAGGAGCAGAAGAAGCAAGTTACCAAGGAGGCTGGTGTGTCACCCGCCACTTTTTTTGGGAGCAAAAGAAAAAGTACGCCTGCAGCAGCAGGATCTGCTGGGGACCAACCTGAGAGCAGCACCCCTGCTCCATTGGGTTCAGTGCCTCCACCACCACGCCAACTTAAGTCAAAGCCCTTGAGTGCTTCAGAGGCAGTCAGTGTACTTCTCCAATCACCATCGACCAGTGATGTTGGCTCATCGCAAGAAAGTAGCAGCAATGTCCCTGAATCAACACAGGTTGTTGTAACTCATCTGACAAGTGTTGAACAACCACAGCCGCAACAACAACACCATGTGCAAGTACACGCCCAAGTACATGTGGAAGGAGAGGCAGCAAAAGGAGATGCGCAAGCAAAGGTGCATGGACGTTCACAAGTGCCCACAATAGTTGTTCCTCCCGAAGTAGGGGCACATTTGGAAATCGACAATGAAGCTGAGGTATCATTGGAAGCCACTCCTCCTGATGATCATTCATTGTCTTCCACATCCCTAGCAAGGAAAAGATCAAGGGGGGTGTCTACATCTTCTTCAAGCCCACCTCGTTCTGGTGCAAGTGATCTGTCTTGGGAACCACGACAACTGCGGTCTGACAGTGAGGCAGAGGCACACCATGATCTGCCACCGGTACCTAAGCGTAAAAGGAAGGTCGTCCAAAAACTCAAACCTATGGAGTGTGATGAGGCTCAACAAGAAGTGACAGATACTGCTGGTGATGAAGCCTCTCACGATGACGACGAGGCAGTCATCACAAAGGTCACTGCAGCCCCACCGGGCATGCAGCAAAGAGACATTTTGACCCTATCCCGAGAAGCTGCTGAGCGTGATGATGATGTCGGCGAGGAGGCAATGGAAATGGAATCATTAGATTTGGAGTTAAGTAGTACACCAAAACCTACCGCTTCCATATTTCTTCCTCGCAAGAAGGTACCCACCTCGTCCTCGACCTCAATTCGTGGTGGTGAAAGTGCAAAACGTACTGAAGTTCGGCAATCCACATCCTCCACTTCATCTGTCATTAGCAGCAGGACCACCACCACCAGTATCGACGCCTCCTCCGGCGGCGGCCCCCGAAGACATTTCAAGTCTCCAGTTTGGGACTTCTTTAGTGTTTGCCCAAAAAAGGCAAACGTAGCCATTTGTAGCCTTTGTAAGCTTCGATATAGTCGTGGTAAGCTTGGTTCTAACTATGGTACCGGAGGCCAGAGAGGTCATCTTGAGAGAAGGCACCCTCTCGAATGGTTTCCGCACCTAGAGGCGGTCAAGAAAGCCGGAATTGCACGTAATGAAAACGTTGATTTGTCATCTGCTGATGACGAGGAGGTAGAAGAAGACGATCCAAACACTTCACTTACACCCAGTTCCCATGTCAGCAGCACACCCCATGGGAGCCACACTAAGAGTGTGGGAGAGAGTGAGACATCAATGCGGAAAAGTTCATCAGCGAGCGTAACTGGGTCGAAGAGATCATCATCCCGTAAATCATTGGTCCAGGGCAACATTAAAAAGATGTTGTTTACAGAAGCGCAATATGAACGCAACCACCCAATGACCCGTCTGTATAACACTAAGCTGGCTAAAATGCTAGCTCTGGACCTTCTCCCTTTTTCTTTTGTCGAAGGGGTTGGTTTTCTAGAATTAGTGGCAGTGCTCTGCCCTAAATGGAAGGTTCCTAGCCGGTTCTATTTTGCCCGAGTTGCGGTTCCAGCACTACATGAAGATGTTCTGAAGGCGATTGGGGCAGCTTTGCAGAAGAGTGCTGTTCACACTATACATCTGACAACAGACATGTGGACCAGTGGCGCAGGCGCTGATTACATGTGCATCACTGCACACTGGGTCTCTTTTTCAGGGGCTAAAGCAAAGCTAAACTCAGGTGTTGACACTAACACTGTTTTTAAAGGTGCTCGGAAACATGCAACACTAGCCATGTTTGGTTTGGAGAAACGTCACACAGCAGAAAACATTTTGGATGTCTTTAACACAAAGGTCCTTAACTGTCTGTCCCCACTAAAACGCAAGGTTGGTTATGTTTCCACGGACAATGGCTCCAATATAGTTAAGGCCATGAGGGACGGTTACTATTTCAGAGTGCCGTGTTTGGCGCACTGTATAAACCTGGTTGTCCAAAAATTCTTGGGTAATAAAGACAGTGCAGCGTGCAGTGTATTGGAGAACTGCCGAAAAATTTGCAAGCATTTCAGGCATTCTTTTAAGGCCCGCAAGCAGCTGAGGAGCATGCTATATCAATGTCAAATGCCAGTGAAAGCACTCATCCAGGAGGTGGTAACACGTTGGAACTCAACCTTCTACATGCTTGAGCGTCTGTATGAGCAGTATACGCAACTCGATCAATATTTCTTGAAAGAGGGTATAGAGGAGCTGAGGATGGGTGGGCCGCAATGGAACATAGTTGAAAGCCTAACACGCATGCTTCGTCCTTTTGAGGTCTTCACGCGTGCAGTCAGCAAGGAGGACTCTAATTTGGGAAAAGCTATCCCATTGTTGTACATGCTGGAGGACCAACTGAAGGAGGTGTGTTCTGTGTTTCGAAAAGATGACAAAAAGAAAGGCTCTTCTTTGCTTCTGGCTGAGCAATTATTAGAGCTCCTACAAGGTGATGAACGTCTTCAAAAGATCCACTCAGAACAGCATTACATTTGTGCTACTATTCTGGATCCACGCTACAAAAAGGCGCTGGCAGGCAGAGCATTCTTTGCTTTTGCTGATGAAGATGTTACAAAGTACAAACGTTGGCTAGCCTTGTCAGCCAAGAAGTTTGAAACAGAACGGCTGGAAATTGAAGGAAATGGCAGTACATCAGCAGGCCATCCCCAGTCAAAACAATCCACTTCTGCACCTGTGGCTGTGGCACAAGTGACCTCTCAGCCGTTAAAGACACCGGCAACCGCATCATCTGCACGAAAGACAGCAGAAACATTGGAGGCTGAAGAGGATTGGCTAGCTCTGCGTGGGTTTGGTTCTCAAAAGGCCAGAGGCACAGCAAGAGCTACGCAAAGTGGAGGAACCTTGGAGGAGGACCTTGAGTCGATGGTGAAGGACTATCTGAATGACTCCACAGAGGTCTATGTTAATTCTGACCCATTGGCGTATTGGCATGGGAAAAAAGAATTGTGGCCACAGCTCACCAACCTGGCTTTAAACTACTTGTCTTGCCCACTCGCAAGTGTGTCTTCTGAACGGGTTTTCAGTGCGGCTGGTGGGATTGTAACTCCCAAACGGAGCCGCCTCTCGCCCAAAAATGTGGAGAGGTTAACAATGATCAAGATGAATCAGCACCTCATACCACCAGATATAAGAGTACGAGAGAGCGTGCCGGATGAAGAGGAGGTGGCCAGCACCATAGATGAGGGAATTTCTACTCTGTCAGGTGGCACTGACCTCACCCGGGCTGAATTCGCAGAGTATGATGACGAAGCCTTATTCTTATTCCTGGACCGTGATTCCGACTTCGAGCCCTGAAAATGAGACAACGAATCAATAACTTTCTTTTTCATCCTTATTCACTTTTATTCCTGTGTGTCTGTCTTTCTTTGTTGTGCACAGTTAATATAATTCAAACTTTAATCAGATTATCACAAAGACAAGCCCATCAGCAGAACTGTCTTCACTTGTTTGCTAATTTATTTGAAGGTGCCGCAGTCTGCATTCCTCAGGTTCACAAGTTCAGAAGAACATGCTCCTCTATCCTCCTCCTCCAGACTCCTATTTCCATCAAAGCAGAGGGCTGGTTTACGCCCAATGAAGAAAGACTCAGCACTTGTGGGGGTGTTGTTCTACCTCTTTGCAGGTGAGTTGACGGGTCTGGGGCCATTGCTGGGAAGCACTAAAAGTGGTTTGTGCCAAATCCGAGGCGGAAATTTTTTTGTGTTTTTGATGACTTGCTTGCCTTTGAGGTGCTCTTAGGGGGGGTTCCGTCTGTTTGTGGGTGAGTTTCATGGTCTGAGAGCATTGCTGGGACACTCTAATCTTGATTGCATTTGCTTTTCAGGAAATCCGTCGTGCCAACCCCGACTTATGGCCTAGCTACGCAGCGCGTTTGGACCGAAGGCCCAGAAATATTGCAAGTATGAGATTTTGCTTTTGGCCTGTTTGGGGGTGTTATGCTTCTTGGCGGGTGGGTTGCCGGGTCTTGGGGCATTCCTGGGAAGGTCTAATACCGGGTAGAAGTGGTTGGGACAAAATCCAGGCCGATTTTTTTTTGGGCTATTTCAGACATTTTGCTCTATGTAGCGTTTTCGGGGGCCTGTTTGGGGGGCTTGCTGGTGTTTGCGGGTGAGTTTCGTGGTCTGGGAGCACTGCTGGGACACTCTAATCTTGATTGCATTTGCTTTTCAGGAAATCCGTCGTGCCAACCCCGACTTATGGCCTAGCTACGCAGCGCGTTTGGACCGAAGGCCCAGAAATATTGCAAGTATGAGATTTTGCTTTTGGCCTGTTTGGGGGTGTTATGCTTCTTGGCGGGTGGGTTGCCGGGTCTTGGGGCATTCCTGGGAAGGTCTAATACCGGGTAGAAGTGGTTGGGACAAAATCCAGGCCGATTTTTTTTTGGGCTATTTCAGACATTTTGCTCTATGTAGCGTTTTCGGGGGCCTGTTTGGGGGGCTTGCTGGTGTTTGCGGGTGAGTTTCGTGGTCTGGGAGCACTGCTGGGACACTCTAATCTTGATTGCATTTGCTTTTCAGGAAATCCGTCGTGCCAACCCCGACTTATGGCCTAGCTACGCAGCGCGTTTGGACCGAAGGCCCAGAAATATTGCAAGTATGAGATTTTGCTTTTGGCCTGTTTGGGGGTGTTATGCTTCTTGGCGGGTGGGTTGCCGGGTCTTGGGGCATTCCTGGGAAGGTCTAATACCGGGTAGAAGTGGTTGGGACAAAATCCAGGCCGATTTTTTTTTGGGCTATTTCAGACATTTTGCTCTATGTAGCGTTTTCGGGGGCCTGTTTGGGGGGCTTGCTGGTGTTTGCGGGTGAGTTTCGTGTCTGGGAGCACTGCTGGGACACTCTAATCTTGATTGCATTTGCTTTTCAGGAAATCCGTCGTGCCAACCCCGACTTATGGCCTAGCTACGCAGCGCGTTTGGACCGAAGGCCCAGAAATATTGCAAGTATGAGATTTTGCTTTTGGCCTGTTTGGGGGTGTTATGCTTCTTGGCGGGTGGGTTGCCGGGTCTTGGGGCATTCCTGGGAAGGTCTAATACCGGGTAGAAGTGGTTGGGACAAAATCCAGGCCGATTTTTTTTTGGGCTATTTCAGACATTTTGCTCTATGTAGCGTTTTCGGGGGCCTGTTTGGGGGGCTTGCTGGTGTTTGCGGGTGAGTTTCGTGGTCTGGGAGCACTGCTGGGACACTCTAATCTTGATTGCATTTGCTTTTCAGGAAATCCGTCGTGCCAACCCCGACTTATGGCCTAGCTACGCAGCGCGTTTGGACCGAAGGCCCAGAAATATTGCAAGTATGAGATTTTGCTTTTGGCCTGTTTGGGGGTGTTATGCTTCTTGGCGGGTGGGTTGCCGGGTCTTGGGGCATTCCTGGGAAGGTCTAATACCGGGTAGAAGTGGTTGGGACAAAATCCAGGCCGATTTTTTTTTGGGCTATTTCAGACATTTTGCTCTATGTAGCGTTTTCGGGGGCCTGTTTGGGGGGCTTGCTGGTGTTTGCGGGTGAGTTTCGTGGTCTGGGAGCACTGCTGGCTATATATACTTTACTTTGCAAGAGGTTTGAAGCAAATCCATGGTGGCTGAGGGGACTTAGGGCCTAGCTGCAGAGCGCGCGCGGAGTGATTTGGGAAATTTGTGAAAAAGTGACTAAGTCCCCATTTTTGTACTTTTGCTCTTTGGCTGTTTGGGGGTCTTCTACTCGTTTTCTCCTGGGTTGACGGCTCTGGGGCCATTGCTGGGAAGCTCTAATACCGGATAAAAGTGTTTTGGACCAAATCCCAGGCGGAATTTTTTTTGTGTTTTTGATGACTTGCTTGCCTTTGAGGTGCTCTTAGGGGGGGTTCCGTCTGTTTGCGGGTGAGTTTCGTGGTCTGGGAGCACTGCTGGGACACTCTAATCTTGATTGCATTTGCTTTTCAGGAAATCCGTCGTGCCAACCCCGACTTATGGCCTAGCTACGCAGCGCGTTTGGACCGAAGGCCCAGAAATATTGCAAGTATGAGATTTTTCTTTTGGCCTGTTTGGGGGTGTTATGCTTCTTGGCGGGTGGGTTGCCGGGTCTTGGGGCATTCCTGGGAAGGTCTAATACCGGGTAGAAGTGGTTGGGACAAAATCCGCGCGGAAAAGCCTTTAGTTTTGGCACTTTTTGTAACTTAGGGTTCGTTAGGGTTAGCCCTAGCACCAGGATTGCATGTGTATCGGGGTGTTCTAGATTTTTCAAACTGAGTTCTGGGGTCTTAGAGCACTCGTGAGAATGTGTAATTTTGGTTGCAAGTCATTTGAAGAAAATCCATGGTGGGAAAGGGGGGATTTGGCATAGTTAAAGAAAGCCTTTGCCACTATTCTTAACTTAGGGTTCGTTAGGGTTAGCAGTATTTCTATTGCATGTGTTTGAGTGGGGGGGATTTCGAGTCTTGGAGCGATGCTGGCTATGGCTACTTTTGCTTGGTTGCTTGCAAGTGGTTTGAATACAATCCACGGGGGGTAATGGGTAATTAGGGTACTTCGGCCTACTTTTACTTTCAAAGTAAGTTTTGTCTCCAGTTTTCTGCTAGGCCTCGTTTTTTGGGTGGGAGCACTGCTAGGAAGATCTATTTTTGTTCTAAAACACAGTTTACAGTACACCTAGCTTGAGGGGCAAGATCCGCTACATTAATTTGCCCATACTTACTTATCCTTCAAAAGGTGACTCAGAGTACGCACTTTCAAAAACATTGTACTGTCTGTCTACTAGGAAAAACAAATTGTGACTTTTTGCACTCCACAGCCTACATACCTTATATTTATTTATCAGTGGTGTTGTAATATTATATCACTTCCTGTTTTTCGTTGAATAATTACAGGCCGGGTTTCAGTCTCTGCAATGGGGAAAAAAGGATGGAGTCAGGCTTCACAGTAGCGAGCCACAATTCAGCATCAGGCAGGCAGTGGACAGGGTGTCTTCTGGTGACCAACATCGGTGGACGAAGCGTCGGCTGCAATGGAGGAGTGCCGCTAATAGGAGGATTTTTTTTCTGCGGGCAACTTACTTACCACTTCCAACAGGACCACTACAACCACACATAGATACAGTATCCCTTGCCTTTTTCTCTGACTGTGACTGCATTTCTTTGCTCTCTCTCGGCTTCTACATTGATCCCTTAACACATCACTTAGTCCACTCCACTATCTGCACCACACATAGTCATTTGTAAGTGCTCCTACGTAATTCGCAAGTCGCAGCACGCCCCAGGCCGTAGAGGACTGGGATGGCCCCAATGATGAAGCATGTCACCAAGGGGCAACCCTGGTGAGTGAGGGGACACCTAGAAAAAAAGCAATTTCTCCTTTTCTATCTACTATACCTTCTGTCAGGTTACGCAGCCCCTAAGCGCCTACCGTACTATGAAACTACATTTCCCATGAGTAGGCGGGAGACTTGCAGACTATTTAGTGAGACTATATGAGAGTACCCTTGTATGTTAGGACATCACTTCACTGATGCCTGTCTTGTCTTCTCTTACAGGTATCCTTTCCCTGCTGACCCTACCTTTACCCATCCCACATTTTTTATTTTAGTTTGTTATTTTTCTCCCTCGCCTAATGCCTCGAACACCCTGTGTTTACACTTCTGGGTGTTGGTGACATTTGGAGGTGGAACCATATTTGCATCGACTGGATCACGGGGAGTAAACGTGACACCTTCCAGACCAACCCCATTGAGTGTTGTTGTGAATGGATTTATAGTGACCAGCAAGGCTCTCGGGTATCTGGCTACAGAGACCTTATGTTGAATATAGTTATCAATAATTCCACACAGGCCCTGTACTGTCGCATTCTTTCTTTCCACAGTTGTCGATGATATATTCTTACTCTGCTTGACAAAGAACCATTGCTAATGTGAAAGAACTTCAACCGAATTAGTAGTTATACTTTACCATTTGTTAGGCTACAATGTGGCACTGCTCTACTGTACTTCTGTCACCTGCTATATTCTCAGTTGTACCGTTGAATTGCTCAGGAGGACAAACCAGATTTCATTTTCTTTTTTTTCATAGGCATGCAACTGCCACTGTGGCACACCACTACTACCACCGCTATGAGGAAATTTTATCCGACCAAGATTGCCAACGTTATTCGGTTTTTCCCGTGGAGCCAGCCCTGGGCCTAGCCCTACTTTCAAACACAAATTACAGGTAAGATAAGCGTTTGGTGGTTTGGGGGTATAATGGAGTATTAGTACGAGAGACGAGAGCCTGAAGGTAGTACTACTAAAGTCCTAGGACTCTTGGATTCACTTCACTTAGTCTGTGAGAGGCACTTAGTGTTGAAAACATTTGGGCATTTACACTTAAAGGAAGAAAATGGAACTAAACTTTCAGGAAAACAGTCAACGTTAAACCCCCACCCACCAGGCAAGCAGTAAAAAACAGGTATGCTCAGATAAAGTTTGAAAAAGTATATTTATATCCCTAACAAAATAATCTCCCGCAAGACCCTCCCTAACCCCAACGATTGTCCTTCAAAAGTCCCCAAAAACCCAACTCCCAATTCCCACCCCCCAAAAGTCTCTAAAAAAGGGGCAAGGGACACTAGGGGTGGATGCTGTTCACTTTTTGGGCCAGGGCATCATGCTCCTCGCGGAGCAAGGCGAGCTCCTGCTGAAGGCGGGACACCATCAGGGTGGTGCGGCGCAGGCGTGCCTTCACTGCCTTGCAGGTGCAAGGCCTGTGAGAAGCAGCTGTTGGCACTTGCTGCTCGGCGGTGGC